>NW_024070187.1:112526319-112565972 GCF_014754425.2 Oryx dammah | reverse complement strand
TGGATGGATGGGTGGATGGATGGATGGATGGGTGGATGGATGGATAGATGGATGGGTGGATGGAGAGATGGATGGATGGATGGGTAGATGGATGGGTGGATGGATAGATGGATGGATGGATGGATGGGTGATTGGATGGATGGGTGGATGTATGTATGTGTGGATGGATGGATGGGTGAATGGATGGATGGATGGATGGACATGTAGCCATCTTCTCTACCAGGTCCTTCTCCAAGGCAAGAGCCTTAGTCTCTCCTTGAAGTCACGTCTGATACAAATTTTCCAAGGTGGAAAACAAATGCCTTTATAAGAATTTTTATACCCAGCTACTGTTGAGTGTCCATGGGTAAGACAAGCCCTGGAAAGTCCCCTGAAATGCAGTCAGAAGTGGGTCCATACCACAGAGGAAACCTCAGTCCTCTGGGTAGCATTCAGCAGATTCCCAAGCTGGGAACCCAGGTGTCATTTCCTTAGTACCAACTTGACCCTAAAATCTCTGGGAAGCTGGTTCCTGGGGTCCCTAAATGTGCAGGGGCCACAGTGGACCCCAAGACTTATTCCCAAAGCCAAGTGACCCTGGGAGACATGGAGAGATTTCCATATAAAAGAGGTCACCTAATCAGAGTCCAAGTTAAAACACAGCCTTTCGGTTCAGTTCAGTCGCTCAGTCATGTCCAACTCTTCATGACCCCATGGACTGCACACCAGGCCTCCCTGTCCATCACCAACTCCTGGAGCTTACTCAAACTCATGTCCATCCCACATTGGTGATGCCATCCAACCATCTCATCCTCTGTTGTCCCCTTCTTCTCCTGCCTTCAATCTTTCTCGGCATCAGGGTCTTTTCCAACGAGTCAGCTCTTCACATCAGGTGTCCAAAGTAGTGGAGTTTCAGCTTCAACATCAGTCCTTCCAGTGAATGTTCAGGACTGATTTCCTTTAGGATGGACTGGCTGGATCTCCTTGCAGTCCAAGAGACTCTCTAGAGTCTTCTCCAACACCATAGTTCAAAAGCATCAATTCTTCGGTGCTCAGCTTTCTTTACAGCCCAATTCTCACACCCATACATGACTACTGGAAAAACCATAGCTTTGACTAGACAGACCTTTATTGACAAAGTAATGTCTCTGCTTTTTAATGTGTTGTCTAGGTTGGTCATAACTTTTCTTCTAAGGAGCAAGCGTCTTTTAATTTCATGGCTGCAATCACCATCAGCAGTGATTTTGGAGCCCCCCAAAATTAAGTCTCTCACTGTTTCCACTGTTTCCTCATCTATTTGCCATGCAGTGATGGGACCAGATGCCATGATCTTAGTTTTCTGAATGATGAGTTTTAAGCCAACTTTTTCACTCTCCTCTTTCACTTTCATCAAGAGACTCTTTAGTTCTTCATCACTTTCTGCCATAAGGGTGGTGTGACACACAGCCTTTCCTTCTAATAAAAAACAAACCAGCAGCCACACGTTCCATCAACATATAGAAACCCGAGGCCAGCTTCACTTGAGACCTTTCACAGCCCCAAGCCGCCTGTGGCCGGACACTTAAAAATGGGCCATCAGGGCAGCACGGCCGTCCACCTGGGAGGATGCTTTCACTGATCAGCCCATTCCTTATGCAGGGAGACCAGACAGGTGGGCGTGCTCACGTTCCTTCCCATTTGCTCCTCTCTCTGGGGACCCTGGACAGAGGACAGAGGACATTGTAGGCTGTCAGACAGACAGGAAAACTCTGTCCCTGGGGGCTGTGACAAATCCTTTGGGGCCGCTTCTTACAGTTAAAGAAATTGGTTTTAAAGGCCTGATAAAGTGCATTCTGTTGTTACAGAAAGGCAATCCATCTTCATGCGTCACTGCAACTGAGATGACAAATTGATTCTTTTAAAAAATGCCTGCCCTGTCTCCCCGAGGACAGTCCAGCTCATCAGAACACGGTCCTCGGGAGATGGGGACAAGCGTTCCCAGCCAGCGCTGCTCTGAGGACTCCTGACCCGGGCGGGGTGGGGCCTTCTGAGCCGAAGAGGTCAGCCTGAGAACCCCTGGGGCAGAGAGTCCCGGACTGGCCACTCCTGTTTTCAGAGGGGGAGACAGGGGAAGAGACTGAAGCCCAGCCTGCAGCGGCACCACCTTCTGCGAGTGCCAGATGTGGTGCCGGGTGGTGGTGACTCCAAGCAGTTGAAGCAGAGTGGGTCTCTATGGAAGCCCTTCGGGCAACCGCCTGAGGCCTCACCAACCCACCACCCCATGGACCAAGTCCCACCTTGAGCCAGCCATCTGTCAGTCTTACCCTAAGCCCGGCAGTGGTCCTCTAGCCAGCGAGGTCCCCACTGTCAGAAGAGGGGACCCAGGCTCAGCCCGAGGTCATAGAACAGCTGAGAGGGTGGCAGTGACTTACAACCCATAAAGCCTTGGCCTGCCTCCTCTTCCAACCCTGACCCCCACCACGATCCAGAGACCCCACAACGGAGAGCAGAGGCCATCCAGCCACCATCCAAGGCCAGACACATGTCTATGGTATCCTTCCGAGGGGTTGCCCGGCCTCGGCTTGTACATCTCTTGAGACAGGGCGTTCACTCCCTGCCGGCCCTATCCATCCCATCTCTGAACACCTGCAGTTGCTCAGGGGCTGTTCCTCTTTTCTGGTTGAGATCTGCCTCTCTGTCGCTCCCAGGCATCTTCCCCTAGTTCAAAACAGAGTGGCCTTCGGAGGGAGAGATTGGACCCTGAATGCCTCATGCTGGGTTCAAAGCCCTCCTCTACCATTTATTTCTGGAGAAGACTCTTGAGAGTCCCTTGGACGGCAAGGAGATCAAACCAGTCAATCCTGAAGGAAGTCAATCCTGAATATTCATTGGAAGGACTGATGCTGAAGCTGAAACTCTAATACTTTTGCCACCTGATGTGAAGAGCTGACTCATTGGAAAAGACCCTGATGCTAAGAAAGATTGAAGGCGGAAGGAGAAGGGGACGACAGAGGATGAGCTGGTTGGATGGCATCACTGACTCGATGGACATGAGTTTGAGCAAACTCTGGGAAATGGTGAAGGACAGAGAAGCCTGGCGTGCTGCAGTCCATGGGGTCGAAAACAGTCGGACACGACTGAGCGACTGAACAACTACAGGTGCAGCTATTCATCACAGAGGCCTCTGTCATTACACTGAGCTTCAAAGGCCTGCAGCACTTTTTAAGAATAATGTATATCTGAGATATAAATCCCCAAACAATTAAAAACAAGAAAATGTCCAAACCATTTAGGGTAGCACCGTTCGTGAAAGCCAGAAGGAGGAAGAACCCGCGTGTCCATCAGTGAGTAAGTGGACACACAAAGTGCAGCATACTGGTGCCAGTGGGATGTCACTCGGTCACCACAAGAAGTGACGCTGTGACTCTTGCTATGGTATGTGCTCAGTAGCTCAGTCGTGTCCAGCTCTTTGTGACCCCAGGGACTGTGACCTGCCGGGCTCCTCTGCCCATGGGGTTCTCCAGGCAAGAATACTGGAGGGGGTTGCCACGCCCTTCTCCAGGGTATCTTCCCGATCCAGGGATCGAACCCACCCTCTCGTGCCTTCTGCATTGGCAGGCGGCGCCTTATCCACGAAGCTACCAGTGGAGCTTTGCTGCAGTTCAGAGAGGCTCCAAAGCCTGCTGCTGAATGAAAGAAGCCAGGTGCCCTAGGCCACATCCTCCATGACGCCATTGCTCCATGAGGTCTAGAGCAGGCAGATCCAAAGACGCAGAAAGCCGATGACTGGCTGCTGGTGGCGGGGGGGCTGCTTCCAGAGTGCCTGTGCGTCTGGGGAGATGAATGTTCCTTGGAACTAAATACAAATGGTGACTGCCCAACACAGGGCAAGTATGAAATGCCACAGAGGTGTTCACCTGAAAGGGCTAATTGTACGTTATGGGAATTGTGTCTCAATTAAAAAAGATATTATAGCAATAGTGATGGTAGTGTTGATCTAGTCCTTTCTTTCCCATTAGCAGAAACACATGTCAATTGTTGATGAGACAGGAAAAATATAAAGTGGAAAATAAAAACAAACAGCATATGTCATAAATTTAGGCATTTCCCTTTTGGCTGTTCGCTTTGTACACATATTTTACTTTTGGTAAATCGGGAGATGGACGTACACACATTTGGTGGCTCAGATGGTAGAGAATCTGCCTGCAGTGTGGGAGACCCAGGTTCAATTCCTTGGTCAGGAAGATTGCCTGGAGAAGGAAATGGCAAACCACTCCAATATTCTGGCCTGGAAAATCCCATGGATGGAGGAGCCTGGCAGTCTACAGCCCATGGGGTCCCAAAGGGTTGGACACGACTGAGCGACTTCACTTTCGTACACACATTTGGTTTCAACTTTTTCACTCGAGTACATTCCTGGGGTCTCAAACATTCTTCAAAACATGCTTCTAAGCAACTGGACACTTGGCCCTGGTGTGGACGCTGCACAAACTATTTAACTCAGCCTGTGTTTGTCCTCAGAGGGGCTGTGATGAGCCGGACATCACCTTCGCCAGGGCATGCCCAGTGCCAGGGCCCTTGCCAGCTGCAGAGGACACAGGCCACTTTGTCACCTGCCGGCGACCTGCCTGGGGGCGGCGGGGGGTTGGGGGTGGGCAGAAGGAACAGGAGAAGCAGGGCTTGGAGTCAGCCGGAATGGACTCCGGTCTGTGGCTGGAGTCAGCCGGAATGGACCCCGGTCTGTGGCACTGCCCCCTTCACAGTCAGGGAGGCTTTTCTGAGACTCTCGAGACTCTAGACTAACCACTCACCTGCTTTTCTCTGCATCGCTTACCCTTCCCGAGACCTTCCTGCTTATCTCCGAGGGCTGAGCGTCACTTGCCATTTTGATTCTTTTTTTTAAATCTCTAAGCTTAGCCTGGCTGGCTTTGGGGATGTCAGCTGAGCAGCCAGTGGGTGGGGTGAGGGGACCCTACCGTGTGCCCTGCAGAGCTGAGGACCAGATTCCCGCCCTTGCTTTGGGTTGTAAGAAAGGATTTCTCCTAACCACCGTGCATTTTATACAAGAAATACAGGAGGTGTTTGAGCTTTGTTCTAAGGCATGGCCCAGTAGAGTCTCCATCACAACCCTGAGAAGTAGCAACCGTCCTTGTCCTCATTTTGCACATGAGGCAACTGGGGTGCAGAGAGGTGAAGGGACTTGCCCAAGGTCACACAGCAGAGCCAGAGCTTACAGGAGCCTGTGGCTGTGCAGCTATTTCCTTAACTTTGTGGGGCCCAGGCTTCCCGAGGTCCAGGCTTCCCCACCCTACCCCAGAGTTCTGACGGCCACCAGAGGACTCGCGGCAGATGTGCACGGCACACGAGCAAGGTGTCGCGTTTTGAACACCGCTTGCGCTCAGATGCTGCCGTTGTAAGCTTCCTGGCTGTCAGGGGGCGCCCCCGCCCTGCAGCTTCGCTGTCCTCATCCTCGCTGTTGTGACGGGGACCATAATGTTATGCAGAAAGGAAAGCTTGGGGACTTTTTAATTGCCTGCAATTAATTATCTGCGGAACAGCGTGAAACAACAGGCAGAGAGAGGCAGATGGGGAGATGCTGGCTGTATTTTTTCCTTCATTTTTTGGCAGGGAACAGAACCGGGACCGAGAGTCGGGGGCTCTGGGCTCCCAGCCCCTGGCCGGCCCTTTGTGTGGGCCTGACTGTCTCAGAGACCCCATCTCTTTATGGGGAAATGGGGTCAAGAAGCCTGCTGTCCGGCCCTGAGCCGAGGTCCCAGTGTTACTGTCGGCATCGGGGCTCAGCTGCAGTGCTCTGTGGGTGGATCTCAGAGCCTGGGCACAGACGGGGCCTGGGGACCTTCCCAGACTTTCTGATTCAGCCCCGTCAGGAATGGTAGGGCCATTCCTGACTTGGCTATAGTTTTGCCTCTCCCCAAGCACGGAGCCACACCCTCCTATCAGACTCTCTTGGGCTAAGTCTCCAGGTGACAGAAGCCCCCTGGGAGCAGGTGACCACAGCCGGAGGCAGGGGGCTCTGATAAGGGGGTCCGCTGCAACTTGGCAACAGGAAAGTGTCACCACAGGGGCAGGGCACGCCGCATTCGTGACTTCTCGTGAATTCTCCAAGACCAGAGAGGAGGACGCACGTCAAGGAGAGGTGACCCCGGGTGGTGGAGCTGTGGGCACCACGGAACAGGGCTCCCAAGGCTGAGACCGCCCTGCCAGGGCCCCGGAGGCCAGGGCTCCTCAGATCAGGGCCCCGAGCACCGGGGCCCCAGACAGCGGACAGCGGGTGGGGCTGGGCAAGCCCACTCCTCCCTTCTGTCCGGGGGTGACGTTCTCCTCCGTCAAAGCCGGGTGAATAGAAAAATAGGACGAAAAACCCAGCACGGTGCTTGTGAAAGAAAGCCACGGCTGAGTTCAAGAAATACTATCCCGAAAAGTCGGAAAAAGACCTTCCCTCTGAAGAGGACTTGCCTCCAAACCCTGAGTAAAATGGGAGGAAACTTCTGCTGGCATTCTTGGGAGGCTGTGGGAACAAAGAGGGGACTGAAAGGAAGCTCTCAGGGCAAGAGTGGGGTTAAAATTGTCGAGGTGCGGGTGGAGGGTGGTGAACGGGCACCAGGGAAAGCGCGTGTCAAAGAAAGAACCGGGGACGTTCAGAGATGCTTGCGAAACCCCCCAGACGGTGGCAGAAAAAGGCACACAGAGAAGTAACAGGAGAGGAAAGCGGCCTTAACGACCAGAGCCGTCGGAGGCGGGGGCAGGTGGGGACTCCTCTGGCGGTCCAAGGACTAAGACTCCATGCCTTCCCTGCAGGGCGCCCGAGTCCCACCCCTGGTCAGGGAAGTGCACCCCTCATGGCGCAGCGAAGGGTTCCCACGCTGCAGCTACAGATCCCGTGTACTGCAACCGAGTTCAAAGAGCCCAAAGGCCCGGCACAGCCAAGCCAATAAACGCATTTTTAAAGAGGTTAGCGCCCAGGATCTATCCTCAGAATTGTAAGAGTTCCTGAGGAAGCAGTCAGAACAAGTGTAAAAGGGCAATCGCCAAAGTGTGTTAGTTACTCAGTGTCCGACTCTTTGTGACCCCATGGACTGCAGCCCGCCAGGCTCCTCCGTCCATGAGATTCTCCAGGCAGGAATACTGGAGTGGGTTGCCATTTCCTCCTCCAATCACCGAGGACAAAGAAGAAATCTTACGGTTGGAGTGGTTCAGCTTGGCCAGGACCAGGTGTTGAGAGGATGCCAACGTCAGACCCATCCTTGTGAATTAAGACGTTTAACCGTACACAGAGCAAACATCAGGCCAATTAATGAACAATCAGATCGGGCTAAGGCACCCCTATAACACTAAGTATCAAGCAAGCCAAGCACCCCTTTACGATGCTTGAGACAAAACGGCTGACTCAAAAATCTATATTCACAAGCTGTCATTCAGTAGAATCACCAAAAGAAATTCTCAGAATGCATAGCCAACACCCAAAGTCAGAGCAGCCTGATTTTGTCACCACTGCTATGCTTGTGGGCGTCCCTGGTGGCTCAGTGGTAGGCTGCCTGCTGATGCAGGAGACTTGGGTTCCATCCCCAGGTCTGGAAGATCCCCTGGAGAGGGAAATGGCAGCCCACTCCAGTATTCTTACCTGGAGAATTACAGAGGAGCCTAGTGGGCTACAGTCTGTGGGGTCACAAAGAGTTGGACACTGCTGAGCGTACATGCGTGCACGCACACACACACACACACACACGCACACACACACTGTCCTTGTGCCTTATCAGCACGACCCCCACACTCATCCTAACACAGTCTTCAGGGTGATTCCCTGATGACCCAGAGATGAGGGAACAGGAGGGACTGGTACTGAGATCACTGTGAAAAGCCACGCACCTACGCGGCTGTCTTCACCACTGCAGCAAATATGATGATAAAAACATTGGACGTGCTGCCGGTGATTCTTGAATGCAAAGACATCTGGTGAGAAAGGAATAACTCAACGGCCACCATCTGCATGTTGTGTCTACCATCCCCCGGGTCCCCTGAGAGTCTGTTCTGGAGTTTCAGCCGTGCCTGGGGCGTGGACAGATGAGAGGAGGGCTTTGCCTGCTGCAGGGAAGAGGGCATCCTGTAAGAGTCCTCCTTCTCTGGCTGCTACAACCAGTGCTCTGCTTCCATGGGCTGGCCCAGACGCCTTCTCTGAAGCCCGATGGCTTTGCGGTGCTGCTGCCGGAATGTGACCCCACTGGGGGTGACCGTTCAGCCAAACCCTCCATCTTCCTGATAGACCCCACGCCCCCACCTCAGGGAGATGCAAGAGGCTCCACAGCCCATTATGTCCATTTTCTGCTGCCCCTCCCCCCAAAAAATCGTGGCCCCAAAAGGAAGAAATTACATTTCTTCAGTTTCACATTCTCAGAGCTTTGCATTCCTCCTCGATGCTCTCGCCCATCAGAGAAAGTAATTTTTGAGGACCTGTGACATACTGGAAGAGAATGTTGCCATTTCTTTCCCTTTCGGCATGGGCACGTGGAGGAGCAAAGTGGTTTGGAGAAACCCAATCAGATACTGATGACAAGGGCACCTCCCTTTGTGTTTCACCAGGCACGTTCCTTATTTTGACACGCCCCCTCTCCTGGCGCTGGCATCAGAGGCTATAAACAGAAAGCACATCACGAGGCATGATGTCAAATGATATTGACATTCTCAGCTTCACCGGGTGACGGCAGCGTTTATTTCACTCTGGAAACCTCACACGTGTCTGTTGGGGCCGCGGAGCTGTGATGCTCTCAGAACTCTGGCTGCCAGCCTTCCCGGGCACAGATTTCCTTCCTCCAGTGAAGCTCAGCCATGGTTCTGTGGTTTCGGCCTTGGGTTGGGGAGGGGAGGCAGGCACACACTCTTGTTGGCACTCTTTGTGTCTACCGGGGAGGTGGCCTCGTTCCTTGGCTTAGGAGGGGCAGAGAGACCAAAAGGGCCTGAGTTGTCCTCGTTTATGTCACTCCACGACCTTGGGCAAGTCCTCTGCGTTCTACAGACCCCAGCATGCCTCCTGTAAGATGAGGGCTGACGCTCGGGGCTGTGTCTAAGTTTCCGGTCCAGGACTCAATGTTGATGAAGCATCTCTCTTTCAGCCCACCATGGCAGGCAAGCTTCTTTTGCTGACATGTTACTCTCTGTTTCCAGAGTTTGGTGTGCGATGCACGCAGACCCCGGCTGTAGGGTCAGGAGATGGTGCCTCCTGATTTCCCCCTCCACTTTATCTGTGTTTTCGTCCTGCCCAACTCAGAGGCCATGGGAATGCCCATTTTCTTGTCACTGATAAGAAGGAATTCCCACTCCTGATCAGCAACAGTGACTTGTTACTGTTAATGTTAACAGTTTACCCCGCTGGCATCTCTGGAACACCTGCCATGTGATAGACATGTGTTAGGAGCCAGCGTATGGATCATGAATGGAGATGAAGGTGCTGCTGCTATGCCAACATTCGTGTGTTGGAGTCAGCAAAGCGCGTCCATAGACACTGTCTCAGTCCTCAAGACATGTGTCTGCAGCAGGTCTTATGAATCCTACTTTACAAATGAAGACGTGAGGACACAGAGACATCAGGGAAGCTCGGAAGACACTGGATATCAGAGGCAGAATGCAGGGCTTCTGGCCCCAGACCCCGTCCTCTCTGCGCTGTATCTAGGCTGGGGATGACCCTGACCGCATACGAGCCTCAAGTGGGCAAGGACTCCTGGTCTGAGGGTGAAGCCCAGGGCATAGCTCTGCTTTGCTCGTGTATGGTGACTGACATGTGTCAAACTGAGCCCATGGGCTTTATTTATTTATTTATTTTTTACTGAAGGATAATTGCTTTACTATATTGTGTTGGTTTCTGCCATTCATCAATATGAATGAGCCATAGGTGTACATATGTCCCCTCCCTCTTGAACACCCCTCCCACCCCGCCCCCCATCCCACCCCTCTAGGTCATCACAGAGCCCGAGTTTGAGTTCCCTAAGTCGTGGAGCACATTCCCCCTGGCTCTCTATTTTACACACGGTAGTGTATATGTTTGGACTTCCCCAGTGACCCAGATGGTAAAGACTCTGCCTGCAATGCAGGAGAGGCAGCTTCCATCCTCGGGTCGGGAAGATCCCCTGGAGGAGCGCGTGGTAACCACTGCAGTGTTCTCGCCTGGAGAATACCATGGACGGAGGAGCCTCGTGGGCTACCGTCCTTGGGATTGCAAAGAGTTGCACACACCTGAAGTGACTTAGCACACACACACACGCACAGTGTACATGTTTCCACGCTACTTTCTCCATCTGTCCCACCCTCTCCCTCCTCCTCTCCACCCCATGTCCCAACCTTTTTCGTCCTCTAGAGCCTGGAGAGAAGGGCTGGGATTCATAATAAGGTCTCATCCAGAGCAGACCACCATGATGTCTGCCCACTCCCGAAGGCAAGCTCTCCAGTGGCGCCCCTCACATGCTCAGGAAAGGAAGGCTCGACCCTCGGGGATCATTTCAGACATTTGGACCCACTTGAGGCATGTGACGGGGTTGGGATGGTGAGGGGCAGCTGTGCTGGGCCTTTCCACAACCCTCCCATCTTCCCACTGGGCAGCTGCCATCCCAGGCTGATCTGCCTGCTGTCCTGGGCAGAGGTGTTTCTGGGCAGTTCTCTGGAGCCAGGTTACATTTGCCAAGGTCATGAACACAGAGCCAGTTAACATCACAGTGAATGTGTATTGAGCCTCTGCTATGTGACCGTGGCCACACATTTGATGGATGAGCCCAGAGTGGGCAGGGGCCTGGCAGTGAAGGGCAGTGAAGTAGGGCCTGGGTGACGGTGTTCAGCAGGACCACTCGGACTGCGTCCAGACTGAAGCTGCAGCTGTGACTGCTGATGGAACTGACTCACCCAGGCAGTGGGGTTCAGCGCGGCTGGGGGTGGGTGGGGTGTGGCTTCAAACATGCTGCACACCCTCTTGCTGGACGCGGCACACTCATAGAGGGGGAAGCGGAAAGACATCAACTTTGTCTCGGGGGTCTTCCAGTCTCAGTCTGTGATCTCTAACAACACTCTATGCAGCAACACAAAACCACCTAGATGTCCACCTACCTGGTGGTGGGCAAGTGAATCATGGTATATGCATGGTTTGTTTAGCCATCTTGTGTAAGGGACTGTGGGAAGCAGTGTGGTGCAATGGTAAGACCAAGGCCTTTGCCATCAGACATCTACTGATTCAAAACCATCTCTGCCCCTTAATGAGCTGTGTGATCTATGGCAATTCACTTACTCTCTCTGATTTCCAGTTTCAAGATCTGTAAAATTGGGAATAATAACATTTTCATGTCAAAGTTCTTTGGTGCATCAGAATTAATGTTTATAAATACCTGATATCGTGTTCAGCACATGTCTCCAATAAACAGCTGTAAAAATGGCTACATCATCATTATCTAAATCGCAGGCTATTCTGAAGACATTAAAATGATGCTTACAGAGCATTCTTAATAATGTGGAGAAAAATTACAAGATGAAAATTCAGAGTATAAAAGTGTCTCAGCAACCTACTAAAGATTCCCAGAAGAAAGACAAGAAGGAAATATATCAAGGTGTTGCAAGAAGATACCTCTAGGGGTGGGTTTATAGGTAGGATGCTACTTTCAGTATCTGAGTTGTCTTTGGTGAGCAAGCATTGCTGTGGAGGAGACGCAAGAGACTCAGATTCAGGAGGGGTTTCGGGCAGTGTAGGAGGACTTGACTGGGTCTCTGAGGGCACCAACCAAGTGTCACAGAGGCTTGGCTGGGTCAGCACCATGGAGAGCGCCCAGGGCAGCCCAGACGCTGCTTGGCTCGGGGCTTGCAGCTCGGGGATGTTTGTTGAATCTCTGGTGACCAGGTGCAATCACTGTTAGGCGGGCTCTCTGCTCATAGCAGAGGCTTCTGCACCCCCAATGTCATACCAGCCAAGAAGGAGACAGATGACTTCTTTCCTCTTCAGGACAGAGTCGCCTACGGTCTTTGACTGAAAGACCACTGACTTTGGTTTAACATTCTGTTTTACACATAACAATAAGGTGAGGAGAAGAAATCCTATTTCTTCACATCCTGATCAAGAGGAATATTATCACTGGGGCTGACTTAGCTTTTTCCTAGAACTAAAAAGGGCATCAATTATTTAAGTCTGCTTTTCATTAAAAGACTGAACACCTTTTCATAGGTTTATTAAAATTTGTTATTTTTTTGTACATTGCCTTATAAGTATCTTTTTCCTTAAAATATCTTATTGTGACTTTATTAAAAATTTAAGGACATGTGAAGGCCAAAACGCTTTGGTGTTGGCAGATCTGGGTTCAAGCCTCAGGTTCAACCTCTCTCACTGGATAAACTTGAGCAAATCCCTCCTCTGGGTCTCAGTTTCCTCACCTCTAAAGAGGTGACATGTTTTTCCTTGTAGGTCATTGTAAGGATTCGAGTATAAAACAAAGATTATACAAGGCTTTCCTAGTGGCTAAGTGGTAAAGAATTCCCCTGCTAATTCAGGAGACTTGGGTCCAACCATCCCTGGGTCAGGAAGTTGCCCCATGTTGGGACCTAACAAACGCCATGATAGGCTTCAGGGACTAAGGTAGGACTAACGGGAAAAGCTGAGTCATTGCCCAGTAAGGTCATCCCCACGGATGCCAGGACTTGTCTAATCAGCATACTCCCCATAACCTGGTTTGAGTTTATCAGGACATAAAAGACATCCCCCTGCAGCCAATAGCCAATTAGTAAATACCAGGAAACCCCTGCAGCCAATAAAGATAAGCCAATTAGTAAACACTAGGAAACTTCTGCAGCCAATCAGCCCTTGCCAACTCTCTGTCTTTGTTCTAAAACCTATTGATACTGCTGTAAATCTGGGCTTGGGGCTCTTGCTCCACTCCACTGCGTTGGATGTGGCGGGAGCCCTAGCTCGAGCTAGAAATAAAACCCCTTCATGCTTTTGCATTGCTGTGGACGTCTTATTCTCTCAGTTTTGGGGACTCAGACTCTGGGCATAACACCCCGGAGAAAGAAATGGCAACGCACTCCAGTGTTCTTGCCTGGGAAATCCCACAGACAGAGGAGCCTGGCAGGCTACAGCCCATGAGGTCGCACAAGAGTTGGACACGACTTAGTGATTAAACAACACCAACATATGATTCAGTGCATCGGCGTTCTTGACACTCAGGTGCGGCCTCCCCGCACCCTGCACCTCCTGACGCCAGCCCGTGGCTCTTGAGCACCATGCAAGAAACTCTCGTCCTCGGGAGTTTGGGATTTATGCTTTTGCCACACTTGGCTCCTACCTCAAATGAGCAGACTTTGGAGATGGTCAGTCCCTCACATGAGACTTTCTATGGGAGAAACTTAGAAGGTCAAGAACTTTGTAAAGAAGTAGGTAAATATGCAAAGTAATTTCTATCTGCTGGGGGGAAAAAATACTACTTGTTGAGTTGTATAGAAAACAACAAGTTAGACCTACCTGCCCTGAATTGGAAGGGTTTGCGTTAAGCCTGGGTTTTGGAAATACAGCTGACAGGGTGAACCGGTTTAACCAAACCTTCATTTACATACCTTCATAAGCACGCACATCGAACTGCACAAACAAGTCATAGCCAGAAACATGAGGTTTAAGTCGTTACCGTCTTCCAGCAAGTATGAAATTGAGTAGGATTCCAGGACTGGGGGAAGCTTGGAGACCACATACCACACTTCTTCCACTTTATGGATGATGAAAGTCAGGCCCAGAGAGGTTGCCTGTCTTGGCCAAGGTCACCTGCTTGTCACCGAGCTGGAGCCGGCACCCAGCTTGTCTGCTAGGTCTGAGGCCCCCAGCACGCACTCTCATCTCTGCTTGCCTTTAGACACACTTCAGATGTAGGGGAACTAAACACTCCCTTCAGCATATGATAAAAATTAAGAAAACTCATCAACCAAATCGAGCTGAGCGGACAAATTAACTGGAAGTAATTGTGATAGATAATTTGGTCGTAATTCACAGGCACAGACATGAGCTGCTGGCTGCTCACTGAGAACCCTTCAAAGTGCTTTCTATAATGTGCCCCTTCATTGGCTTGCCCACCTGACTCCACCTGTCAGTCCATCCATATGCCCACCTAAGTGTATCTAGATCCCCAGCTGACTTCACCTGTCTGTTCATCTAAGCTCATCTCTATCTTTACCTGACTTTACCTGCCTGCCCACTTCAAGCTGGTACCAGGAGATGCAAGGTGCCCATCTTTAAGGCACTCAGTCCTCCTTCCTTATACCTGTCACCTTCCTTCACCCCTTTCTGCTCTGGGAAAATGCTGCGAGCTCCTACCTGAACCCACTTGTAGCTTACCACCTCCCCCTGAGCCTTCTTGCATCAGAGCCGGGGTCTCTCCAGAGCAGGAGCCTGACTCTGCCAGGCCTCTGCCTGCACCTTTCTTTCCTGAAACCTAACACACACAGCAGATGGGCTGCCAGAGGACCACTTCCGTCCTCATGGGGCTTCAACGATGCTGACGTTTCATGTGAATGTCCACAAGGCTGATTTCTCTTGTAACCTCAGAAGACTGTGGAGACCAGACGCACTCCCTGGTCAAGTCTGAATGGAGCTGAGTAGCTGCAGCCTCTCAGGAGGAGCACGCACAAGGTCTCAGTCCCTTGTGCGTGCTCACTGGTGCCACAAGCCTGGCCGACTCCATTTAGCAGCCCCACAGCCACTGGAGCTGGCAGCCTCCAGCTCCCAGGACCGAGCCTCAACTCCTCGCCTTGCTGTTCCAGGCCCTTCCTCTCTGACGCTTGCTCCGTTTTGCTGATGTCGCTCTCCCTTTCCACCCCTCCCTGGCTACACCTTACAAATGTGTCCCTCTGGCCCTACTTCTCAAATAAGCAAGCCTTTGTCCACAAGCTCTTTGGGTCGTTGTCTGGCCAACTCCTATTCATCCCTCAATGCCCAGCACAAATGTCACCCCTGTAGTAGGATGCATGCCAGGTGGGATCTGACCGCTTTTCCGTCACACGGTGCTTGGCACCCAGGAGGCACTCATCTGACTGCCCCTTTCCTAGGATGAATCCAAGGAGAAGCTAATATTACTTGATGAAGTTTACTCATTTTCAGAAAAGAGCTCCCCAGAAATGGTTGCTGAAAGGAAGCTCATAATTTAGAAGGAAATTTCTCATTAATAGAGCCCTACTGACTTGTTACTATGTGTAGGCAACCGACTCCTCCCAGTGACTCACAGAAGCGTGGTTTCTCTTTGCTGCTCCAGTGCTTCAGCTGAGCTCATGGTTCAACCTTGCCCTTCCAAAGTCACCACAGCCTAAGGCACAGCTGTGCACCAGTCATTAAAATCTTGTCTCTTCATTGAGATGTAACACCCCAACCCTGGAAAGGTGGCAGTCCCAACTTCATCAATTCACAAACCAATGGACCTTTTCAAAAACCTAATTTCTCAATTATGAACTCAGATCATTCATTTGTCAAATTGCTGGACAGAAGCAGAAACATCAGACAGTTTACCTTTCTCACCACATAGCAAACAGTAGGCCATCAACACGTCAGCGGTCAGACATGGCCGCCTGCTTGATTCAGCTCAGAAAACAAGGCGGGCGTGAGCTCACCTTCCCAGAGATGATGTGTAAACACCCTGGTTAATTCACGGGATAAACAAGAGCCAGGTCAGTGCTGTCCAATCCAGACGCACCCGCATGGCTGAGCAATCGCGGTCTCGCTTTAACTTAACTGTAATTAATCTAAACTTAATTTTAAAAACTGACACTTGCTTCAGCTATTGGAAAACTCAAGTATCTTTGGAGCAACTCAGGCAGGCGAATCCGCCTTTTCAACTGCAAATTTTATGATCTCTAAATATAGATCAAGTCTTTCCAATGAAAATTTAAAGGTTGAATCGAGATGCACTGTCAGAATAAAATAAAAACTGGATTTCAAAGAGTTAGCATGAGGAAAAGAGTATCAAGGATCTCCTTGGTTACTTTACATCAGTTATTCATTGACATGATAATACAGTCTTAAATAAAATAGACTATTAAAATCAACTTCACTGCTTCTCCTTACTTTTCAAGTGTAGCTATTAGAAAATCTGAAATTTTGTATGTGGCTGGTGTGACATGTCTATGGACTGAGCTCCTTGGAACTTGGATGGGGAATGTGGACGGACATCTTCCTTTAACAAGAGAGCAGCTACAGCAGCTCTGAGGACCAGCTCCCTCACCCAGGGTCTCCAGTGGAGGCCCGGGCTCCCCGCTCCAGCTCCAGGGCCTGGGGGGTGGGGAGCATCTCCCCAGGACCCCTCTGACTTCTGACCCTGTCCTGCCACTTGAAGGTCAGACAGCAGGACTCACAAACACCAGAAATGTGCACAGCTGTTCAGCCCAGGCCTGGGAAGAACCACCCACAGACACGAGACGGCCGTGCTTCCATCTTTATGAGACGAGCCAGCTGACAAGGAAGCCTCGCAGGACAGGCATGCCCACTCTGGGCGCCCTGGAGGGCAGCGGGCAGCAGCGTGGCCCAAAGCATCTTTCCCACGAACACGACCATCTCCTGGAACTCAGGCCATGAAGCTAGAGGTCCTCCTGCTGATGGGGACCGACCTTTCAGAGTCCTGAGCCGGGGGAAGGGGCCACTCCACCTCCTCGGTAAGTGGCCTCCCATGTCTGTCTCTCCTCTAATGGGACGCGGTCCAGCTGCTGCCCCGCCCCAGCTTCTGCATCTCATATGTGGGTCAGGGCTATCAGGAACCAAGATGACCAGCTTGCAGCCAGGGCAAGTGAGCCGGAGAATTTCATCTCACTCCTTAAGACCTGAATATAAACGACTCCCTGCTCCCCAAGTGAAGACATGTGTTTGGCTCTAAACATCCAAGCTCATGATACCACTCTCAATGAGGACCCCTCCTCCCTCAGTCCATCCCTGCGGTGGGTAGGAAGGTCACCAAGGTCATCCGTGGGGAGAAGGGCGGAAAAGCCACCAGGTACATCCTGTCACAGGAGCCACGAAGGGACAGAGACCTCCCGAGCTTGGATCGTACCCAAGCTTCCCTCACTCCCAAGCTTCGGGGAAAATGGGCTGAGAACAAGGAAACTCACAAATAAGATCCAGTTGGCCCTGTGCAGCCGTGAATGCTGAACCGGTGGATACAGAATTTGCAGATACATGAGCCGAGGATAAGGAGGACCAGCATCTGCACGTGGTCCTGGAAACAATTCCCCACGGATGCCAAGGGTCGACTGTAATTTCCAAACTCAAAGCGCACTTTGAAGAAAATGGCAGCCGTGCAAAAATGCTGGAAAGAAACGGGAGGAGAGGTCGGGGGCCATTTTAGACAGTTTTCTGCAAAAGTAAGACTTGGGAAGAGACAGAAAAGGGGCTGAGAAGGAGGGTCTATGAGGACCTTGGAGACGATGGGCCCTGAGCAGGGGGAGTGAGTTGCAGTGAGCCAAGCCTGTGCTTCCCAGGCACAGCCAGGAGGTCATGGGACCCTGGTGAGCATGGGACACACGGCCCTGGGGGCCAGGACAGCAGTGTGACATTCATCCGGTATGTGCCAGTTAAGGGTTCAGAAGCCTGAAGCCACCGGGGCACCGGGCAGCTGGCAGCCTGGCTGGGGCGATTACGTGTAGCTTCTAATCAGATGCTTTGCAGGAAAACTTCCCTTTGGGGACTCCTCTGGTGGTCCAGTGGTGAAGAGTCCACCTGCCAATGCAGGGGACACACGTTCAGTCCCTGGTCTGGCGAGATCCCACATGCCACAGGCCAATTAAGCCCGTGTGCCACAATCACTGAGCCTGCGCACCTCTGAGCCTGTACTCTGCAGCGAGAGATGCCGCCACAATGGGAAGGGCACACCTCACACCTAGAGAGAAGTCCCACTTGCCACAGCTAGAGAAAGCCCGGGTGCAGCACCGAACACCCAGTACAGCCAATACTTATAAATAAATAAAATAAATAAGTAATAAAATACAAATAAATAAAAAAATTAAATAACAAATACAAATACAAAAAAATAAAAATAAAACCTCACCTTTGTCCTTGTAATTTCTTGAGGCTGGGGATGGGTGGACAACAAAAAACTAATAGAACTCTGCTTATGCTCATTTGATCTGAAAAGTAAAGAAGAAATTGGCTTTCCTCCTAACTGGGTTGACAATGTCACTGCCATTCTACCTGCCTTGTCACCCGCGGTGACCAAGGTCTTACCTCTGTGACCTGTTGACATTGACTTGCCAAGAGGTGTCCCAGAATTTGACTTTATAAAGATAGCACCCTTCACTAAGGGTGTAACAGGATGGGCACGGCGTGTGAACTTGCTGAAGTCAGATGAGTATTTGGCAAACAAGCGGTTTTCAAGAGCCATTGAACTTGACGATGAATTCTAAATTTGTCTTTTACCAAAAGACACAAGTTCCAGATGAGGACTGCAGGCAGGCTGTTATCACTCTCGGGCTTACTTAGCTCTTGTTTTCAAAAGGGAATCAACGCAGGCAACTTACTCCCTCAAATCAAGAGCAGCTTGCATAATAAGGGAGAAAATCTCTCCTTTCTAAAGAGACTGGGGCTGAAGGAGGAGCACTTTGAAAATGGATGTTTGGCAGTATTTCCAATGTTATAAAATGATGTACATTGCTTACGAAATCTCTCAAAGATGCAGACCTTATATTCTCGGAAACAAAAGCATCTAGCCTGTGTGGGAACCTTCCAAAGGGGTTCAGCATGTGTTTTAGCCCATTTGTTAAAAACACAAAAAATCCAACATTTCTCAGTGGGCTTGCTGTGCAGAAGGGAGGGACGGAAGGCTGCCCCCTTCCTGGGGTGGGGGGTTCCCTCACTCTGGGGAGGGGTCCTCGCCCCACCCTTGGCCCTGTGGGAGGACACTGCTCCCCTGGGCCATCCACCCATTCAGCCTGCAGCCACCGGGAGGACAGCTGGACAGCCACACCGGCCCCAGGCCTGGCAGGGATGGCACCCACCGTGAACCAGACCAACACGGGGGCCCTGAGAGCAGATGGGCTGGAGGGAGACACAGAAGGAACCTCACTGTCCTTTCAAGAGACGTAACAGGAGCACACAGGGCCCCGTGGAGGGACCAGGCCGGGTCAGGGTCTGGAAGGTTGCCCGGAGGAGGTGGTTTCTTCTGAGAGGACAGCTGAAGGTGTGCAGAGGGGGCTGAGAGGGGAGGATGCAGGGATCTCGGCCCCCAGGCCAGCCTGACGCGGTCAAGGCCCTGACTTAAAGGCAGAGGCTGGAGCTCAGAGCGGGATGGTGGCAGGAAGCTCAGAGAGGGTGGAGCTCAAGGTTGGTTCTGGGCAGAAATGCTCCAGCCCGGGGGGTGACAATCAGACCTGCATGGGGACCTGTGGACACACCCTGCCAGGCCCTCCTGTGGTGGCCAGACCAAGCCCAGTGCCCAACGGTCTGGGCTCATAGGCAGCTTCACTGCACTGGGTGAAGGAGGCTGAGAGGCCCCAGCGGTGAAGGCACGGCCCATCACTGGCGGGACCTAGGAGGCCCGCTGGCTGCGCTCGGTCACAGGATAAGCTTCTACCACTGATGAGATTCACCATTAGTAACACTGCCTGCAGGCTCCGGTGTGTCCGACTTGGCGATCCCACAGATGGCAGCCCGCCAGGCTCCTCTGTCCATGGGATTTTCCCGGCAAGAATACTGGAGTGGGTTGCCATTTCCTTCTCCAAACTAACTCTGAGTGAGCATAACTTCGTGCTGGGCCTCGTTTGGGGATGAAGCTTTGAAGCGGTCTCCCTGGGGGAGCATCCTCCCCACAATGAGTCCCGCTGGCTGGCACAGACCGCCCGCCCCCCCCCACCCCCCACCCCCAGCTTTCAGCCCAGGTCCCTCCTGTATCCCTGCCCCACCCCCATCACTCCATCTCCTGCCGCTCCCTGCCGCTCCTTTCTCCTTCCATCTCACCCTGGGCTGCTGTGACGGGCTCCCCGGTGTCCCCCACCTCCTTCATCTCAGATCCGCCCCCACCACCTGCAGAGGCCCAGCCCAGAGCTACCATAGGCAGTCCTGGGGTGACCAGAAATTCCTGACCCAGGCTGGTCCAGGGATCCGCTCTGCACCTTTGCCCTGGCCATGCTGACCCCTGGGATCCCTTCCTGACTCCCCTCCCGGCCGGAGTCTCCTCCGTCATGGTCTAGCTTCAAGACTATCTTTCAAAGCTTCTCCAGCTACCAAAGACCTCTTCCTGTGTCTGCCTCTCTCGAGCCTGCACCTTCTCCATCTCCGTGTCTGGAGAACCAGCTCTAGGCACAGAGGTGATGCGCAGAGAGCACTTGCTGAAAAAAGACTGCAAGAACAAACAATGCAGAAGCTCTTTGCCGTTCTCTCTGCTTCCTGAGCAAACAGGATACATCCTTTTCATAAATACGGGATGCTCCAGCTCGGGAGATGGGGATCGCTTGGCAAGATGCTCATTAAAGCCGCAAGTGCAGATTTCCAGGGAAAGCGGCCCCCAGCTTTCCCCTGAGGTCTCCCTGAGGCTGTCTTGGGATGCAAAGGAGGCGGGCGGCACCCAGGACCCAGCCCTTCCTCCCAGCCAGGCTGCACACGTGGCAAGTAAACTCACCACCTTGCTTGTTCAAACGAATCCTCTCAGGAATGTTGGCCTCATTATCACCACTCTCCCACCCTGCCCATCCCTGGAGTCTGGCTTCCTGCACCCGTGAAAACCTTGCCTTCTGGGAGAAAGCAGGAGCTTCCTGGGGACTGGAGGTACGGTGTCAAAGCATGGCCGACGTTGTGCAGACTGCAGGGAAGGACAGAAGGAGTGGTAGGAAAGGCACCTTCCAAGCCGCAGTGCCTCTCTTCATGCCCATCCCTGCCGCTCACGCCCCCAGGGATCCCACAGCCCTCCCCGTCTTCAGGAAAGCAGGTGGGCCCACAGGGTGGTGTGGGGGGCTCAGAGATCAGATCCCCTCGCCCCGAGAACAGGGAAGAGTAGGGGACATGGAAGGACCCACTGGCTTTCTGGGGGTGCCTCCCCAGCCTGCACAGGAGGAGGACCAGGGTGGGCGCTGAGTGGTGACCGGCAGCCTCCGCAGAAGGTGTTGGAGGGTCTGAGTTCTCAGAGCACCTGCAGAGCCTGGTGAGGGTCCAGGGCTCCCCACTCTGTGGACACGCACGTTGGCTGCCCCCCTGTCCCAGGCTCCACTGGCCACTGCTTTATGGGCCCACAAATCGGGACTCCACCGGAGGCAGGCCGCTTCTCATCCATTACTTACTGACATCCCCTCCGCAGCCATGGAAACCAAATTAATGAATTTCACCGCTCCCTCTGGCTGGCTTTATCAATAACACCTTAGACCAGGCAATCAGCATTTAGATCCGGGGTGGGATCTGGCAGGTGGGTGGAGGGCTGGTTTCATCCCTGTAGCAGCAAGCACACCCCTCCCTCCTGGAAACAGGCTGCTTGCTCCTGTGCCCACCGGCAGAACTGGAGAACACCTTGTCCCCCGGCTAACAGATCAACCCCATTGTCGTTAAAAGCCACATCCATCAGGGTGGGGACAAGGAGGTCCCAGAGTGGCTGCATCCGCCCTGGGGCTCAGAAAGGACAATGTACTTGGCGGGGAGCCATTAAGCAGTGCCTCGCTGCTTATGTAACACATCACTCCACCCACCCTGGACCACTGCCCAGGGGCAGAGGGGAGTGCCTTGTCCCCTCCACGAGGCGGGCTTGAGAAAGTCAAAATGACCTTGAGGAGCCTGGTAGAGTCTCCACAAAGGAAGGGGCATCCTGTTGTGTGTGCAAGACACGCACATCTCACAAACTGTCGACAGCATGTCTGCGTCTCCGTGTGCTACGGACACGTGTAGCACTGTGTGTGTGTACACTCGTGCAGGTGTACGATGCAGGTAGTGACGGACGGGATGAAAGTCGATTCTTTTGCCACCCAGAATCTTACAGCGTCGGTTCGTTAAGCTCCAGCCTCACTCTCAGCAGGTGGGGGCTCCCTGTGTGACCATCACCCTGCGGGGAGGGCTCTGAGGGCAGAGAGTCTGGGTGAAGCCCCTCACCACACCCGGGCACTGGTTCCCTGGGGCAGTGGTGGGCAGAATCCGTGAAGCGCCTCACCTGCTCTCTAATTTAAATAATTAGGGGAAACAATTACTAATTAATTCATTAAATGTAAATAATCAGAGATAAATTCTAGAGAATTTATGTAGACATTCTGCCCTCAAGGGGAGGGGTCCCCTTAGGTACGCGCTTCCCTTCTGAATGTGGGGAACTATCCTCCGTGGTTTACAATAACCTATAAGGGAAAAGAATCTGAAGAGGGATATGTATATGTAACTGAATCATTGTGCTGTACACCTGAAACTAACACCACGTTGTAAACCACCTACGTGTTGCCGTTGCTGTTGCTGTTAGTCGCTTTAGTCGCGTTTGACTCTTTGCTACCCCATGGGCTGCAGCCCTCCAGGCTCCTCTGTCTGTGGGATTCTCCAGGCAAGAATACTGGAGTGGGTTGCCATGCCCTCCTCCAGGGGATCTTCCCGACCCAAGGATCGAACCCGCATCTCTTGCACTGCAGGCAGAGTCTTTACTGTCTGAGCCGCCAGTTGGGATATAGCCACCCAACTATACTTCACTTTAAAAACTGAAATGATAGTAAAAGTGCATCAAGACAGGACAGAAAGACAGCACAAAATAAAGAGAAACTAAAACAATAACAAGCAAGCATAAAGAGGGACTTCACAGCCTGAAGCCTGAAGAACAGCACTCGGCCAGCTGATCAGGGTCAGCGTCCACAGCGACAGGCCACGCTGGAAGTATCTACCTCGACACGGCGTGATGGGAAGGGCCCTTTACCTGTGGGCTTCCTCCCCCAAACCCATAACCCAAGTCTAACATTAAAAAAAAAAATCAAACAGTCCCTATTGAGGGACATTTTTTAAAAAGACCCGCCCAGTACTCTTCAGAAATGTCAACATCATTAGAAACAAGGAAAGTCCAAGAACCTGTCACTCTCCAGAAGAATGCACGGAGACGGGACGACTGAATGCCACGTGATGTCCCACGTAGGGTCCTGGGCAGAATACGTGCGCGGGAGCCCTCTGTCACTCAGTCGTGGCCGACTCTTTGCGACCCCATGGGCTGGAGCCCACCAAGCTCCCCTGTCCATGGGATTCTCCATGGAAGAATACTGGAGTGGGTTGCCATGCCCTCCTCCAGGGGATCTTCCCAACCCAGGGGATCAAACCCACATCTCCTGCATGGGCAGGTGGACGCTTTACCACCATGCCACCTGGGAAACCCCAGATAGAATAAAAGCATTAGGTAAAAACCAAGGAAATCTGAATGCAGTGTCGAGTTTTGTTAATAACAATGCATCAGTGCTGGTTCTTTATTTGTGGCAGATATATAGTACTAGTCAAAGATATTAAAACAGAGGAAACTATATTATCTATACAAATTTTCCTGTAAATTTAAAACTGCTACAAAATTTAAAATTTTTTAAAAATGCACTGAAAAATAACACTGGGTGCTGCAGTGCTGGGTCTGAGTCTCAGCTCAGGTGCTTCCTGGCTGGGGTGAGGGGTGGGGGTGACCGACAAAGTCAACACCCACAGCCATCCATGGACCTATAGCTCCCAAAGCTCCCACAGGGTAAGCTGGACCAGGTGATGGGCTTCCCTGGCGGCTCAGACGGTAAAGAATCTGCCTGCAGTGCAGGAGACTGGGGTTTGATCTCTGGGTCGGGAAGATCCCATGGAGAAGGAAATGGCAACCCATTCCAGTATTCTTGCCTGGAGAATCCCATGGATGGAGGAGCCTGGTGGGCTACAGTCCAGGGGGTCACAGAGAGTCGGACACGACTGAGCAACTAACCCACACAGTTGACTGCATGCACGTCACTTCCTGACTGGGAGAGCTAAGAACCGAGTGGCTTTAGACTTTCTGAGTGGGGAATGGATTTGTGTTGAACGACTGAGACTTGTGGGTTGCTGGTCTGCACAGCAGCTGGTGCGGATTACTCCAAGCTCACCTGCCTGTGCGACCTCTGTGGGGCATTTCCTTCTGCATTCAATGGTGGTAAAGATAGGAATGTTCGGTGGCACTCTAGGCTCAGTAAATGATAAGGGTCATCATCTTCACCACCACCACCATCACCACCATCATCATACCATCACCACCATCATCATACCATCACCATCTTATATCTCCACCATCTTCACCATCATCATATCTTCACCATCTTCATCATCACCAGTCCCTCGTCATCACTGTCTTCACTTTCTGAAGAAGATGCAGCCCACAGCCTTTGATCCCAGCGCAGGGCAAGCCTCTTACCTTTCCATTAGCCTCCGAGCAGGGTGGGAGTTCCAGTCTTGGGGGCAGGCCAGGAAGCTGTTGCGAAACCATTCTTCTTCAGGGACTAGTTGTTCATTTTTAAAATCGTGTCTCATCGATCCTCCGTCAGAGGAAACAAATGTGGCCTGAGCAGGCAGGGTCCCCACAGGACCCAGAGACAGCACCTGCTCTGCCCTCCCTCTGAACTCACGGCAGCAAACAAGCCGTCAGAGTGACGTGACTCCAGAGCCTGCCGGGGCACTGCGTTCTGATGGAAGGAGGGATGGGCAGCTCCCCAAGTTCAGCTTCTGTGATTAAGAGTGGGGAGGCTGCTGGGAAGTTGAGGTGTCCTCTCTTAATTATTGGGACCATTTGTTTCTTCTTTCTAGAACGCTTGCTATAACAGTTGCCGTGGTCCTGGGTTCCCTTCTACAAAGAGTTTCGTGCAGCCTGATGCTACAGAGACCAGCGCAGGAGGAAGGCCTCGGGGGGCGCGTTCGCTTCTCAGCAGGTAGCTCAGGCAGCCCCCTCCCCTCCAGGGCCACGGTGTCCTCATTTGTGAAATGGGAACACTGCTACCCACGACCAACAACACTGTGAGTGAAGGGCCCAAACTCCTGCGTCGGAGTCCTAACCCCCAGCACCCCAGGACGGGGCCTGATATGCAGACAGGGTCTTTACAGAGGGAGCCAAGGGGATAAGAAGTCATTACGGTGGGCCCGGATCCAACACGCCTGGTGTCATTATACACAGAGGCGATTTGAACACAGATGGGCCCACAGGGAGGAGACCGTGTGAAGACAGAGGCAGAGACCAGGGTGATGTTTCTAGACGACAAGGAATGAGAGATTGCCAGCAGACCCCCAGAAGCTGGGAGACGTGGGAGGGACCCTCCCCTGTAGCCCAGAGTGAAAGTGTTAGTGAAACTGTTAGTCCCTCAGTCGTGTCCAACTCTTGCGACCCCTTGGATTGCAGCCCACCAGGCTCCTGTCCACAGGGATTCTCCAGGCAAGAATACTGGAGTGGGTTGCTGCGCCCTCCTCCAGGGGATCTTCCCGACCCAGGGATTGAACCTGGGTCTCCTGCATTGCAGGTGGATTCTTTACACTCTGAGCCACCAGGGAAGCCCAAGGAATGGCAGTGATTACCAGCAGACCCCCAGAAGCTGGGCGAGGCAGGAAGGACCCTCCCCTGGAGCCTCGAAGGAGCAGAGATTTGGGATTTCTGACCTCAAGACCACGAGAGAAGACATTTCTGCTGCTTACACCGCAATCCGTGGTGGTTCCTTACAGCAGCCCCAGGACGTGAACAGAGGATCCTGGCCACAAACAGCCCCTGGTGTGCAGGCGGGCAGGCTCCCACCTCTGCCTCCCACTCTCCTGCCCCTCCCAGCCCTTCTCCCTTTTCCTCCCTGCCATGACTTTTCGTGCGTGCCAGCTGTCCTGCAGGGGCGGGCACCTCGGCCACCGTGACAGATACAGGGATGTGACAGATGCTTACTCACTGCCTAGCCCTGGCTCCCTCATCTGGATGACGAGCAGACGAGGGGATGTGGGGAGCACGGGTCCGCATACTTGTGGGCACCCCTTCTCAGGAGGACCTCAGAGAGGGCTCTGTGCGTGGCGGCTGGCTCTTTCTCAGGGAACTATCAGCTCAGAGGCAGGGGAACGGGGCAGGGGCTTCTTGGAGGAGGACGTGGCCATCCGTGGTCTCCCCCCAACATGTCAGAGCCCCTCCACGGACAGCTGCCCCTGACAGGGCTATGAGAGTCGGCAAGGATTGATCCAGTCACTCCGAGGATGCTTGGCCGAGTGAGGGCTCTACAAATGGGCCTCCTCGTTTCTGAGCACCCTGCGTTTTCCAGAATGCTCTGACGGACGAGGCTGCACTCACTCATCGGGTGTTTGCCGTGTGCCTCCTTTCTGCTAAAGACAAGTTCCCGTGCCAGGGACACAGGAATGAAAAACCCATTGTTCTCACCACTGAAAGGTAACAATCCTCTAAAACAAGTGTTTTTAGGGAGAGCATTTGCTGAGCGCCAACTCTGTTTAGCGAGACAAAGCAGAGTTTCACATAATCATCTCTTTTCATCCTCGAGTGAAAGTCGCTCAGTCGTGTCCGACTCTTTGCGACCCCATGGACTACACAGTCCACGGGATCCTCCAGGCCAGAATACTGAAGTGGGTAGCCTGTCCCTTCTCCAGGGGATCTCCCCAAACCAGGGATTGAACCCAGGTCCTTCACATTTACACTTGTCAGTGAGGCTCAAAAGCTTGGATTGCCCCACTTTATCCTCAAACCATCAACCAAGGGAAGAGACAGAAAAATCTCCCATTCATGGATGGCAAACAGCCTCAGTCACGAGACTTACCCGACTCCCCTGCCCCCAGTGGACAGAGGACGGCGGAGATTTGAGGCCAGGTCCGTAGCCCCACAGCCGTCCCTGTGCGGGACACCACTGGCCAAGTTCTCAGCAAAGCAGAGATGAAACTTTCCCCATGCCAACCAAGAAGTACCCTAAGAGCTTTAAGCTAATACCTTATGTGGTTTCTCTGGTAGATTTCTTTCTACTAAAGCAAAAACACCAACTTGTGGGGGAAAAAGCCAAGAAGAAACATTATCAAATAAATTAAGCTGACACTTTACCTTTCATAAAGTAATTTCTAACAAGCACCATTTTACTGGCATTATGATGTTTACATTTTAGCCAAATTGTTCCCACTTGCGTTGCTTAGCGATAGTCAAAAGCAACAAGGTGTCTCTGTATTGACAACAGTTTAAAAAACAACCAGACAGTTTTGGATTCAAGAACACCGTCAGCACACCTCCGGTAAACAAGCCTGGATCTGTGCTGGTTTCGGGAGAGAGAAGAAGCTCGGTCTGCATAGACTAGAAACTGCAGGAGCTTCTAGCCAAGCTGCGTGTTAGAGGGAGTGAACACCCCATCAGTGGAAGTATGTAAGCAAAGGCAGATGGCGTCTGCTCTAGGAGCATCCTTCTGGGAGGGGGCAGGGGCTGGTCAGACTCCCTTCCAAACCCTGGGGCTCAGGGAGCATACTTCCCCTGCCGGTCAGCAGTGACGCCCACCCAGCGGGAAGGGAAGAACTCACGCTGCAGAGGAAATAACCCCCAAGGACTTTGCTCCATGTGAGGATGGTGAGACCCTCGAGGCCTGTCCCAGTACCTCCTGGACCACCCGCAGTATGCTGCTGGCCCTGGACAGGTCACTCGTCCCCTGAGACTCAGCTTTATTGTTGGTCAAATGGAAGGACAGAGGCTCCAAGAGGGACAGCTGTCCTTGGTGTTGACTGCGGCATTCGAGGTCGTGGGGGCAGGCGTGCAATGACACACAGTAACTGTCTACACAGTCCCTGAGCAGTGGGAGTGAGACGGAGCCCTCACTTCGAGCCTGCCCACGTGGGTCTCCCCTGCAGGCCCACCCCTCACGCCTCCATCAGCACCGAGGAGGCGGCCCATCCTCAGTTCCTGCTCCTCTAGACCCGGGGTTGTCAAACTACCATCTGCTGCCTGACTCTTGTCTGTGGCCTGTTTCTGTGCAGCTGCAGAACTAAGAAGTCTTTTTACATTTTTAAAGGGTTTTGAATGGGTTGAATGTGTGCGTGTCTGTGTACACTCAGTCGTGTCTGGCTCTTTGCAACCCCATGGACTGTAGCCTGCCAGGGGATTTCCTAGGCAAGAATACAGGAGTGGGTTGCCATTTCTTTCTCTAGGGGATCTTCCCGACACAGGGATCGAACCCGCACCTCCTGTGTCTCCTGCACTGGCAGGCAGGATTCTTTACCCATGAGCCACCCAGGAAATCCAGTGGGTTGAATAGGTCCCCCAATGCACAGCCTTTCCATAACCTCAGAATGGGACTGTGTTTGGAAATAAGGTTTTCACAGGCATGATGAGCTAAGATGAGGTCATATTGGAGCAACACCACCAGGGAAGCCCTAAGTTGCTTCAGTTGTGTCCGACTCTTTGTGACCCCACGGACTGTAGCCCTCCAGGCTCCTCTGTCCATGAGATTCTCCAGGCAAGAATACTGGAGTGGGTGGCCATTTCCTCCTCCAGGGGATCTTCTTGATCCAAGGATTGACCCTGCGCCCCGTGTATCTCCTGCATTGGAGGACAGGTTCTTTACCACTAGCAGCACCTGGGAAGCCCACACTGCAGCAGGCTGAGCCCCAAATCCGGTGGCCATGACCTCTTAGGAGGGGGCGGGCTGAGGTGCAGACACCCAGAGGAGAAGCCATGTATGGCAGCAGACTGGAGGGCTGCGGCCAAAAGCCAAGGTTTGCTGACGCCACCAGAAGCCGGAAGAGGAGAAGAAGCCTTTCTTCCCAGAGAGTCTGGAGGGCGCATGGCCCTCCAACACCTCAGTTCCAGGCTTTGGCCTCCAGAGCTGTGCAAGAATCCATTTCTGTTGTTTTTAAGCCACCCAATTTGTGGTACTTTGCTACAGCAGCCACGGGAAACAGGTACTGGTTATATATTAAAACAATACAAGTCAAAACAAAGAGAATGAGAGAAATATGCAGTGGAGACCATGTGTGCCCCACAAAGCCATCACTATTCAATCTTTCATAGAAAAAGTTTGTCCACCTCTGTTCTCGCTATCCACACCACAGCCTCAGGGCTCTCTGGCCTCCCAGCCCCGTCCTGGGCCATCTCCTCCTCTCTGCCCCCACCCCTCTGGCCCCAGGGCCTTTGCACAGGCAACTGATCACAGCTGACACACCACTTCCCCAGCACAGCCCTCTCTTATCCAGTGCTCCCAAAGTGGGCCAAGCGCTTTGCTATGTGGTCGCAGGGGTAACTCAGTACAAGTGAGAGTGAGTGATAAGTTAAAATTGATGGTTAACTGTAATTAATCAGGCCATTATGGAGTCAATGCTTGCTTCTACACTAGGCTGTCAATTCCATGAGGCAGGAGCTAAGCCATCAGTACCCACCACAGTGCTCTGGGCAGATTAAGTAAGCCCTTTAGATATAGCTGTGGGAGGAAGGGAAGGAGAGGGGGGAGGGGGGAGGAAGGAGGAGGGATGGGGAGAAGAAGGAGGGAGGTGGTGGGGGAGAGAGGGAGGGAGTTAGAGAAAGTCGCTCAGTTGTGTCTGACTCTTTGCCACCCCATGGACTATACAGTCCAAGGGATTCTCCAGGCCAGAATACTGGAGTGGGGCAGCCATTCCCTTCTCCAGGGGATCTTCCCAACCCAGGAATCGGATGGGGGTCTCCTGCACTGCAGCCGGATTCTTTACCAGATGAGCTACCAGGGAAGCCACAGAGAGGGAGAGATACGGAGGATTTGAGAGCTACGAGGAGCTCTAGTTCCCAGGTCTTGATGGCTCTGTGGGACTGTATACAAAGTGAAAGTGAAAGTGAAGTCACTCAGTTGTGTCCGACTCTTTGCGACCCCATAGACTTAGCCTACCAGGCTCCCCTGTCCATGGGATTTTCCAGGCAAGAGTATTGGAGTGGATTGCCATTTCCTTCTCCACCGGATCTTTCCAACCCAGGTATCGAACCCAGGTCTCCTGCATTGTAGACAGACGCTTTACCACCTGAGCCACCAGGGAAGTCCAGGACTGTATACAAGATGGAGTAAATTTGAACCAAGTGACAGGAGGTGCCCACTCTGGTACAGGCTCCCACGGGGCCCCCATTAAAAGAGGAAACATTTACCAGATGCCAGCTGTTGTTTTGGGAGACAGGTTTTAAGTCACCTTGACTTGGGCAAGGAAGGTGGAGGGGATGCAGCTAAAAAACAAACAAAAAAAATTATGCCTGAGGCAATCTGAGAGGGCTTCAGCAGGGAAGTGACATTCAAATTGTTCACCAGGTGGGCTGGGAAAAAAAAGCTAGACAAGAAGCAGAGTCTGAGGTCCTGTCCAAGTGCCCGCCCCTGCCAACCATTAACTGCTGTCTTGGAAAATGGCAGCCAAATCCACATGGCTTCTGCCAGCCACTAACTAGGAGGCCTTGCTTTCATCTTGCTTGGCAAACCTTCCTCTCTCTAACTACCAAGGCTGCATTTCTAACCCACTACGAGTCTCTGTCGATAAGGAAACAAGGGTCTGACTCTGAGAGGTGATCAACACACTTGCAGGGACTCGTGACCAAGAGGACTAACATCCAAAGGGAACTGAGATATACCCGCCCCTTGGCAGCAGGCTTGCGGAAGAGCCAGGAGGCGGCAGCTCGAGGGCCTCGGCCAGCCGCAGGGCTGCACATGCCTGGCCCTCGCCGCTTCCTTCCTCCCTCTGAACCTGGCTGTGCTGGGGCAGGGGCAGGAGGAGCCCTGTGATTCTTGGGGTGCACACTGCCCGGGAGGCTGTATGAGGTGAATTCTTTCCTCCACCCCTCCCAGTGGCTCACAGAATCAGCGCTGGGATCCCCTCTTCAAAGGGGGGCACCGAGCCACCAGCCACCAGGGAGTGGACACACAGCCTCCGTCTGCCCGACCGTGGGGTCCACCTCCCTTCTTGCCACAACCGCCCTCCCTCCAGCCAAATAAATTACCTTCCAGGCGAAGACCAACCCATCACTCTCCCCTCCCCGCCCCCACCCTCAGCTGCCATGTTCTTCATGGCTCCTTGGCCAGAGGAGTAAATAAAGACAACCAGATCCAGACAGTCTGCCTGGAGCTCCCCAGTCCTGGCCGTCCAGACAGGGATGAGTGAAACAGGAGAAACAGATCAATACAGGTAATTACGAGCCCTTTCGGTGGGCTCAGCCCTGCAGTTCTCAGCTGCCACGATGGGAGCGTTTGTCAGACCATCACACTTCCCTGGAATCCCGGCCAGCCTAGTCCCACTGGCCTGTCACCAGCATACATCGAAAGGAGAGTCAGCCCCGCGCCTGCTTCCTAACCAGAAGGGCTGGGAACGAACCCCAGCTCAACAGCATCTGCGGTGCAGCCACAGGTCACATCTCCTGTCCACAGGTGATGGCAGATGGAGATGTTTGTTAAGGTTACTGGGTTCCAGCCGCTGGGCTAAGCCCTTGTGGGGGCAGCTCGTTCCTCTCCTACAACCACCAGGGGGAGGGCACTGCTGTCAGCCCCATTTTACAGATGAGGAGACTGAGGCACAGAGCCGATGGGAACTCCTCCGAGATGGCACTACGGGTTCCAACCCAGGGCCTTCATCCTGTGCCACCTCCCGAGGCCTCGAGGCCCTAAGGTTCAGGTGTTGATTGCCTACCTGGGCCTTCCCCGTGCCATCCTCAGGCCTCTGCCTATTAGAGACTGCCCATCCCCCAGCCCCAGGTGTTCTCTGGGCTCTAGAGTCCCCTGGGCACGCCCTGCCCTCTGTCGGTCATGCAGTGGCTCAGGGCGTCCACCAGGCTGGTGGCAGCTTCATTCCACTTCAATCCAGCTCCGCAGAGCTGGGCCAGGCACTAGACCATCTCACCGGAGTCAGAGATGAATGAGGCCTGGCTAGGTCTGTGCAGAGCTCACAGTGGCTGCAAGAGGGGCTCAGAGGACACTGGTGGGTGCAGGGACCACCAGCCTTCTGGAGGAGGGGTCTGCAGGCTGGGCTTTGAGGGCCGAGCAGAGTTCAGCGGGGAGGAGGGGAGAGTGAGGGCAGAGAGCCCCAGAGACCCACCTTCCCGCCCGGCTGCTCGGACAGCAAGGCGTAGAGGAGAGATGGTGCGGAATCCGGGAAAACTGGCGCCAAGGTCAGCGGAGGAGTGAGCCTTGGCTGATCAGAGGGAGAGGGTGGGGCGGGGCAGAGGAGGACAGAGGAGAACCCTGAGGTTGAGTCCTGCGGGGGCTGGAGGAGGTCAGCCTGGAATCTCGGGGATGGGCTGGGGCGGGGGTGATGAGCTATGTGTGGGGCCAGCGGACTCCCCTCTGGAGTCTGTGAGCCAGTCCCAGAGCTGCCTGGTCAGTCACTTCAGTCGCTCAGTCGTGTCTGACTCTTTGTGACCCCATGGGCTGCAGCGCGCCAGGCCTCCCTGTCCATCACCAGCTCCTGGAGTCCACCCAAACTCATGTCCATACAGTTGGTGATGCCATCCAACCATCTCATCCTCTGTCATCCCCTTCTCCTCCCATCTTCAATCTCTCCCAGCATCAGGGTCTTTTCAAATGAGTCAGCTCTTCGCATCAGGTGGCCAAAGTATTGGAGTTTCAGCTTCAACATCAGTCCTTCCAGTGATTATTCAGGACTGGTTTCCTTTAGCATGGACTGGCTGGATCTCCTCGAAGTCCAAGGGGCTCTCAGGACTCTTCTCCAGCACCACAGTCCAAAATCATCAGTTCTTTATGGTCCAACTCTTACATCCATACATGACCACCGAAGAAACCATAGCCTTGAGTAGACAGACCTTTGTTGGCAAAGTAATGTCTCTGCTTTTTAATATGATGTCTAGGTTGGTCATAACTTTCCTTCCAAGGAGTAAGCGTCTTTTAATTTCGTGGTTGCAGTCACCATCTGCAGTGATTTTGGAGCCCAAGAAAATAAGTCTGTCACTGTTTCTATTGTTTCCCCAACTATTTGCCGTGAAGTGATGGGACCAGGTGCCAAGATCTTAGTTTTCTGAATGTTGAGCTTTAAGCCAACTTTTTCACTCTCCTCTTTCACTTTCATCAAAAGGCTCTTTAGTTCCTCTTCACTTTCTGCCATAAGGATGCTGCCTGGGGAAGATGCCAAATGTCCCTGCAGACCCTGTGGCAGGCAGGTGGGGCCACACTCACATGAGCTCGTGCCCAAGTCATGCTGCCAAATGCCCAAGGCTACGGCCCAGCTCAGGGAGCTGGATACCCCTGCAGCTCTGCTCTGAGAGCTGGGTTCTTCCCCGTCGCCTGGGAAAGGGGTCCCCTCTCTGCGAGCGGCCAGTTCATTTGGTTTCCCTCAGTCTGGAGTTCTAGCTGCAGGCTTGTGCCCAGGGCCACTTGGCGACCTTTGGAGACATGTTTGGTCAACACCCAGGGTAGCGGCGCTGTTGGCATCTAGTGAGTAGAGCCCAAGAATGCTCCTAAGCACCTCGCAGTGCACAGGACGGCACCCCGCCCGCATCACAGAACCAGCCCCGTGTCAACACTGCCAAGGCTGAGAGAGCCAGTCCAAGGAAATGTCTCCAAAAGGGCTTGTTTATCCCTCCAGCTCCCTTTAAGCATCTCTGGCCACCTTGGCCGGCTGGGGAGGGTGTGTTCCAGCAGCCCAAGGCAGTCGGTGGGGTGGGGTGGGGGCCAGGGCCAGGTGCCGGGGCCCCTCCTTCCTCCACACCCGCCATCTGCTCTGCGGCTGCAGGAAACCAGAGGCTTTTCCAGGGACCCATCTGGCTGGACCCCTGCTCCATTGCTTATCTTCTCTGGGTCTGTAAGCAAGTAATCTGCCTTCCTGAGCCTCTCTTTCCTTGTCTGGTTGTAGAATGAAATGTGCTAATGATACAAAGTGCTTAGAATGTGGCCAACGGGAGCTACAAAGTAATTCTCAAAATTCTCCAAGCCAGGCCTCAACAGTAGGTGAACTGTGAACTTCCAGATGTTCAAGCTGGATTTAGAAAAGGCAGAGGAACCAGAGATCAAATCACCAACATCCATTGGATCATCAGAAAAGCAAGAGAGTTCCAGAAAAACATCTACTTCTGCTTTATTGACTATGCCAAAGCCTTTGACTGTGTGGATCACAACAAACTGTGGAAAATTCTTCAAGAGACAGGAATGCCAGACCACCTGACTTGCCTCCTGAGAAATATGTATACAGGTCAAGAAGCAACAGTCAGAACTGGACATGGAACAACAGACTGGTTCCAAATCGGGAAAGGAGTACGTCAAGGCTGTATATTGTCACCCTGCTTATTTAACTTATACGCAGATATGCATCATGAGAAACGCTGGGCTGGAGGGAGCACAAGCTGGAATCAAGATTGCCGGGAGAAACATCAATAACCTCAGATATGCAGATGACACCACCCTTATGGCAGAAAGTGAAGAGGAACTCGGAGAAGGCAATGGCACCCCACTCCAGCACTCTTGCCTGGGAAATCCCATGGACGGAGGAGCCTGGTGGGCTGCAGTCCATGGGGTCACTGAGTCGGACATGACTGAGCGACTTCACTTTGACTTTTCACCTTCATGCATTGGAGAAGGAAATGGCAACCCACTCCGGTGTTCTTGCCTGGAGAATCCCAGGGACAGGGGAGCCTGCTGGGCTGCCGTCTATGGGGTCGCACAGAGTCGGACACGACTGAAGCGCCTTAGTAGTAGTAGTAGTAGAAGTGAAAGAGGAGAGTGAAAAAGCTGGCTTAAAACTCAACATTCAGAAAACTAAGGTCATGGCATCTGGTCCCATCACTTCATGGCAAATAGACGGGGAAACAATAGAAACAGTGGTAGACTTTATTTTGGGGGGGCTCCCAAATCACTACAGGTGGTAACTGCAGCCATGAAATTAAAAACTGCTTGCTCCTTGGAAGAAAAGCTATGACCAACCTAGAGAGCATAGACAACCTAGACAGCATAGACACGACTTTGCCAACAAAGGTCCATCTAGTCAAAACTATGGTTTTTCCAGCGGTCATGTATGGATGTGAGAGATGGACCATAAAGAGCTGAGCACCAAAGAACTGATGCTTTTGAACTGTGGTGTTGGAGAAGACTCTTGAGAGTCCCTTGGACTGCAAGGAGATCCAACCAGTCCATCCTGAAGGAGATCAGTCCTGAACATACATTGGAAGGACTGATGCTGACGCTGAAGCTCCAATATTTTGACCACCTGATGCAAAGAGCTGACTCACTGGAAAAGACCATGATGCTGGGAGAGATTGAAGGCGGGAGGAAAAGGGACGACAGAGGATGAGATGGTTGGATGGCATCACCGATGCGATGGACGTGAGTCTGTGTAAGCTCTGGGAGCTGGTGATGGACAGGGAGGCCTGGTGTGCTGCAATCATGGGGTCACAGAGTTGGACAGAGCTGAGTGACTGAGCTGAACTGAACCAGATAGGAGCTACTCTTCATCTAACACCAGCCGCTGCTCTTCTAGCTCCAGCCCTTCCCCAAACAAGGCATCACTGGGACTGGCGAGGGGAGGGGTGGCATTGCATAGACCAGGGCTCAGCTGCAACCACCGCTTCCTCCGGAGGAGCCCCAGGACCCCCTGTGCTTTTCCCAGAGGCATCTGCAAAGCAAGGGGCTTGAATGACTCATCCATAGGAGGACGGACCCTTTCTAAACGTGCTTGACGTGGGAAAAGCACTCGGTAAATATTCATTGGGTGAACAAATGATTATCATTATGATAATAGAATCTAGCCCAGAGCAGTTAATCCAATTCTCAGGCTTCATGCTTGGCTATTAATCTCTATCTACTTAATCAGTGTGATGAAGAGTCCTTGCATTGCCAGGACGCTCTACAGTCTGTAAAGCACAGACAGTCTTCAAAGCCTTTTGTGGTCTTTATGTCATTTGTATCTAACAACAGGCAAAAGCCAGAACAATGTCACCCACCCCAGTTTACAGATGAATTAATTGAGGCTCAGATACAAGAAAAGATCTGTGTCCTCCACGTCCCCACCGTCTGTCCAGTTGGGTGATGCATCTGAGGTCAGTGTAAGAGGAAGAAAGATGGAAAAGACCCCGAACCCTCCCTGGGACAACGACTAATGGAGTGATTGATTGATTGATTTTCTGATTGAACTAAATGAGTGAATTCCGTAACTGTGAGGATATCAACGGTAAGTTTAATATACAGATAGTTTCGAGTCCCTGCAAACACTTAGAAGCACCAGTTTACTCATGCACCTTTGATAGACTAATGCAGTCTGTTCTTATCTACTCCTTGGCAAGCCCCACCCCCAAGGTGGGCACTTTGCCCTCTGAGCCATCACACAGACACTTCTCGCAGGATGCTGAGTACCCTTTCTGCTTTTCAGTCTCTGAGTGACCCTTCAAAATCCTCAGGAGTCGTCCCTTCTCTGGGAAGCCTCTCACCCAGTCCCTGACCCCTACAGACAAGGCAGATTAAACGGCCCCTCCTCTGTGTCCCCACTGGAGGACTTCATTTCGACCACTGCCCCCCCGCCCCCCTTGCATGTCACATTTGCACACTTGTCTCTCCATTGAGCGTAGAGTGCCTCAGTGGTATGCCTGGCACAGGTGAAGTGGGAAAAATGGGGGATGGATAGGATGGATGGATGGAAACAAAGAAGGAAGAGATGGAGGGAGGGAGGGAGGGAAGATATCTGGGTGGATGGAAGGCTAGATGGATAGATGGGTGGATGAACAGATGGGTGGGTGGATGGGTGAGTGGATGGATGGAAAATCCAAGGAATGTATGGGTGAGTGGATGGGCAGCTGGATGTGTGGGCAAATGGATGGTTGGATGTTGGGTGGATAGGTGGATGGATGGATGGTCGTTGGATGGGTGGATGGATGGATGAGTGGATGGATGGGTGGATGGAAAAATCAATAGATGGATGGATGTGTGGATGGTGGATGGGTGCATAGATGGTTGGATGGGTGGGTGGATGGATGTTGAGTGGGTGAGTGGATGGATGGATGGATGGATGAGCGGGTGGGTGGATAGATGGAAAACCCAAAAAATGTATGGGTGATTGGATGGGTGGATGGATGGGTGGGCAAATGGATGGATGGTGTTGGGTGGGTGGGTGGATGGATGGATGGGTGGATGGAAAAGTCAATAGATGGATGGATGTGTGGATAGATGGATGGGTGCATGGATGGATGGTTGGGTGGGTGGGTGGATGAACAGCAAACTCTGGAGCCTAATTTTGTGACTGTATGTTCTTGAACTCTTCTTCTTGTGAAGACTGGACTTGTGTAGATTTGCAATCAGCCTAGGACCAGGTCTTGGTCTCCTCTCTCTTTGCACAGTGTCTAGCTCAATCCATCAGCTATGGACAAGGCATCGTCCACTTTTGGCTCTCCACATCCCCTCTGGGAGAATTCATCTGTGCCCAAGTTCTAGCTGACACTTTCTACACAAGTGTCTCCAGCCCAACCCTTCCTCCAAGCTTCTCACTCACACAGCCAAATGCCTGCTTCCCATTTGGACTTTTCAAGGTTCTCCAAAATCAACATGCCCCAGAGAAAATTCATTATTTTCACCACAAACCCACTCCTACCCCAGCATTTTCCCCTTCTGAGGGGTGACCCCATTGTTCCCATTGCTGAAGGCTGAAGACCACAGCCCAGACCTCCATCACCCTTCACCTGGACAAAGGCAGGTGCCTCCACCTGGGTCTCCTTCCTATCCCACCAGAGCTGACTTTTCAGATAGAATCTCAGTGTTGGCATCCTCTGTTTAGCACAGACTGTCCTCAGAAGCTGTAGCCAACTTAGAGGCACTGTTCCCTAGTGGGCAAGTGCTGTGCTAATTACACGTGGGTGTGCATGCTCAGTTGCTCAGCCATGTTCAACTCTTTCTGACCCTATGAACTGTAGCCAGCCAGGCTCCTCTGTCCATGGAATTCTCCAGGCAAGAATACTGAGTGGACTGCCACTTCCTCCTCCAGGGGGTCTTTCCGACCCAGGGATCAAACTCTTGTCTCCCGTATCTCCCTCACTGGCAGGCAAATTCTTTATCACTGTGACACCTCAGAAGCCCATGCTGATCACAAGCCATCTCATCTATTCTTTTTGAACACTTTCCCCAGATAACTCTGCCTCTGTTGCCTTCCACCACACTGGCCTTTCTCTAGCTCTCTTAGCCTCAGGACCTTTGCACCTGCTCTTTCCTTCCCACTTTTCACCTGCTTAACTCCTGCTTTGGATCTTGGCTCAAGTGCCACCTTTGCAGGGAGAACTCCCCAGGACCCTCTACCAGAGAGACTTCTCTTTGTTTATTTTTTAAGTGTACTTATTTGGCTGCAACGGGTCTTAGCTGCAGCACGCTGGACCCTTTTGATTGGTGCACGGGTTCTGTAGACGCACCTCAAGGGCTCCAGGGCACAGGGGCTCAGTAGCTCCGCCACATATGGGATCGTAGCTCCCTGACCAGGGACCAAGCCCAAGTCACCTGCATTGCAAGATGGACTCTTTACCACTGGCCACCAGGGAAGTCTACCAGAGCGACTTTGAAAGCGACGTGTTCTAACACTATGCATTTCCTCCACTAACAGTTCCTTTGAGTCAGGGTCTCCATGCCTCAGGGGAAGGAAATCGTGGATGGTGGCTCTTTTGTTCCCGTTCTGATCTCCAGCGCTAACTACTTGAAGGATGAGTGAGAACTGTGTGTGTGTGTGTGTGTGTGTGTGTGTGCACGTGTGTTTGACTCTTCCAGTCGTGTCCAACTCTTTGCGAGACCCCATGGACTGTAGCCCGCCAGGCTCCTCTTCCATGGGATTCTCCAGGCAAGAATACTGGAGTGGGTTGCCATTCTCTTCTCCAGGGGACCTTCCCAACCCAGAGATCAAACTCCAGTCTCCTGCATTGCAGGCGGATTCTTTACCATCTGAGTCACCAGGGAAGCCTGAGAACTGGGTGCTTTCCCCAGATGTTGGCTTTGGCTGACTTTGGGCACAACTGAATGAACCCCCTCCCCCAGATCCTCCCTGCCACCTGCCTGCCCAGGGTGGTGGGGGCACCATTGTCTTCTTCTGGGTCCCGCCAGCCCACGCAGGTGTGTGGGGAGTCCTCCGGGATGTCTGCTAGCGAGCACGATCAGAACGCTGCCCGGTGTAAGCCATTCCCAGACAATTTCAAAGAGGATTATACCTAACTGCTCCTTGGGAAAGTGGCCATTAAAACGAGACAGGTTAATAGCGAGCCACTCACACGGCCGGAGGTTCTGGAATGATCTGTCTCAGGCAATTACCATCACTTTAACGCCCAGGATGGGTTTATCCCAAAGGGGTCCTGGGCAGATCATCTGCGTGTTTTGGATCTCAACTCCTGCTTCCAGGAGAGGCCTAAACAGGACCCGCACCTGGATGATACTTCTCCATCCTCCTCGTGTGATGAGCTTGGTGATGGGCCAGGCTGAGCAGAAGACTCCAGGCAGTCACAGCTGTGATGGCGTCTCTGCAGTGTCCCCTGAGTCTTAGCACCTTGGCCTCCAGGCACTTAGCTTGCATTCCTCACACCTGTCCCCACACACCTGTTTCCACACACCTGTCCCCACACACCTGTCCCCACACACCTGTCTCTACATACCTGTCCCCACACACCTGTTTCCACACACCTGTCCTTTCACACCTATCCCCATACACCTGTCCCCACACACCTGTTCCCACATACCTGTCCCTACACAACTGTCTCTACACACCTGTCTCCACACACCTGTCTCCACACACCTGTCTCCACACACCTGTCTCTACATACCTGTCCCCTCACACCTGTCTCTACACACCTGTCCCCTCACACCTGTCTCTACACACC
>NW_024070187.1:112452453-112521319 GCF_014754425.2 Oryx dammah | reverse complement strand
CCTGTCTCTACACACCTGTTCCCACACACCTGTCCCCTCACACCTGTCCCCTCATACCTGTCCCCTCATACCTGTCCCCACACACCTGTCCCCACACACCTGTGCTCACATACCGGTACATTTACGCCATGACGCCTTTCTCGAGTGCCCCAGCCCTCCCCTCTCTCCCTGTGTGGCCAGCTCAGCCGGCATGATATTTCTCTCAGGGACCTGGGCTGCCTCAGGACTCCCACGCTCTCTGCAAACCTCAACGTTGGCACTTAACTCTGTGTCTCTGCCAGGTATCCGAACGCCCTGCTGTCTCCGCAAGCATGTGCAAGCGTTCGAGTTTTCCATCTCCTCCTTCAAGATTTGACCTTTGTCTTAGAGAAAAGGAGAAAATCCTTCCTCATAACAGGGTCAGGAAAGCATTCTCCTGCTTTATCTTCTAAGCGTTTTCTGGGTTTGCCTTCTCTGTACAGTGCCCAAACCACTAGGAATGAATGATCTGTAGTGGGCGTGGGCTTCAGTCTCATTTCTTGTCAAGGGCATCACCAACTTCCTTGCCACCATTTAAAACATGCCACCCCTTCCCCCATCAACCACGGGCCTGAGGTTTCTGTACATTATTTACATCTGTCTCCAGGCACTGGTTCAGCCGCATCGGTCAACTTGTCTTTCCAAATGCCAGTCGCTGTGATAATTCTGGGTATTTCCAGTGAAGCAAGGCACCCGCTTTGCCCTTCAGGGCTGCTGGGCCTTCTTTGGCTGTTCTTGGTCCCTTGCTCCTTGACTGGCTGTTCAGTTGCTCAGTCGTGTCTACCTCTGCAACTGCAGCACGTGTTCATCCCCACATCGGCTGATTAAGTTCAAACAAAACAAAACGACCCCGAACCTCTTGGTGTTTAATGCAGAAGTACCTTGTCTCCAGATGCATTTGAAAAGAATTGGCTTCTTTGCTAAACTGATTTCCCCCATCAACACGGTATAGTCTTCCTTCACTGGCATCTTCTTAAGTGTGTTTCAATAACATTCAATAATTTGTCCATAAAAAACATGTCCTGAGGACAAGGCAGACATCTTTTTCATCTTCCTATTTCCACATATTCTAAATTGTGTACCTCTAACTACTTCAAGGGGGGTTGTTAAGTTAATTTGGGGACTTAAAACCTTAATGGCAGAATGTCTAGCAACAGAAAGTAGGCTGAAGCCGAGGTAGAAAGGGTTTGATGGGCGTTCCTTCTCCTAGCCCCTCTAATAGTATCAAAATGTCATTCACTGGGTCATCGGCCCATCCACGATACCAAACATCTTTCACACTTTACAGCTTGCAAAGCATCTCCAAGCTCACAGTATCCAACCCTCCAACATCAGAATCTATCAGGTGAGAGCCCAGGAGTATTTTAAAGCAGATGCGTTTCCCCCTTGACATCTTCTGTCCGTGGTCCATCCCTCCCAGGAGGCCGAGTGCTCCCCTTGGAGGATCAGGGGCAAGGAGTCAGTGTCTGCTTCATGGCCACGATGGATGTGTGCTCATATTTGCCGTCTTGCTCTATGTACCTCCTTGCTGCGTCACGCACTTATGTCTTTTGCCTCATGGTGGTTCATGGGGACAGGTGTGTAGAGACAGCTGTGTGGGGACAAGTGTGTAGGGACTTGCATTTCCCTTCTCCAGCAAAGTGAGCAATAAACTTCCTGATCCCTTTCAAAGAAAGATTCTTTAAAGTTTCTAAAAAAATATTCTTCAACTTACGTTTTCCCAACTACCAAAATAAGGAATGAGGCGTGGCTTTGGCTTCTGTCAATGTCTGGACAGGAGTCCAGAAGCTTCTTTTCCACACTCATCTTCCTCCCGTGACTTTCCCAACATAAGGCATGCATGCTGAGTCTCTAAAGTCGTGTCCGACTCTTTTCAACTCCGTGGACTGTAGCCTGCCAGGCTCTCCTGTCCATGGGATTCTCCAGGCAAGAATACTGGAGTGGATAGCCATGCCCTCCTCCAGGGGATCTTCCTGACCCAGGGATCGAACCCGGGTCTCATGTCTCCTGCATTGGCAGGCGGTTCTTTACCTCTAGCATCACCTGGCAGGCCCAACATACATCACAGTCCTTATTAATATTGACCAGATTTTGGATGACAGATTTTTCTTTCCAAAAAATAGATTTTTGACATGTGCACTTGGCTGCTACCCAGGTCACAGCATCTATTGAAGCTGAACCTGCCGTTTACCTGCCTCAGTCCTGCCCCTGTGTTTCTATGCCAGACCTTCTCTGACTTCAACACCCCTGAGCTCAACGCAACCCTCTGCTGCCAGAATACCTTTTCTGGCATTTTCCTTTCAAGACAGATGCCTGGCCCTCTAAGCCAGATGCCTCTGTATTCCCTAAAGCTACAAATGACAGCTGAGGTGCAGATAAAATCCTGAGATCACAGCTTTTCGGTCCTTATCTGCAGACCCTGAAATCCATTCTATTATTTTGAAATGTAATATTAGAAAGCATGTCTGTAATGGCCTGCTTCTTATTCTTTCATAAAGAGCTTTTCTTTCTTGAGAAAAATGACATTTTACCCTCATAATTAAAGAAAACAAGGCAGAATGTGAGGTAGGCTTAACAGGCACTTTTTAAAGTTTCATTTAAGAACTCGCCCTCTCCACCCACCACAGCCTCATCTCTGATCGCTGTTTCCGGTCCTGTCGCTCTGAATTTTTATTTGAAAACACCTGCGGCTCTCAGGCTGGCCCTCTCTCCCCTCCCCTGTCTGGCATCTTCCTTCTTTTCTTTCTTAAAGCCTCTTCCTTCTTGTGACCCTTTTGTCTCGAGCCTCTTCATTGGTGAGAACCCCCGAGTCGGATTCCCTACTCTTTAGGGCCTCTGAAATGCCCTTCGCCGGTCACTGAAATTCTGGGATCTTACAGGTGTTCCTCAACCTCCTCACCCCCGTCCCACTTCTTCCTCCTTTCCAGGAGGTGCATCTCATCACGGTCCTTTGTCTTAAGGGTCCCCCTTCCATCCACAGTGGCCGCCCTACGGGGACTGCGCACTGCAGGGAATCAACACCCCACAACGGCCCCCACGCCCCTTCCTGCGTTACAGGCTGTGTGAGCACCAGGGTTCGGGGTGTCGGTGGGGCCGCGGGCGGGAGCCGCGTGCCTTGGCCGAGACGCCCAACCAGCAGGGCTTTTGATGGGGGGCTTCCCAACCTCTTGCTGGCGGGCAGGACTGCGCTGGCTCCTGAACTTTCTGCCGAGTGGGAGCTCACGGGTCCTAGCTTAGTCTCCGCCTCTGGCAGTTTATCTCCGCTCCGTCTTCCTAGTCAGTTTAGCGAGAAGTTGAGCAAGCTGGGGCAGGGACGGACACTGCTTTGTCCGAGAAATCAGTGCCGTGGTCTAGAGATGCCCCTGCCCTGGTTTTATTTTTATTAAATAAAATAACTTTTATTTGACTAAAACCCCAACCAGGTTTGATCTTTTTGGCCACACAGTGCGGCATGAGGGATCTTAGTTCCCTGACCAGGAGTTGAACCCGCGCCCTCTGTGTTGTAGGCGTGGAATCTTAACCACCAGGGAAGTCCCAACCATCCAGGTTTTAGCACAAGATCACCCTCCTCGCCTTGGTGGAAGTGCCAGTGCCTGGGCGGAGCAAGGACACCTTCCTGGAATCTTCACCTTCCACACAGAGGCCAGAAAAAGGACGGGTCAACTCAGAGGCCAGAAACCCCAGTGACATCACACACACTGCTGAAGACCCTTAGAAATGACTGTGCTGGACTCACGTGGGCCCTCGCTCTAGGGAGAAAAGACATGTATTTCTTTGCCTGACAACCACATTTTGTTAAAAGTATCGCAGGACTTTGGAGGACATATAACTGCTGATTTATGTGGGACAAATAACTATTTAATTGCTGTCTAATTACATGGCAATTAGAATTCCTATCGTGGCCGTGTCCTTAGGTATCTATTTATGGGCTGCGTGAGGCTGCTACAGCGCCCGCAGCCATTAAGAACACCAGGAACTGCGGAGCGGGCAGGGCTGCCGGCTACAGAGCATAATTACCCACGTAATGATTCTCCTATACCCGAGTAATTACAGGCTGGTATCATTTGTGTATTACCATTTATTCACACACCTAATCACAGACTCCTTTCACTAACTGGGACCTGGCCCAGGAAGCGCTGATCAATTTTTTAAAAATAACATAAAAGTCATCTGATGAGAGGCTTGGCTATCGGGCTCCCTTGTGTTCACAAGGGGGGGTCGGCTGACGTCTGCAGGGAGGGAGCTGGGAATCCAGACCTGACACTAGGTTCATGGTGGCAAAGCCCACCCGGTCCAACCGTGGCCCAAGAGACAGAAGGACACTGCCCTGGGCATGGCGTCCACTTGGGTGGGCTCTTCGCTGCTGCGTGGGGCTGTGGCCTCTGCCTGGTGCCCCTCTGCAGGTCGTGGCCCTCGTCGCCCTCTGGCCCAGCACATGAGACACACCCCATTTTAGGACTGCCCATCTCCATGCCTGTTGGCTCTCTTGGGCTTTGAGGCTTGCCATGGCCGGGGCCTCGAGGGGCTTTATTGTTTCCAGTACGGCATGGTGTTGAATTCTGAGCCAGAATTGGGGGTCACTGTGTACCCACCAAACCAGGATGGAGGGACAGGCCTCACAGAGCTCAGACCCAAAATCCCATTTATAAAAGCAATCATTTCTCAGGGTGGGATGTTCTGAGAGATGCAGACGAGCAATATCAAAGGTATTTTCCCCTGAGAATTTCAATCCCATTTTTTACAGGTCTATCCAGCATCTCCTAAATGGCCAGCTCGAAGCAACTGAGGGGGTGACCCAAAAACCTCAGGAACAGGGTAACCAGAAAGAGGGGCCAAGTCCTTGGCAGTTGATACACCTGTTAGTGCAATTAACAAAGCTCAGCCTTGAACCAGGCATCCCAGGCTGCCCCCCGTATTGTGAGGAGGAGTTGCTGTCTCCCACCACCGCCAGCCCCACGCCCCAGCCCTGCTCATCAGCCCATTCGTGTTCGTGCTACATTCGACACACCCCAGGCTTTGCGAACCAACCCCAGAACTCACTCTCTCTGTCCATCCCATCCCGCCTTTCACAGCCAGCCTCCCTGTGCCCCTGGCGCCAGAGCTGACGTGTACATTCTAGTCAGTCCCCAGGGGCCTGTGACGTGGTCGTCCTGGACAGGCCTGGGGGCAAAGATGGGTAAGACATGGTGTAGGCCTGGAGGAGCCTTCGCCAGCCTGGGGAAGATGGCTGAGATGCTACCCCGACGACGAGCTCTGAGCAGGCAGTGGGCTGTGAGTGTGAGTAGGAAGGAACAGGCATTAACTGAGCACCTCCTATGCACCTGGCTGGGTGCCGGGCCCTTCCCGAGCTTTACCATAGTCTTCCCTTCCTGTGCAGAGAACAACGGGCCCCATTGAGGACACAGGGTCTCGAGAGGCCAGTGGCTGCCAAAATTTACCCCACAGCAATGAGAGGAGGGGAAGGGACCAGTGACAGGTAGATTATCAATGCCCTTAGTTCTGGTCTGGGTTCAGGGCCTGCTGACATGAGGATCCCCCCCAGCTCCTCACCCAAAGCCCCCAAGCTCCACTGGGGTCCACATCTGGAACACGGCAGGTAGGGCTCTTCCACAGGAAGGCAAGCTGGCTGAAAAGTCTAGCTGTGAGGTCTTTCTTTCAAGCTAAAAATATACACTTGCTGCTGTGTTTAAAGAGACAGGAAGAGAGGGTTTGAGGCTTGAAAGAAAAAATCCTCAGAAAAGGAAATGACTTTTTAAACAGTATAGTTAGAAGTGATTCAACAGGAGCAATGTCAGTAAATGCTGGTGGACATGGGCACAAGGCTGTTCTAGCTCCTACCTGCTCTTACAAAACCTCATTTACCTGGCTGGGGACTCAACTTTTTCTCACTGTATTCCACCCTGGGTGGGCTGACCCCGCCTATCAGAGAACACATGACCAGACCTGGCCAATCAGAGCACAAGCTCCCTCTGGCCACACCTACTGCTTCAGGAACAGGTCACACGATCCCAGCCCAGCCAATGAGAGTCTTCCCTGGGATCTGTGCTGAAACTATTTGGAAAAGGACCCCTGCTCCTTCTGAGATCGTGGTGCTACAGATCATATGTGTCTGGGATGGCCAGAGCTCATCTACTCTGCGAAACAGCCAAATTGTGCCTAGGACTGAAGTTTGGCTCCAGGAGAGCAAAGTTAAGAAGTGGGGAGACAGACCTTGAGTCCTAACGTCACTATTAAAGGTCCTGGATCAAGTTGTGCCTGAAGGAAGATCTACCCTTGGTCTTCAAGTTACATAAGCCAATGTGTTGCTCTTCCTGTTTGAGTGACTTCATATTACTTGCAATCAAATTAGTCCTGATGAATACAGCATGGGGGGAGGAGGGGAGGGCAAGTATTTGTCGAAGGAAGACAAGCAGGGCAGAAAACACCAGAAATGGAAGGCCCCTCAAGGGTCATATACAGACAGCTGCCCTGTGACATGCGAGCTGCCACCCCATCACTCCGGCACCCAAGCCTGACACCACGGACCGGCCAGGCCTCCTTCCCGCCACACGAATGTGGCCCCAAGTCCTTCCCATAAAGACTTCCAAGGAGTGACGTAGGTAGGGGGTGATATCCAACTCATGTCTAGTTCAGAGGGAGGTGAAGCAGCTTGTCCCATTCTCCCTGCTAATCTAATCCCTGAAAGTACAGGAGACACTTCCTTCCTTTGATTTAAATCTTCCCTTGTGTCTAACGATTTCTCAGCCACACCTCTTGGATAAGCCACATGACTTGCCGGATTCCTGGAAACCGGAGTATTTGTATATAAGCGGAGGAAGGGCACGACTGTAAATTACAGAACACAACTGCCAAAGCTGGGTGACAGGCAGATACTGAAGATGTGCCTACAAAGCACGTGCCCTGGCCTTTCCTCTGCGGGCCCTCCCTACAGAGCCAGGAGCAGGGTGGACACGGTAAGAGCCCCTGCCCGGGCGGGGTCCAGCTGTGCCATGCCTCCGCACCACCCTGACCCTGAAGAATCACTCCATCTCTCTGAGCTGCCGGCTGCTCACCTGTCTGTGGACGCCTGTGGCTCAGCTCCTGTGTGGCTTCAATGGATAATAGTGTCACCAAAACTGCCCACCCCATGCCCAGCACCCCAGAAAGCACCTTGTGAATCTTCACAGAAATCCCCTGATGACAGCGCCCACTTCACTAGCTGGGCTCAGAGGGGCTCAGGAAAATTTCCCAAGCCCCAGTTCTGCCTGGACCACCTGTGTCTCCACTGCCAGGATGTCAGGGGGCCTCCCTTCCTCTCCCCAGGGCTGCTGTAAATGCCTGCTGCCTGAGACAGCACCAGTACGCCCACCATCACCACCAGCATCCCCACAGACACATGCCTGCTCACTGTCCTCTGTCCCGTCCCCACATTGCAAAGCTCCTTCCATTCCGAGGAGAAGCCCTTGAACCCTCACCCCAATGTCAGTGAGACTAAAAGGATGTGAGGCACCCTGGTGCCCCATGGAACCCCATGGTATTGGCTCTCCACAAGCACAGACATGGTGGTGTTCCTGGTCCCCACCGACTCGGGGGCCTTGGGACCCCAGGACCCTGGGACTCTAGTGCCTGACTTCCCTGTGGTTGCTGTGGCCAATTACTACAGCCTCATGACTTAAAATAACACAGATGTACTGTCTTCAGTTCTGGAGGTGTGAGTCTAGGTGTGAGCAGGGCTGGTTCCTTTTTGGAGGCTCCAGGGGAGAATCCACTCCCAGCCTTTTCCAGCTCCTAGAGGAGCCTGCGGTCCTTGGCTCGTGGCCCCTCCCATCTTCAAAGCCGGCAGCATAACATCTTCCAGTCTCCTGGCTCCCTTCTCTCCTGACTCCCCCCAGCCTTCCCACTCTGTGACCATCTGCTTCCCTTGTTACATCTCCCCCTCTGATCCTCCTGCCTCCTCTTATAAAGATTAGTGTGACAACAGGGATTATCCAGGATAATCGCCCAACCTCAGGATTCTTTGCTTCATCACCTCTGCACAGTCCTCTTGGCTGTGAGAGGTAAGGTATTCACAGGTCTGGAGGATTAGGGCGTGGACATCTTTGGGGGTCATGTTTTGACCCTAGCAAGGGGATGGAGAGGTGCCATCTGTCCTAAACACTTTAGGAGAGGAGGGGCTCAGGAGCATGTACGCTGAGCAAGAAGAACATGGGGAAAGGCCTGAGCTGGAAGGGAGTGCCCCTTCTGATGGCCAGCTGGTCAGCAGGAAGGAGCCTCTGGGCATGGGATGAGGCTGGGAGGCAGACAGCCTGGCTTTCACACGAAGAGCAATAGGTCAGCTGCCCCAGCAGAGCTGAGCTCAGGAAGCTGAGGGACGCAGGTCGGAGAGGACTGGAGTCATGAGGCAGCCACTGGGGTGAACCAGGCAAGAGGAAGGGGTAGCTCAGGCGGGGGTGGCAGAGGAGATGGAGACAGGCCCAGGGCACTTACAAACGTCTGCAATGGGTGGGGTGCAGAGGGTAAGGAAGATGGCAGTACTAACGACCACCCTCGGGGTTCTGCTTATGTGCCCGAGGGGATAAAGGGCTGGAGACGACCAGCTGACACATTACAGCAGGAGGCGATTTTGTAGCCTTGGGGTGGAGCCATGGCAGTGGTTTGGGGAGGTGGGGACCCAGTACTGGTGCTAAATAAATGAATAAATAAAAGATCGCAGAAGCTGGAGATGCTCTTGTTTCTCAAGGGCCTCCTTGTTGAGATCGGGTTTCCCTCCCCCAGAAATCACATTCAATTTTAAGCCGCTTTTACCAGGCTATGGCCCGTCAAGCTTCCTAAGAGCCCACACCGCACAAGGACAAACTCTTCGCCTGCGTCTCTTTTCTGAACATTTGTCTTTGAAGGGGAGAGAGACGAAATTCAGGCTGCGGCCAACAGCTGATCAGAAGCAGTTTTTTTAAGCGCGGATTCTTAATGGGGAAGCTAATCAGGGGCACCAAGGGAGCTAGAATGGGGTCTGTGCTCTTCAGGAGGCTCACACCAGTGCCCGCAGCCTGGGGGCAGCATCTCCTCCACCACCAGACTCAGGACACAGCGCCTGACCTTCAGTGCCACGCGGCATGAGTGGGTCCCCCTGGCAGCCCCAGGGCATGAGAGAAATAAACCATCGCCTCCTCTCCCACCCAAAGGACAGCACTGTCCATCATGTCCTGCGTCTTGAGCCAGCCAGGGCTTCCGTCACCGCAATGGAGGCCACATCCAATACAGAGACGCAGGACCACAATGGGCTGGTGGGGAGGTGTCTACACCACCCACGAAGAGAAAGGAGCTTTCCTATTCCCGGGCTCCCTATGGGCAGGCTGGAGGTGCAGCTGAGCAATGCCCCCTCTTTCCGGCCTCCAAGATGGGGGAGAAACAGCAGGGCCAAGGGGGGGAGGCAGGCACTGGATTGAGTGTCTACCCCTTGTCGGCCGACCTGGAGGCCAAGACTCTCAAGGCATCTGAGCTCCATGGGATGGTGATCAGCTGCCTCCCAGGGGCTCTGAGATGTAGCAACGGTGGTTCTGGGCCAGCCAAAGAGGCACACCTTGGTTTGCCCTGAAGGCAGAGCCACCCAAAGACTTTAATTTATCAAGGAAGGCCGGCAGGTCCAGCAAACACCAGGGCCTCCCAGGGCCTGCAGCAATGAAAGAGTAGACTCATGCAACGTGGGCCCCCGAGAGATGTGTCCAAACCCTGCTCACCACCCCATCACCTCGCCTGTGGGCCCCTGTTTTCTCACCTCTAACACAGTGGCCACAATCACTGCTTTGGGGATGCTGCTGTGCCCTTGGGCGACCCTCTGTGGCTCCCAGCCCAGCCCTTCTGCCCCTCACTCCACCAGCCTGGAAGGACAGACACGTGAGCATGGGGAGCAGTGAGTGGACCACCGCAGGTGTGCGTCAGGAGGTCCCTGGAGCCTGCGAACCCGGATGGAGTCCCTGACACACAGGTGGCCAGCCGCCGAGATACACCCGGATGGCCTTTTTGATACGCTCGAGTTGAGTTGTGGTTGTGGCTTTTGGGGTCTTGGACTCTGCATCACCTGCAGAAGAGAGAATAAATCCGGGATCCCTTTCCTTCTCTGTTTATTAGCTCCAGAGGCCAGAGCCCAGGAGGTGTGTTTTCTGAGAAGGCTTTTTTCCTTTTCTCTCCTCTCTCCTGGCAATAATCTACTGGTTTCAGGAGGGCATCATTTTCTACACATTAGCTGGAGATTTGAGGGCTTCACTCGATGTCTGAGATGGAAGCTCAGTGCACCGTCAGGCCCAATTGAGCTATTTTTCTCCTGGACGGGACGGGATACCTGGAGCTCCAGGGAAATGGAGACTATTGCTGATTGGAAGCAAAGGCCTGTTTACCTCTGGTCTACTTCCCCCTGCCCTGCAGGCTCCAAAAGCTGCCTTGTTTTCCCACCAGGCAGGGGCTCCTACTCCTGGTAACTGACCTCTGGGATCAGGCACCAAGCCGGGGCAGGGGGTGACGCCTGGGGACCACAGGGGCTCTCCAGGAGCCTTGACTTTGTTCTCAGACAGCCGAGGGGGTGGGGATGAACACGCCACCCCTCTGGCCTCGTCTTGTAAGCTGAGGCTGACCAGATAACTCTGGAACAGGAAGGAGGTCTGTGAGGCCTGCCCAGGCTGAGGGGCCCCTGAGATCCCCCCACAGAATCAGAACCGCAGAGGGCACACGTGACTATTCTGTACCACGAGCCCTGATCACTGTCTCCCACTCTGGCCTGGCCAACCTGAGGGCATCCTGCGCATCGCCTCTGGATGCCATGGGCATCAGAGGATGCCCATGGATTCAGCCTTCCCATCCTGGGCTCTTCATACGCCCCCTAAGGCCTGCCGCCTCTCCAGGGCCCTCCTGTGTCCCTGTTAATGCACTGCTCAGACCAGAAGGCTGGGGCATCTTCTAAACACAACACATCTCCTGACTGTGTCCTTGTCTTCCCTGTGAACCCGCCCACCTAGCTTCAGCCTCTTTATCACTCAGCTGGACCCCACGCATGTTGGAGCCATGCAGAGGCCCATCAGATGGCTGGATGAGTGAATGGATGGCTGGGTGGACGGATGGGGAATGGATGGCTGGGTGGATGGATGGATGTGGGGGTGGGCGGGTGGGTGAATGGATGGTTGGGTGCCTGGATGAATGCATGGATGGCTGGGTGGATGGATGGGTGGGTGAATAGATGGGTGGGTGGGTGGGTGAATGGATAGATGGGTGGCTGGCTGGATGGGTGGGTGAATGGATGGGTGGGTGGGTGGATGGATGGATGGATGGGTGGGTGGATGGATGGTTGGGTGGGTGGATGGATGGTTGGGTGGGTGGATGGGTGGCTGGGTGGATGGGTGGGTGGGTGGGTGGATGGATGGGTGGGTGGGTGGATGGATGGGTGGGTGGGTGGTTGGGTGGATGGGTGGATGGATGGGTGGGTGGGTGGTTGGGTGGATGGGTGGATGTATGGGTGGGTGGGTGGGTGGATGGATGGGTGGATGGATGGGTGGGTAGATGGATGGGTGGGTGGCTGGATGAATGCATGGATGGGTGAGTGGGTAGGCAGGTAGATGGGTGAAGAGTGGCTCTCCCTCAGCCCACTCGAGTCTCCCCGTCACAGCAAAAGAGCTTTCTTAAAAAACAGGCAAGCCAGCACATCTGATCTCATCCTGAGGACTCCTCCAGTCTCGCCCTTGAGAACAGCCGACTCAGATGCTCCCACGGGGGCCTGGTCCCCCAACGGGCGGCCTGCAGACGTCCTGCCTGGAGAGCGCTCTCTGGACATGACTCGCTTTGCGAGCAAGCAGGAGCACAGGGCACCATGGACGCTCCTGGGGGGCAAGCATCTCCAGGAGACCTGCCCACCTCCCACCCCAGAGAGCCGATGCTGCGGGCACCTAGTCCTCCCCTCCTCCCACTGGTGGAGCACACTCACTCCAAGGGAGCACCTGGTGGCTGCCGAGGGGTTTCTCATGGAGGTGGCAGCCCCCCCGCCGGGCGCAGGTCCAGAGAGGCAGCCTGAGTGTAAGCACTGACCGCAAGGGCGCCACACCCGGGTGCCCACATCCCTGAACTGCGGCAGGCCACAGACACGGGGGTGGCCAGCTCTGCAGCTGCCCAGGACAGGCGCGGGCACCCCTGAGCTTGCCGCCTGAAGCTCAGTGTGATCTCAAGCCCATTTCCTGACAACAAGGAGATGGCGGCCCCCCTAGGTTGATGGGAGGACAGAGCAGGGGTCCAGGCTCAGACCTGACAACGCCATCAGAAAGATGCAGAGTGACGGGGTTGGTCCTCCCAGAGTCCCCACGGCATGGGCATTGTGCCCACAGGCCACGCACTGCCCTGGCTAGGTGGAGGGGCGCCAGCCCCTGGCGCTGTCCAACACACACGCAGCATCCTTGCCACAGGGGCCAGCACTGTGCTACCCTGTGCGTTTCCTGTGACCCCCAGTTACACCCCAGAGAGCCAGGACGGGGAGATACTGGCAAGCGAATCCCCTCAAGCCGGGTCCCCCCCAGCTCTGTGCCTCAGCCCTTTCTGGTCAGATGCTTCTGTGGAACAGGGAGATGCTGGTCAACACTCCAGAAGAAGATTTCAAAACAACAGCCACACAACCCATCTCAGTGAGAGGAGGAATGAAATGAAGGCCTTGATGCTTAGCACAGTCTTTGAAACACTGGCGCATACCTGGGCTTCCAAGCTCCCAGGAAACAACCTCTGACTGTCTGGCATGGAGGTGGGGGTTTGGGGGGTGCAGCAGGCATGCCTTGGGCCTGCTACTCTTAACGTGGGCAGGTCAGACAGAGACCCCCCACCTCGGAGTCCTCTGAGTGACAGCAGGAGGGTCTGCGAACGGCCAAGGCCATGGACGGGACTAACCTCGGCTCCCTGCTGAGGGCAGACCCCCCCCCACCCCGCCCCGCCATGCACTGCGGAGGCCACAATGAAGAAGCAAGACAAGGGAACTGAGGGAGGAGGTCAGCTGCGAGAAGGGGGCGGGGTTCATGCCAGAAAAGGGCGGAGCCTCCACAGCAGGGAGGGGCGGGGCCTACATATAGGTGGGCGGGGCATGCATTCCAGGATGGGCGGCGTCTCTACAGCGGAAAGGGTCTCTATAATAGCGAGGGGGCTCAGAGTTGGAGACCAGGTTTGGAACAAAACCCCAAGTATTTGAGGAGAGATAGAGACAGAGGCTGGAGAAGGACCTGACGACCCACTCCAGTATTCTTGCCTGGGAAAGCCCGTGGACAGAGAAGCCTGGCCGGCTACAGTCCTTGGGGTCGCAAAGAGTCGGACATGACCTAAGGCACCGAAGCCACAAAACAACTGCTAACAAGAGACAGAGGCAGAGATGGAGAGACAGAGCGTGCCTGTTACCGGTCCTACACGTGTGGCCTTAGAGAAGACCCTGGACCTGTTGGTTCCTTCTCCTGTGAGATGCTGTACAAGCCCTGATTTACAGGGGGATGCAGAGATCAGAGGTAGCCTACCTAAGACTCCTAATACGAGGCCTGCTACTTTAAGGGCCTTCGGAACTCATGCCGTTCTTCAGGACGACCAGTCTCTTCCCAGCCACGGTTTGTACTCAAAAGAGAGATTTGTGGCCTGATTCATTTCCATCCTGAGTGCTTGGCCCGTGGCAGTTTCTCAGGATGTCTGGAGTGAGTGAGCAGAATGAACAAGTAGTTGAATTGATGGTGATCTTGTGCTTCCCAAATGAGGAGCCAAGGCCCCAAGAGGGTACCTGCTGGTGGCTGGGCCAGGGGTCCTGAGGCTTAAAACTGGAGCCTTCTCCTGGGTCATCAGGTTAACAGAGATTTTTTTTGTTGAAAGTGTGTGTCTCTGTGTGTGATTTTAGCATTCAAACCAGCACTGATACATCATGAAGTAAAGTGAAAATTCACATGAATTTTTAATATAAACCATGACACTTGAAAGCAATTCCGTGTCCCGGCCAGCTCCCCTTGGGCTGTGATTGCACACCCTCTCGCCCTGCCAAGGGGTTTTCCGGGCCGAGTCAGAAACACGCTCTAGTCCAAAGCTAAATCAGGAATTCAGACAGCACAGAAGGCATACGGGAACACTGAGGGGTCCTCAGGGCCCCCGGGGTCTCGGGTCATGCCATGACAATGGTAGAATGTCGTGCCCATGGGTATCAAGGCGGGAGCTCTGGTTATACTACAAGCAAGACAAAAATAAAAGGATATTCATTTTGTAAGACAGGTTGCAAAGTGGTCTCTTAAGGAGCTATAAAGTGCTGCTTAGTCTGTAATTGTTGCTAAATGGACTCCTAATAGCATTCACGTCTTCCTGCAAAGCCTATCCATTGCTGGTAACTGCAGAGGTAGACCCTCCACTCACGCTCATGCAGGCGCCCCTGGAAATAAAGGACCTGATCTTTTCCCAGATCAGACTGACGCTGGGGTAACCTCTTGCACCGGAAGGGCTCACTTTGGGCCCTGTTCTTATTCCTCCCACAGAAATGCAGCAGGAAGAGAGGTTCGGTCTCCCAGGGCTCCACCAGAGCCTCAAAGGTTCAAGAAGGTTTGCACTGTCTGTCCAGCTCACCTCCCTATCCCAGGGCCCAGCAAGGTGTTTAATCTGCATCTGATATCTACACCATGCAGCAGGTACTTAAACTACATCTGGTATCTGTACCGCTTAGTAGGTGCTTCATCTGAATCTGATATCTATAAGATTGAACCAAGGGTTCTCACTCTCCAGAAGCAAGCTTGTCGCCTGGCGCATAGTAGGACCTCAACCCACATCTGCTGAATGGATGGGGGTTGGTATTGAGATGGAACATGGAGACCTGGTGGAACCTGCCCCCTGTGGAGGAGAAGCCAGCACACGCGGTGGACAGAGCAGAGTCTGGGCTCTGCCCATGGGGATCTCACTCCCCACCTGCTGCTCCTCCGCGGGAGAAGCCCAGGAGAGTCCAGAATCCTGGAGCTGGGAGGGGCTTTGGAGAACCCCTAGTGCAACCTCTTCATCTTACAGAGGGGGAAACTGAGGCCTGGAGGAGAAATGGGATCTTCCAGAGTCACTCAGCTCAGCCGTGGTCAGATAGGGTCTGGTCCAGCCACCACACATTACTGACAGCCCCACCTCCAGCAAAGCGGGCTGGGCTGGGCTGGGCTGTGCTTGTACCGACATGGGGACCCCTATCTGCTCCCTGGAACTTTGCTGCAGGGTGCCCGGTGAGCTCGAGGGTATGATAGAGCATGCTCTGGCATCCAGCAGAACTGGATTCGAACCTTGCTCAACGCCAAGTACAGACACAATACGTTCACTGCATTGGTGACAGCTGAGCTACCCCACCAGCGGGGTGACCTGGACAACTCGCCCAGGGCCTGGCATTCTCTGCGTGATTGCCAGGGCGTGGCTGAGGAAGGGGGATGCTGTAGACGACTGAATACACGAATACCATGGTAAGAGGACATTTCTGCTTTTCCTGACGGGGCCCCACCCCAGCCCCAGCCCAGCCCACTGCTCCCATGTTTCCTGAGAATCGGCTGAGCGCTAAGGGCGGTGTGCCGTGTGCCTGGGCTGCTCCCCGACCCCTAGGACCGCCTTTCAGAAGTTCACAGACCAGCACGCGGCCCCCACGTCTCTCCTCCACCCTCACCGATCCCTGTGGCTTCCGGCTCTTCATCTGACATGGTCTCCCATCAGCCTTTTCTGTAACAGCGGCTGCGGTTTTCTGCTTCCCGTATTTCTTGAGAATCAGCTGAGCGCTAAGGCTGTGCATTTAAAACACACGGTGACATCACAGGTGGCAGACACTGGGAAGGGGACGCCTTTGGGAATTGCCCGTCACTATGTACCTTGAGTGGCAGTAGAATGAGCGAGGTGCTTTCTGCATTCGCTTGTCGCGTCCTCCCTTGGTCATCACCCCATTAAGAGGTGAGACACATGGGGACCTCCCAGATGTCCCCTGGCTGGGGGGTCATGTCAGAGCTGGAATGAGGACAGGGGTCCCCAGCTTAGGTGTGGCTCCCTGGACCTCCTCGAATTCAGGGGGCCCCAGGCAACCCCAGGAAGGGCCCAGCACACCACGGGCCCTCCACAGGTGCTCTCCCAGGTGCAGGGGGAATCCGGGGATCAGAAAAAACTACGAGGCAATGGCATCCGTCCGGCAGGACCAGCTGCTCGTGACGCTGGCTCACTCACTCACTCATTCCTTCAGCATCAGCTGAGCGCTTGGGCAGGGCACAGGTCTACCCCCAGCGGCATTTCCAGGCTAAATCCTCAAATACCCTCTCAAGGGCATCGCCGATCAGTGTTCTCCTTTTCTCTAAAGATGCAAACTTCTCCCTGCCTGCACCCCTGTCCAGATGTTGTCTGCAGAGGAGGCTCTGTTTCGTGCCCCAGTTGGAGCCCTCCACCACCACCCTCCATCTGCCCGAGCCCCCGGGGGACCAGCATGGATGCCTCACTCCTGGTGCCCTTGGCCTGCTCGGATGCCCTATCTGAAGCCGCCTTGCTGAGTTCTCGCCCATCATCTCATTAACGCCCACCCCACCGCCTTTGCCCTGGCGGCTGCTGCACCCAGGGCCAGGGTCTGCTGTCCTTCCTGCTGTAGGCCTGGCCCAACATGAAGCCTTCCCTGGCCTCCCGGCCTCGGCGACACCCTGCTCCATGTCTGCACTGTTGCCTCTGCGTGTCTCGTTTCCAAAGGTGGACACAGCCTTTGGGGCCAGCCCTGGAGCCATGGTCACACCCCAGCTGGTGGGGCACAGTGGGTTCTCCTCTCACAGGGGCCACGAAGAGCAGCTTGGGGATGGCTTCAGGGCCAGGCTGGCCAGACAGACAGAACTTAGGGGATGCAAAGGAGAGGAGGGGCGTGACCTCCTGTGTCCACTGCTGCCTAGAGGTGGACGGGGCTCTCCAGCCTGGGTCAGCACCAGCCCCCAAGAGCCTTCCTTGGCCTCACCTCTGAATCACAGTGACCCCAGGAAGAAAGAAGACAGCAGGCAGGAGGCAGGGTGTCTGTCCTTGCCCATCCCAGCACTCAGCTCTCGTGGTCGATGAAGGGCCTCCATGCTCCACACGCTGTTGTGTCCAGGCCTAGGCTGGGGTGCTGCCTGGGCGTATCCCTCACTGACCACCACCCCCAAAGAGAGCCCTGCGGCTCAGAGGGTGGGGGCGGCACTCAGGAAAGGCGAGCTGCTCACAGCAGAATGAGGGTTTGATTCCAGCTGTCTTCTTACCAAGCTGGCTGGAGTCGGACACGGGATGAAGACCGCTCGGGGGCAGGTGGGGCTGAGCTGTGGACGCTGTGAGTGAGGCGGTGGTAGTGGGTGGGGGCCTTTCCCTCCCACTCACTGTCATTTCTCCACGAAGGAAACTCCCAGCTTTGGACCCGGGTGAGGCTGGGGTCAAACCCAGGTCTCCCACCACCAGCTGTGTGATGATCTGGTGGTAGCCTCACCTTCCTAGGCCTCAGTTTTCTGCCCTGGAAAATGGGATCTAACCCCTCCTTTCCAGGAACAGAGTGAGGCTGTGCATGTGAAGACACCAGGCAGGGTCTAGGGAGACTCAGGCACTGGTGAAACCAACCCCCTGCCTTTCTCTTCTCAGTCCCGAGCCCCCTTCAGGCACCAGCGTCCCCATGGATGTGCCCCCTCCCCCCAGCAGCCCTCCCCACCTCCGCATTCCAATTCTGTCCATCAGGAAACCTTTACAGCAGTAAAAGTCAAGGAAAGGGGAGGGGGGACGACCTACAGAAAGCTGACATCTCATTAAAAGATGCTACCAAGTTGACCTGGACACCCCCAGCAAACGGCTATGCACACCCGTTCCCATGTTCCGTATAAACCCTGTAAAGGGGCCTTGATCCCTGCAGAACCTGCCAAGTGTACGCACACACCGGCTCCTCTGGGCCCAATAACCCACCATCAGTTTAACCATCACACCCTCCAGTGCCCTCCGCATGGAGCCCTCTGGCATCTGTGACTCCCTTCCTGGGATGTCCTCAGCCTACACAGGCCTTCCCAGGCTTCACGCTGCTCCGCCCTGTCCATTAAAGTCACCGTCAGAGCATCTGTCTGTGCCTGTGAGCCGCCCTCGTGCGAGCAAGTATCACGCTGTGTTCTAATCCCCAGTTTGGGGTTACACCCCATTCCCCAGGAGGTGCCTGGCCTGTCCAGGTCCCTCTCTGTGACACGGATCTGTTTCTCTGGAGGGAGTCAAGCGTGCAGGACAGCTGGGGGCACATCCGCGGAGCTTCCTCTGACTCATTCTGGGGTCCCAAGGGGACCAGGAGGCAACCCTGGCTTTGCAAAAGCCCAAGTTCGCTTAGAACTTGGCACGAGTGGCAGTACCTGGAAATGGCCAAGTTCCCTGACCCGCAACCAGGCAGAGAGCAGAGTCAGGAGGCTCTCTCAGACCAAGAAAACAGAGTAAAGTTCAGACGGAAAACCAAATCAACAACAACAACAAAAAGACAGGAGATCAGACTGCTTTTCACTGCTTTGCCAGGACTCCAGGCCAGAAAGACTCTTTCTCCCCTCTAGAGCAGCCACTACACCCCCCAACCCCAACTCTGCCTGGATGGAGGCTGGCCCAGGGCAGGGCCAGACACAGACACCAGGACAACCTTCCCTGCCCCCAGGCCCAGCGCGGTTTTAAACCTCTTTGTCCAAATGAACTCAGGCGGAAGAGCGATGGGAGACACAGAGAGCTGGGAGGTAGACCCCTCACCTGCCTTCAGGGCCCCAGAGGAGCAAGGTGACACCAGGCCCCCACCACCACCCAGAGAGGTGGCGGGCGCGGCGCCTACCTTCCTCTTGTTGGTCGGGCAGATGTAGAAGTTGTCGATGACGGTGGTGACTCCAGGCTGGAGGGTGAGCTTGGTGTAGGACGTCCCGAAGTCCGACGACCTGGGGGGGACAGGACGACAGCTGTCAGCAATGGGTCCCCGCCACGCCTGTGTGTACTGATGGTGTCCGGCACAGGCTGTGTGCCAGGGGTCTCTGGGATACCCAGGGCGTGCCCAGTGCTGTCTTCCAGTGAGCCGCCTGCCCCGGGCATTCCACAGTGCCCCACCTGTCCACGGTCTCTGCAAGTTCTACCGTAGCTACATCACTCTCGTTAGGAAGGGTCTCGCAGGTCCTGGCCACGTTATTTTGACTCCTCAGAAAACCCTGACAGCTTATGTCCCCATGTCCATCTTGCAGAGGGCCAGAGGGGAGCTGTTCCTGCCTGAAATCACTCCGCTAACAGGTGGCCAACCCAGGACGTGCATACTAGCCCGCCCATGAACAGCTGGCGCCCTGTTTGTTCTACAGAAGGTCCCTGCCACCCTGAGTCCTATCTGCTTGTCCATTTCCCTTTCCGGACCGTGAGTTCCTCCAGGAAGCTGCACCCTCCTCGTTGACCACGTGCACCCCCAGGGGCCCTGGGAATCAGACCCCTGTCCTCGAGCCAGCTGGTGGGTGTCCGCACCCGCTCTACTCAGCAGGGCCTGGGGGCCAGTCCCTCCTGCCCAGGGGCCCACGTTTCTGTCGGTAGGGCAAGAGCTGCGGGAAGGAACCTCCGAGCTCTAGCCTCCACCCAGAGCAGCCACAGCAGCGGAAGAGATATAGGCATCAAGGGCGATTTCACAGCAGCCAGCACATCGGGACACGGAATTAATCCCATGTCAAAGCTCAGCACCCTCGGCTGAGCTCAGCGGAGGGACCCTGGGCCCAGTGCTCCTTGGGACCAGCTAGTTAAAAAGTGCAGTGACCGCAGAGCCGGAGGCACAGTCCAACCCAGGTGACACTTTCCACCCCCTCCCTAAACCAACATGTGGAGTCCCAGAGGCCTCAGTTTCTCCCAGAGCATCCGGTCTTCTGACAGGTCAGGAAGATCACCCTGAGGTGGGGACATGGACAGGAGCGGGCAGCAAGGGCTGCTGAGGCCCGCTGAGCTGGTGCCCCTTGGACCTGTCCTTCTGATCACCACTGAGACAGGCTTGGACGGAGCTGAACTCCAGGGCCGAGGGCGGCCAATCTCAGCTATTGACGGGGCCTGTGTGGGGCCTGGGCTGCAGGTGGCCGGGGCAGCCCCTTGCCCTCTCTGGACCCATCGAAGGGCTGGGTCGGGCTGTGAATCTCAGGCTCCCCCAGTGTGGCCGGGGAGAGGCCTGGAGCTGCCCAGGGGGAGTGCCCCACCCCACGGGCAGTGCTATAGCTGCACCCCATCATAGTACATCCTCACCTTTCTACGGGGATGTGCTTCCTCCCTGCCTCTTCCCTAAGCCTGCCCTTTCCCTGAGGCTCCAGAAAGATGGGTCATGTTTATGGCCTTGGTGCTCAGTGGCCCCTTGTCCCCAGAGGTCAGGTCCCTCAAAGGCCTGAGGTCACAAGGTCCATCCCCAGGCCAGGACAGAAAGCAGCCCCTGTGCCCCCCGACTCCCGGGAACGCCAGCAGGAGCTGCCCATCCCCGTCTCCTTCCCCCAACAGGATCCTCTGACTCTCTACCCGCTCCCCTCCCCAGGTGACGGTAGGGAAGCACTTATTCTCAACACCTTGGAGAATTGATTTTCCTCGGGCAAGGAGGAAGCTGGAGGCCCATTACGGGAGGAATCGATTTAAAGACCCAGGAAATTCCAGAACCCCCAGGGAAACAAACAGCTGTGCTTGGAAGCTCTTGCCTGGCAACCTCCAGTCTCTTGATCCCCTCCCCTCTCCCTCCCACCCCCAACAAGCCACCTCTAAGACCTGTGTTAGGCTCTGCCTTCCAGACACTTGGCCGCCTACTCTTCCCTCCATCCAGACACCCCAGCCCAGCTGCCTCCCTTCCCCCATCTGTGGCCACAGCAGCCTGTTCACACCTGCTCACTCAAGGGTACCTGTTGGTGCGAGCCCTCAGCAGGGAGAGAGTGGGACCCAGGCCCTGCAGCCTGGGAATCTCTATTCTATCAGGACCGGGGAGGTGGCTGATAAAAAAGCAAAAACACAGCTCTGTCAAAGGAGACAAGACTGGGAAGAAGCACAGACAGGGTGGGGGACAGAGGGCAGTAAGTGCTGTCTCAGAGCACGGCAGGGAAGACCCCTCAGACACTGGGCTGAGATGGGAGGGAAGGAAGAGAGGGTCCTGCGTGCCAGCTGCAGACACCAAGGACTGCCAGCCACCCCCAGGAGCTCAGAGAGAGGCAAGAAACAGATTTCCCTTAGATCCTCCAGGAGGACCCAACCCTTCCAACACCCAGAACCCAGGCTTCCAGTCTCCAAATTGTGGACAACAGTTTCCACCTAAAGGCAGTATGGTACTTAATATGACAACCCCAGAAGCTAGCACTGTTCCAGGTAGATGGAGGCACAGGTGCAAAGGCCCAAGTACAGGGCCCCCTCTCTCCTCTCCTCTCTGGACAGGGAAGATGGGGTCTGCTCAGAGCAGAGTCCAGCTGTGAAAGCATCAGGAATGCCTCACCCTACAGGACAATGCAATCCATTCCTCAAATGGCTGTTAGCACCAAGTTCCAGGCCGCTTGCCAGGGCCTGGGGACATCAGTTCATTCATTCCTTCACTCTTTCATTTAACTCTTTTCTTTACTTTTGTTCAGTTCTTTTACGCTGTAAGCTTCACACTAGGACTGGGGGTTGAAATTTCTGTATTCAAATCCATTCCCACCCCACATGTTTATCGCATATCTACTATGTGCTAGTCACTTTATCCCCTGGTGAGTAGGACAGACACTGCCCTGCCCTGTGGGGGTGGCAAGCTGGCTGGTGAGACAGAGACAGCAGACAGATGGACACATCTAGAGAACCTTGGGAGACTCTAAGGGGGGGTCATCACCCCGCTCAAGGCCAGGAGCCATGCTCATCCCCGTCTCAGGGCCAGGGGGCATGCTCAGCTCCCATGCCTCCCTCAGTTCAGTTCAGTTCCGTCACTCAGTCGTGTCTGGCTCTTTGTGACCCCATGGACTGCAGCACGCCAGGCTTCCCTGCCCATCACCAACTCCTGGAGCTTACTCAAACTCATGTCCATCGAGTCAGTGATGCCATCCAACTATCTCATCCTCTGACACCCCCTTCTCCTCCCACCTTCAATCTTTCCCAGCAGTAGAGTCTTTTCAAATGAGTCAATTCTTTGCATCAAGTGGCCAAAGTATTGGAGTTTCAGCTTTAGCATCAGTTCTTCCAATGAATATTCAGGACTGATTTCCTTTAGGATGGACTGGCTGGATCTCCTTGCAGTTCAAGGGACTCTCAGGAGTCTTCTCCAACACCACAGTTCGAAAGCATCAATTCTTCACCACCTAGCTTTCTTTATAGTCCAAGTCTCATATACCTGACCACTGGAAAAACCATAGCTTTGACTAGACAGACCTTTGTTGGTAAAGTAATGTCTCTGCTTTTTAATATGCTATCTAGGTTGGTCATAGCTTTTCTTCCAAGGAGCAAGCATCTTTTAATTTCATGGCTGCAGTCACCACCTGTAGTGATTTGGGAGCCCCCCCAAAATAAAGTCTACCACTGTTTCTATTGTTTCCCCAACTATTTGCCATGAAGTGATGGGACCAGATGCCATGATCTTAGTTTTCTAAATGTTGAGTTTTAAGCCAACTTTTACACTTTCCTCTTTCATTTCATCAAGAGGCTCTTTAGTTTCTCTTCACTTTCTGCCATAAGGGTGGTGTCATCTGCATATCTGAGGTTACTGATATTTCTCCCAGCAATCCTTACTGCCCAGCCAATCCACAGACCCCCCATCTTGTCGACTCTTCCTCCTGAATTGTTTACATTTCACCCCAACACCACCAGCACTCCACCCAGGCCCTCTTCATCTCCACTGTCCTTGAGGGGGTCCCAGTGGATGATGGGATCAGAGGAGGAGGCGGCCAGTGCTGACTGGGTGGCAAGGGGGCGGGGCGGTGAATGAATTTCCAGTGGCTGCTGTAACAAATTACCAGAAACTTAGAGACTTATAACAAGACACATCCATTATTAAGCAGCTCAGGAGATCAAAAGTCCAAAATGGTTTTCTGAACTAAAATCAAGGTATCTTGATGCCCTGGAACACCTGCTGGAAGGCTCGGGGTGGGGGCCATCCATTTCTTTGCCTTTTCCAGCTTCCAGAGGCCTCCTGCACTCCTTGGCTCATGGCCCCATCTCCAGATTCAAAGCAAATGCCTCCCGTCTCCACTTCCATAGTCAAATTGCCTTCAGTTATGGTCCCAGTTCTCTCTTACTGCTATGGGATTACACAGGGCTCACACAGATCGTCCAGGATAATCTCCCCACATTCTTTTTCTGTCCAAGCCACTTGGCTTGTGGGATCTTTGTTTTCAGATCAGAGATTGAACTTGGGCCCCTGGCAGTGAAAGTGGCCTAACCACTGGGCCACCAGGGAACTCCCTCCCTGTCTCTCCATCTTATCACACCTGCAAAGTCCCCTTTGCCATGTGACGTATCCACAGGCTTCAAGGATTAAGATGTGGTATCTCTGAGGATTCCTGGAGGAGGAAATGGCAACCCACTCCAGTATTCTTGCCTGGGAAATCCCATGGACAGAGGAGCCCGGTGGGCCTCAGTCCATGGGACGGCAAAGAGTCAGATGCGATTGAGCACACACAGAAACAGCAACAATCTTGGGAGGTATTACTTCTCCTTCCCCGAGTGGGCATTTGAGCCAGGTCTAGGGTTCCATGAGAAGCAGGGTGAGCAGGCGGAGGGGCTACCGAGGATCGCGAGAAAGATGACAGGGCCAGGGATGGAAGAGGTGGACGGACCAGGCGTGAATGGCCCCAGACGCTGCAGAGAGCCTGGGCCTGCCCTGCATTACAGGCACCACTTAGTAGATCAAAAAGAATGCAAAAGATTCCATTATAATGTCATGTTGGTTCCGTACCAAGTCGCTTCAGTCGTGTCCGACTCTTTGCAACCCTATGGACTGTGGCCCGCCAGGCTCCTCCATCCGTGGGATTTCTCAGGCAAAAATACTGCAGTGAGTCACCGTGCCCTCCTCCAGGAGACCTTCCCAACCGAGGGATCGAACCCACGTCTCCTGCGGCTCCCGCACTGTAGGCGGATTCTTCACCGCTGAGCCCCTGGGGAAGCCCCGTACTGGTTGCCTGTTGACATAGTATTTTGGATATACCGAACTAAACAAAGTCTATTATTAAGGTGCATCACACCCGTTTCTTTAATGAATAGTTAATTTTTTAAGAGGACTTTTAGGTTAAGAGCTAAGAGAGGAAGGTACCGAGGTTTCCGGGGTCTTCGGGCCCCACACGCGTAATCTCCACTCCCCGCCGGAGCAGCACGTGTGTTCCCACTGGCGCGTCCGCTCTGACTACAGCATCGTCACCCAGAGTCTACAGCTCACACGGGGGCCATTCTTGGCTTGTACGGTCTATGGACAAATGTGCTGCGACAAGGACCCAGCACCACGGCGTCAGAGAGAGCAGTGTCACCGCCTGAATCACCCTGGGCCCACCTGCGCACCCTCCCGCCCCGCTCCACCCCCGTAACCACTGATCCTTTCACTGTTTCCATACTTCTGCCTTTCCCAGAATATCACATACAGTCCTGGGATCATGCCGTCTGCAGCCTTTTCAGACCAGCTTCTCTCCCGTAGAAATATACCTTCCAGGCGCCTCCAGGTCTTCTCAAGTCACCCGTTTCTACTTTTTCATGACAATCCACATCCTATTTCTACTGGGCTCACTGGTCTGGACACAGACTGAGGCCGGGGCGGGCTCTGCACGGTGTGAGCGGGGCTCTGTGGTCTGGTCTGTGTCCCCGTCTGGAACGCGCCGTCTCAGGGGGGATGAGGGGAGTGACCAGGTGAGGTGCGAAGACAGTGTCTTGAAGCAGCTGGTAGGAGCTCCTCATCACTGCTATTTTAGGAAGACTGGAGTGACTGAGGGGCGGGGGAGGAGTAGAAAGTAAGGTAGGATGTGTGCCCAGGGGGGTGGAATCGCTTGAGCAGGGCAGATGAGGCCTTAGATGGTGGGAGGCAGTGGAGGGTGACCTGGGTGGCATGGGAGATACTGCTCAGATGGGGTGTGGCCCCCGGGGTGGCTTAGGACTGGACTGGGAGTCAGGACAAACCTGGGGCTTGCCCACCAGCACCCGACCAAGCCTGCAGGACACAGTGGGGCTGGAAGATGGGAGAGTCCAGAGAAGCACGTTTTCCCTGTGCCCACAGCCTGGCCACCCTTCACCTGGCCCCGGTCAGGGAGTCCTGAGACCCCTGAGGTCGAGAGGTACTGTGGTATCCGGGTAACTGGGAACGAGGGGTCTAGTGGTCGGGGTCTGGGCCGTGCCTCCTCGCTGCTACTGGGTGTGAGCTCCAAGCACACCCTCAGGGTTGGGCATCGGTTTCCCCTTCAGGCACCAGAGGGATGCAGTCAGGGTCCCTGGGGCCCCTGTGAATGGAAAAGGCCACGGTCACGTGCCCTTCTCCTGCGGCCTCCCTGCCTGTTATCTGCCCCTTGCCTACCCGCCCAGAGGCCAGTTTCCTTGGGGAAACCCTCACCCAGGCAGACCTTGTTTCCTCGGGGCCACACAAGTGTCCAGATTTCATTTCATTCTTTCCTCAGACCACCTGCTTCTCAAAGAAATACAAGTGGAAGAACAAGTCCAGCAGGGACAGTGTCCGTGTTGAGAAGATTTATTCCAAGAAAGCAAAGTGGAAAGTGGAGTGCTGCGTGGTCCCTGCCTCTTCCTGTGCTTCCGGGGGCTGCCAGAAATAAGCACCGCTCAGTATGCAAACCAGAGATGGAAATCAGAACTGCCTGGGGTCACCCCAGACGCTGGATGATACACAGGGCAGGTCCCCGTCTCTTGGTACCTGGAGTGCGGTATCTCTGTTATGCGCCCACCAAGCTTGAGGCACGGATGACTCAATTAAATGCCTTCCATTCCTGATTCTTCTCTAAACTCCCCAGAGCCCCAGGGCACCAACCCTGAACCTAAGGCCACCTCCTCCTACAGTGCCTCCAGGTACCAGAACAGGAAGCCTGTGTGACCTGCAGTGAGCAAACATCCGTCTCTGGGCATTTCCAATAGAAACCAATCAGATGTGCCTGATGTCTCAACACCAGCCAACAAGTGCCCCCTGGACTTGCCTGTTGAGAGGAGACTCCCCAATTCATCTCAGGATGGTCAAAATTCCTGTGAGAGCTGAGCATGTCCAGAAGGGAGAACAGGAGTGAGGGGAGGAGGGAAAAAGGAGGTGGGGGAGAGGGGGAAGAAGAGAGGAGGAGGGGAATGGTGCTCACCCAGGGTCTCCTCTGGGCCAGGCCTCCTCCCAACCTACACCCTGACCTTGCCCAGTGCTAAGACCGTCTCCAGGTTCTTCTGACTGTAACTCAAAAGTGATCATCCCATCTAGATTTATTCAAATTAAAAATTTTGAATAAAAATAGACTCTACATCCGGCAAACAGATACATGAAAGGCAAGTGCAGTTGGAAAATTGCTATTTGTAAATTGGCTGCTTAATTGCTAAGTGTTTGTACATATGCACTTTTAAAAGAAAAATGATTTAATTGAGCTGTTTTCATACTCTATAATTATTTCATTGGCAGGGACATGTGTTCAGCTCCCACCCCTCCCCTACGGGTGAGCCCCCAGCTCTGAGGATCTCCTTGGCTACCTTGGAAAACCACACAGGTGGGAAGGGGGAGCCCCTAACGTGGCTCATGCCACCTGCAAGTTTGTGGTCTTGAGCAAGGCCTGGACCTCGGCGAGACTTGGTTTGTTTATCTGTAAAAGGGGCCAACAGCGCAGACCTCAGACACCCACGATGAGACTGGACATGGTGGGAGGAGGGCTTGTGCAGTGGACTCACGGTCCCGGGGCCACCTGAGGGGTGCTGACTCCACACCGCGCCTGTGTGGACCTCTCTGGCCAGATGCACAGCTGTGTGGACTTGCCTCCTGTGCCCTGATGATCAGGACTGTGAGGACCAGCCCTGCCTCCGCATGGTCACTGTGCAAAGCCCCTGGACAGACCCCAGGGCCGTGCCAGGGCTCTGAGGCCCGGCTGGGAAGGGACGTGTGCAGAGTCCCCTGGGGGTCCATGGCACAGCCGGGACTCAACTCTGGTCTCCAGGGACCTCCCCGCCTCCCTCCCAGCAGAGGGGGCGTTGTGTGTTAGGACGGTTTCCCGGCTGACCACCCTGCTGATGTGAGATGAGAAGGGATGGATGGCGAGGGGCCACCACCCCGGGGTCCTCAGGAACCGACAACCCCAGGGGCTCTGGAAAGATGAGGCTTTGATCTGCCACCCAGGACAGACAAATACATCCTCGTGAAATCATCAAGGAAAAGATCTGCCCAAGCCACTGATAGACTGGTCAGGTCATTCTAGAAAATTCCATGATGTGGCTTGAGATTTTGAGTGTGAAATGTGGAGTCAGGTGCCAGCTAGGTGGGTGAGCTGCTGGAAGGGGTCTCAGTGTGGCCTTGATGGGGTATGACAGCAGTGGTGGGGGAGACACCAGTCAGGTTGCCCCGAGACTCTAAGGCTGTGGTCTCCCTCCAATGGGAAAGGAGTCTTGGAGGGAGATTAATAGACCTGGGGACTCACACGCTCTGGACACCACACCCAGGGTGGAGCTCAACCTCACATGGACAGGATGACCACATTGGACCAGGAACACGCCTTCCCATTTTACAGGTGGTAAGACTGAGGCTCAAGGCATATCACCTGCCTTGCGCAAGATCTCACGGCAACTATGGGAAGCTCAGTTTAAGCCCAGTCTGTTGGCTCAAGTTGCCTCCTCTGCTCCACCCAGGCTATGTCCAGACAGCACTCCTGTCCCTGGGGGCTTCACAGGGCCGGGCACTCACCCCATGTGGCTGGACTTTCTGACTCCATTTCTCCCTCTCCCAGAGCCTGGCAGGCAATGCTGTCTGCTGTGTCAGCTTTCACACGCTGACCACAGCCCACCCTCGCTGCGGAGTCCTCTCAGTATTTCCTGTGGGTTTTCTCCCCAGTTGAAAGCTTCTCCTCAACTCAAGACTAGTCTTATTTTTTTAAAAATCTCTTTCATTGAAGTATAGTTGATTCGCAATGTTGTGTTAATTTCTGCTGTGCAGCAACGTGCTCAGCGTCTTCCCTGGGGGCTCAGATGGTAAAGAACCAGCAGTGCAGGAGACCTGGATTCGATCCCCGGGTCGGGAAGATCCCTTGGAGAAGGGAAAGGCTACCCACTCCAGTGTTCTTGCCTGGAGAATTCCATGGGCAGAGGAGCCTGGCGGGCTACAGTCCATGGGGTCACAAAGGGTCGGACACAACTGAGCGACTAACATTTTCACTTCCATGTACTTTTTTCATATTCTTTTCCATTCTGACTTACCCCAGGACTGTGCTTTGCAGCAGGACCGTGCTGTCTGCCCATCCTGTATATAACGGCTTGTATCTCAGTTCAGTTCAGCTCAGTTCAGTCACTCAGTCGTGTCCGACTCTTTGCGACCCCATGAATCGCAGCACGCCAGGCCTCCCTGTCCATCACCAACTCCCAGAGTTCACTCAGACTCACGTCCATTGAGTCAGGGATGCCATCCAGCCATCTCATCCTCTGTCGTCCCCTTCTCCTCCTCTTCCCAATCCCTCCCAGCATCAGAGTCTTTTCTAATGAGTCAACTCTTCTCATGAGGTGGCCAAAGGACTGGAGCTTCAGCTTCAGCATCATTCCCTCCAAAGAAATCCCAGGGCTGATCTCCTTCAGAATGGACTGGTTGGATCTCCTTGCAGTCCAAGGAAACCTCAAGAGTCTTCTCCAACACCACAGTTCCAAAGCATCAATTCTTCGGCGCTCAGCCTTGTGTCTGCTGACCCCAAATCCCACGCCACCCCCTCTCCTCACCGGCAACCGCAAGTCTGTGCTGTGTCTGTGAGTCTGCTTCTGCTTCAGAGAGAAGTTCATTCGTGGCATATTTTAGGGTTCACATGTAGATGACATCATGCGGTGTTTGTCTCTGTCGGACTTACTTCACTTAGTAGATAATCTCCACGTCCATCCATGTTGCCGCAAATCGCATTATTTCATCCTTTTTTATGGCCGAGTGATATTCCGTTGTATGTAAACACCACCTCTCTTTCATCCATCCGTCTGCTGATAGACATTTAGGTTGCTTCCATGTTTTGAGCCCAAGCGTAAGCCCAGGCAGTGTTTCTGGCCAGCCCCTTAGCAGGGGGGGGGGCCCGGTTTTCCATGCCAGCACTCACGATCACGTCAGTGCCTGCCTCCCCATCCAGGAAGTGTCTGCACCAGGAGCTCCTCTCCCAGCCAGCTCTCCCACATGTGGTTTCTAGCCGCCCTGCCACGGCTCTGTGGATGCTCTGTGCCCAGCTGTGTTAGGTGCTGTGAAGCTTGTCAGCGGATCTTTCTAGAACAGAGCTGGGCTGGGCAGGGCCTGGCCCTGAGGCCTGCTTCCTTAGCCTCACCTGCAGCTCTGCCAACACCTTAGGGATGGGAAGTGATGCAGGGCCTGGGACCAGGCCACCCTGCAAGGCTGCCTGCAGGACCGTCTGCTCGAGCTGGTTCCTGACCGGCTGCATCCGCTTACTCCATAGTGAGGACCACTTCCCTTTCAATGAGCCTGTCTTATCCTTCAGAATCCCTGAGACACGTGATTCCCTCGGCTCAAGAGTTCCTTCCAGCGCACCTTTCTTGAGCGCCTGTTCTGTGCCGGCTTCATGCTGAGCGTGGAGGGAAGGGGAGGGGGGTTCTGTGGCTGCTGATGCCAGTGCGACTGTACTTCCTGTTCAGATGCTGGAAACTCCACACCCACCAGCCAGCAGGTGCTGCCCGAGCCACTGTTCCTGGACCCTGCCCCTCCCGAGACCTCCTCACAGACCAGTGGCAAAGGGCTTACACCCAGCTTAGCAGGGGGCCACCAGGAGCCTGTTCTGGGCTGTCCCAGGGTCCACTCTGAATGAGCAATGCTCCTACCATGTCTAGTGAGGAGCAGGGCAGGGTCCCTGGCTCTGGGAGTCCAACATCCAGAAAAAGGACCTTGGATTTGGCGCCAAAGAGGAGCCTGAAGCCTGGAAAGGTGCCAGGAGCTCTCAAAGCCTGGGGGCAGAGGGGCAGCAGTGTGGCACCAGGGGCTCCCGGGGAACTTGAGTAGAGGTGCTGGGGGTCCCAGAGAACCCGGGGGAGTGTCAGGAGCTCCCAGGGAAACCAGGGGAGGTGGGGCCGGGGGGCGGCAGTGTGGTGCCAGGGGCTGCTGGGGAACCTGAGCAGAGGTGCCAGGGATCCCAGAGAACCCGGTGGGGAGGTGTCAGGGGGCTCCTGGGGAAACCACGGGAGGTAGGGGTGTGGAGGGGGGCTCCCAGGGAACCTAGCAAAGACTCTGTGTGTGCCTGCGGGTCTGAGGAGGGCCGGCAGGGGAACTGGCAGGAACCGAGAAGGGAAGGGGAGAAAGAGGGCACAGGCCAAAGCAGGAGTGTTTTTCCAGAAGCTTCCCTGACAATCGGCCCCGCCCAGGTGCGGTAGGGAGTTGTCTGCTCCGCGCAGCGGCGGTGAAGCGGCAAAAGCCCGGTTCTCAGGCAGAGGCTGTGGAGCGGCGAGGCCCTGAGTCCAGAGGAGACACCCTACCACACGGGGACCTCAGCCTGGACCGCCCACGGGGCTGCAGCTGCTCCGGGTCCAAGATAAAGATGCTGGGTTTACGACCTCATCTGACCTTCATTCCCACCAGCAACCCTCACCGCACAAACAAAGAAACTGAGATGCAAGTAGCTGGAGCCCCCTGCCCGGCTCACATAAAGGACAAAGTGAGAGACTCTGGGTTTTCAGCTGGGCATCAGCTTCTTCCAGCCTCCAGCTCTCTGGATGGTTCTGTTGGTTTTATTTCTGGGGGTGGGAAGATGACCCAAGGCAGAGATGGGGACACCTTTGCAATGACTCTGTTCCCAGCTATGGGGTCTTTCAAACTGGGTTACAGCCATCAGGGCTAAATGAGGGCCGTGTTGCTGGACGTATCCCTGGGCAGCGTCCTGAGGGGAGCCGGGCTCACTGGGCACGGCCGAAGCCGCCCGCTTGCTCACCTTGATACACAGGCCTCGATCTCGAGGACCCTGCCCTTGCAGCTGCTCTGCACCCCTCAGCCGGGCGTACCTGCCAAGGCCACGGTGAGTCTGGTGGCCCTGATGGAGCGGGGCTGTGGAGAGGCTGCGGGGTAGCCCATGTCGCTCTGGATTTGTTGGGAAGGACACACAAGCTCGTCTGACAGCAGGCCAGGCCAGTCGCTCCCTGGGGACAGGCCCTACCACGTCCGGCTCCTGTCCCCCACTGCCCAGGGTGAAGCGCACTGACGCACACCATCTCCCAGGGAGCCCATCGATTTGGGAGGACGCCAGGCCCCTCCGAAGCCCAGAAGTGTCATTTCAAATAGGAAGCACCCAAATAGAATGAGACAAATAATAACACAAATGACTTGCTGCAGACCAGACCACGCAGTTCCTGAGAGCTTCCGAATTCCGCAACTGCCTCATTATGGGTGGTTGGGGGGTGCGGCCGGGAATTCCCAGCAGGAGTTGGTGGGGGGGGAGCAGACGAGCTGGAAGAATGGTTGAGGTGCGGGGTGTGAGCCACCGCATCGGGACTGAGGCTTGGCATCAAAGCCTGGTGGGGGCTGGGCCAGGTTAGGCTGCCCTCGTGACCTGGAATCCACCCTTAGGAAAATTCCTGCAATGTAATGATCCACACCTGATAAAATGTCCTTCCTGATAAGCTGACACACTCTCCACTCTTCTTGGAATCAATAACAGGAAAAGAATCTTCCAGTTTAACCAGCAACTGGGTCCGTTTATCCCAGTGGACCTGTTCAGTCCTTGTCCACAAGAGAACGTGTTTCTATACGGCATTACATGAGCCCAAATTCTGATCTGACTTTATAATTGCAAGGTCAGCATGTCCTGCCTGCTGGGTAATGTTCCATCCAGTGCTGGTGGTGGTATTGATGGGTCATTGGTCAGGATAAACTTTTTAAAAGCCTTTCTAAAAACACTGAGTGCCTACTATGTGCTGTGCATTTTGGAAATTGACTGTTACTTCTAATGTAAACCCCTCTGCCCCCTCCCTGGGATTAAGTCCCAGGGGCTTTAAGTTCCTGCATGGCTTTTAGAAAGTATATTCTTGGATCCTATAAAACTCTTAGAACTCAATAATTTAAAAGCAAGAGTCTTCATTTATTCTTAGGGGGGTCCTGGCATAAGATGGCAACATTTTTACATGCCAATTCCCAGATTATAGAATCTGACAGTCTAAATTGATTTTTTGAGTAACTGTTGACTCTACCCAGCTTCTATTAAAGGCAGCCCAGATGATATATTGAACATTTTTAAAGAGAAAAAGAATGTAAAGAGACATTAACAGATGAGATATGGGCGATCTGGAAGGAAATTCTATTTTAAATGTTCAGAGGAATATTTCAATACAAAGTACAAAAACTGAGTAGGAAATAAGATATTTTGAACACTACTCCCCATCTTAATAAACATCAAAAAAATGCTTGGAGACATGAATTTGGGGACATTCCATTGACCTTTTTTTAACGCAAAAAGTTCATGGAATACAAAACAAAGGTTGATTCAATGACAAAACTGAATAGTTAATCCAGTAACCTACAGATTTCCATTTCCAAACTGTATCCTTAAAGACACACTCTCCCATACCTGCCCCTGGGTTTCTGCAGGCCCCTGGCCTCACATTCCTCAGCAGGAGGCCCCATGACCTGCTCTGCATTGACATTTGAAGATCTGGGCAGGCCTCCATCCTTCCTGGACCTTGGACAAGTCAACCAATATCTCTGAGACTTAACCCGCTTGTGATATCAGGTGGCAATAATGAGAATAATGGTTATCAATCGTCATCCATAAATAATCATCAATAATTATTCCCCCATAGGTCAAGTTCCATCCTCAGTGCTTTGGTTGGATTAGCTCGCTTAATCCTCCCAACCCCTCTAAGAGGCAAGAATGAGGCACCAGCCCATTTCACAGAGTGAAAGACTGAGGCCCAGAGAAGTGAGGTAACCCATGAGGGAGCTGAGTGTGAACCCCACACAGAGTGGTCTGGCTCTGAGCCCAAGTAATTTAGCCCCACCACATGTAACCGCCCCCACAATCTCGCTACTACTTTCCAGAAGGATGGTGTGAGAGAAGAGACTTCTCCAACCTGTGTCTGCAAATGTGACTGTGTGGGTGGGTGGGGGGGAGTGGGGGGCAGTCAACGGGGAGACCACCCAGAGAAGGAGGCCACAGCTCCATGTGAGTCAGAAATCTCCCCTCTCTGGTCAGGCTGGGGACGGGAGGTGAGCCTGGCCTAATTCCTTCTGGGGGCGGGAGTGGGGAGCATGCCGTCTCCCCAGGAAGCACCCTGCCCCCCCCACTCCTGCAGGCACCCTGTACGCATCAGCCACATGCAAGGACAGGGCCTGCCATGAGGGGTGAGAAGCGCCACTCATTCACACCTGCGTGGCCCATGTTTTCCCAGCTGATAGAACCTGCAGATGCTCAGATGCTCTGTGTCCCATCAACACACTAGTTTCCTCTTCTCCCACGTCATGCCAATCACCCTCTGAATAGCCGCCGACGTTTCCCTAGAACCGGAGTCCCTAACGAGAGCAGGGCCTGGGAAGGCACACAGGGAGGACCCGTTCTGCAAGGAGAGAGGCTCGGCTCGGAGAGGGGACCCTTACTCACGGCAGAGGCCCCAGCGGGTGCAGGCAGGACACAGGAAGCCCACAGGCCCCCTGCGGGGGTCCCCTTGCCGCTCTTCTGCGTGCCCACAGCCCCCTGTGACCCTTGCTCCACTGAAAGTGAATTTCCCGGCCCTAGTTGACTCACTGGAAAAGACTCTGATGCTGGGAGGGGTTGGGGGCAGGAGGAGAAGGGGACGACAGAGGATGAGATGGCTGGATGGCATCACAGACTCAATGGACGTGAGTCTGAGTGAACTCCGGGAGTTGGTGATGGACAGGGAGGCCTGGTGTGCTGCGGTTCATGGGGTCACAAAGAGTCAGACACGACTGAGCGACTGAACTGAACTGAACTGATCCACCTGAACGCTCCTCAATGGTTGGGACAGTATCTGGGCAGCCCTCTGGCCCAACACACCCCATGCAGCGAGTGCTGGTAGATGCTGGTTGAATAAGTGCCTGAATGAATGATACAGTTCTCACCCAGACACCGTCCCAGGTATTACTGACACCCCACAGAAGCTGTCAGCACTCAACCCCACTGCACAAGCCAAGAGGGCCCTTGAGACCTCCAGGTTTCTGACCACACCCCTCCTATGCAAAGGACGCAGGCTCAGAGAAGGGCAGTCACTTGTCCAAGGTCACACAGCAGCTGAGCAGCCAAGCAGCCAACTCTAACTGAGGTCTCCTGGCCCCCAGGGCAGTATTTCTCTATCCAGGCTGCTCTGGGCTGTTTTAGGCAGACAGTTGAAGGGTGGATGGTAGAATCGTCCCCACTCCTGCTTACAGTCGAGGAGACAAGACAGACCCAGCCCCTCGCACCTTCAAGCACCAGAGGCTTCTTCAGAATGCACCAGGTGAGTGAGGTGGGAGCAGAGAGCAGGCGGTCTGTCCTGCAGCCCTGGGGAAGTGGTAGGACAGACAGGCTTCCAGACAGGCTCTCAGCGTGCAGAGGAGGCAGCGAGGTATCCACACCCGGTGGGCACCCGATCCTGCATGCCAGGCACCCTGGGAGAGGTGAACTGGGGCCGTGGCAACAGCCTGAGAAGGTGAGTTGCTCAGCAGAAGCTGTGTGGTTGAGTGAGCCCCCTGCAGAACTCCCCTCCCCTGCCAGGCACTTTCCTGGCTGAGCCGGTGGCCAGCCTGGGAGAGGACCACGTCTTCCCTGGAGCCAAGCTCCCACAGACGCCCCCATGGCTAAAGCAATCTTTCCAAGAGAGCATCCATGGTCCATATCATGCTCACGTGGACAAGGCATGGGGACAGGCTGACGCCACCGGCTGTGTGACCAGGAGCTGGCTGCTCAACTTAGTAGACCTCAGGTGTCCCTTCTGTACCAGGCCCTCCCACCCGGGGTGGTCACAAAAGTTAAATGAAGTGCCGAAATGGAACCTTCTAGCAGAGCCCCTGGCCCTGGCGGCAGTCACATACTTCCTCCCCCTCTGTTCCCTGCCCACCCCTCCTGGAAGCAGAGGGTAGGTGATGACAATGCAGTAAGGGGTTAGCTCAGCAGGGCTGGGTTGTCTGAACCCTGCACGCTCCCAGTAAGGGTCTGGCCTTTGACTGGCACCAGGAAGTTTACCTCTAAGCCCTGGCAAGGTCCTGCCTATTCAGAGCGTCTCTATTTTCTGAGGCTTGAGCCAGACAGTTAGACTCAGCTCACAGTAGGATTCCCGGTGGGGTCTTGGGTCAACGGGCTTCCCAGGTGGCACTAGTGGTTAAGAACCTGCCTGCCAACACAGGAGGCATAAGAGACCTGGGTTCAATCCCTAGGTGGGGGAGATGGCCTGGAGAAGGGAATGGAAACCCACTCCAGCCTTCTTGCCTGGACAATCCCATGGATGGAGGAGCCTGGCAGGCTCCAGTCCATGGGGTTGCAAAGAGTCAGACACAACTGAGCACTTATATAGTGGTAACTAACCCATGATACCAACAGTTTATAATAAATATTAACACGGAGATGTGGGTTTGATCCCTGGGTCAAGAAGGTCCCCTGGAGGAGGGCAGGGCAACTCACTCCAGTATTCCTGCCTGGAGAATCCCATGGACAGAGGAGCCTGCCGGGCTGCAGTCCATGGGGTTGCACAGAGTCGGACACAACTGAAGTAGCTGAGCACACATGTGCACACTTGGGCCAGCGGGTCTCAGCCTTACCTCTGGAGGGGCTGGAGACCACGGCCCACCACAAAGCTACGTGACTGACCTTTGTAAACACTCTGGACACCAAGACTTGGTGAGTTTCCCTGGTTGCATCCTTTCCTATGTATCGTCACATGTCACTGAGTCACGGGGCTCAAAGAGTGAAGCCCTGCCCACATGGCCAGCCAGGGGGACCAGGGCCTTTGCACATGCCATTATCCTCCCGATGCCCACGCAGACTGACTCCTCACTGCACTCCAGGCTCTGCTCAAACGTCCCCTCAAGCAGGAGAACACCCCACCTCAGCCCCTCCCGGGGACTCTCCTGCTTGGCTGTGGTCCACGGTGCATGTTGCTGCCTGACACTGTGCATGCGTCCTGCTGATTTATTGTCTGTCTCGCTCCAGGACATCAGCTCCTGGGAGGTGGGTGCTGGCTGGTGTCTGGTTTCCCTCCACCCTGGGAAGCTGCAGCCATATCTCCCAGCCCGGGGGGCCCTCATCACTGATGCTGTCTTGGGGTTTTGTTTTATGAGTGATTCAGAGTCAAGTTTTATTTCCCCGCCACGGGCTGCTGCTCGTACTGAAAATCCACCTTCCCTCACTGCCTAGCTTGATAAGTCAGGGCTGGTCTGGGCCCTGGGCTTGCTGCCTGTGGATCTGTCCCCCAGCCCCTGTGACCCTGTAAAAGCTGCAAGAATGCAGCCCTCACCTCTGTGTTCCCTGCTCCCAGCCGAGCAGACAGGAGAAAGTGTGCTGACGTGAATCAGTGATGCCCAGACTGTTTCCATAATGGCAATCAACAGCAGTCAAAGTGCAGTGAGGAGCCGGCCGCGTCCCCGCCTCCCGAACACCCTGTCTCTGCAGAGGAGCCCTGTTCCTCCGCCTCTACCCACGGGTGCCCTGGAATCACTTAATGCACTTGGCTCTCCAGGCAAGGAAACCCAAGTGGGTGGAAATTGGCAGAACGTTATTTCTCCAATTCCTAAGAATCCCATTTGAGAGTTAAATAATGACAAGATGCCTTTAAGCGCTTGAAAATTATGAGCTAAGCCATTCTCAGGGAAGGTGCGTCATCCAGCAAGCATGCAGAATTGATGGTTCCAACCACACAGGTCTGTGGGCCAGGCGGGCAGGCAGCGAGGGAAGGCTAGCCTGGGATCTGGGCTTCTCCCAAGCGCGTGGGTGTGACCCAGGCCCGGGAATCTCACCCCACCGGCAGGCCTGGCCACCCCTGCTCTGCGTTTCCTTCTGGCTACCCCATGCCCCAGATGTCTGCCAGCCTCCCTGGCACTAGCCCTGCGGTCCTTGGCTCTGGCCAAGGTCCTGGTTTGGCTACGCATGGACACCCTAAGCTCCAAGCCTTGTGAACAGAGAATGTGACCCTTCATGAACATCTCACTCCTGGAACCAAGCTGAAACGTGGTTCTCCCTTGCCAGGGAAGCTTTTACCATCTCAGCAGGGTGGGGCGTGGGGGTTTCTGCCTTCTGGGGCTGGAACTCCCACTCGGCCTCAGCAAAATTATTTTTTAAAAGGCCTGCAACTCACACCTGCGCGCACACCCTGCTTTTTCAGAGTGCTTTCTCTTACCAGAGAGGGTCCCATTTTAGAGACTAGAAAATCAAGGCTCAGAGAGGTTAAGTGACTTGCTTAGAAAAACCCAGAATGAGCAGGTGGAGAGGCAGGGGGACCCAGGACCATCGGATCCCACAGCCCTCGACCTTCCCCTTCTTCCTGCAGAGAAAGCAGTGGCTACAATCCCCCGAGTGCCCCCGTGTTCCAGAAATAGTGCCGCCGGCTCCGCTTTCAGCCTCTCACCGCACCTGAAGCCTGGAGGGAGGTGTGAGAATCTGCCATGAAAAAGGAAGAAATAAAGCAGAGGTTCCAGGACCAGAAACAGCTTGGCCGAGGCCCTGCAGTCATCGACAAGAGTGCCTCTGGAGACGGGCTCGGATCTGGGGGGGAAGCTCCCGCCCCTGGGGTTCCAGACCTGCAGAGGTGTGGGGTTGGGTTGCACATTCTCTAAAGGACAGCCACACCTGCCCGTGCCCATCAGTAGAGTGTGCTGCCCCTCGCATGGCATAAATGACACGGAAAAGGAGGTGAACTCAGGCCTGAGGGGGTCCTAGGAGGAGGGGAGGAGGGAGCGGACTTTCTCTCAGGGTCCTTGGGAAGCCTGAGGGTGGGTACCAGGCTGGTTGGTGAGGTTGGAGTCTGGGGGGTGGGGTTCTGGGGAGGAACCAGTCCCGTGGTTCAGGCTGGGGACCAGTGAGCCTTTCCATGTGGGATTCCGGTTTGTTTTTGGTTGGACACCCCCGGCCCTCTTGGAGCACACTTCCCCTCTGCTTCTCTCAGAGACGGTCCATCCACCCTTCCTCCCATCGCTCCATCCATCCTTCCATCATCTGCCACCCGCCTGTCCCTCTGCCCTTCACTTCCTCCCTCCCCGTCTCCCTCCCTCCCTTCCTTCTTTCCTGCCCTGCTTCCATCTGGCTTATACAACACACATTACCGGGTCCCTGCTCCACGCTTGGCCCTGCCCTGGCCTCTGAGGCGGGGACACAGAGATGCCTTGGAGAGGCTGCCTCCAGGCGCACAGGGGACGTTTGATGAGCGCCTGGGGGAGCCCTTGAGATGCTCTCTGGCCACTGCCTGCCTGGGAAGTCGTCCCTGGTGCCCGTTGACGCCCTCGTTGCGTCTCCTGGATCCCAGGACCTGCTCCGGGGCTGATCTCAGAACATGACGCAACTTTTCTCTTTTAGAGGCACCAGTCTGCCCCGCTCAGTGTCCTTCAGAGGGAGCCCAGGAAGGAACCTCTGGGGCCCGTCCTGCTGCCCATATGGGGGCATCCGATGTCTGCAACAGCCAGGTGCCACCTGCCAGGACCTGCTAAAGAACGTGCGGTTGGACCCCAGGGTGACGTCAGTTCCGTTTTCCTCCCCATTACGGACATTTTCTCCCGAGGACAGATTCTCACCTGGAAACAGGCCAGGCCAAGGAGCATCTGAATTTTCTGCGTCTGAGTGTCTAGGGAAGTGGCAGACGGCTGACACTGGGATTCCAGACACAGCGAAGGAGAGATGCTCGATCTTTCAGCTCCGTGAGAAAACAGGCAGTTGAAGCCCTTGCCTGGCCTTGCCGGTGCCTGCCTCCCAGCCCCCAGGGTCTTCTCCAGCCTCCGCCAGGTGGGCCTGCACTGGGTCTGCAGAGACGCCCCAGAGCCTATTTCTCTGTCTCTCTGGGCATGGACCTCTAGTTCTCTTACTGCACCTGGAATTCTGCCTCTTCCTCTCCGTGGGTATTCCTGTCTCCCTAGGCCCCTGAGGGTCTCCCCACACACGCAGCTCTGTCCTTGCCTCTCTTCGTCTCTCTGTCTGTCCGCCTCTGTATGAGCCAGTCTCTCCTCCATTCACCCCTTCTACGTCCCCCTTCCCTTTTCCCCTAAGGGCACCCCAAGAGAGGACAACCCATGACAGAGAGGCCTGGGGAACAACGTGTGGCATCTCCTGGTCGGCCCCCCGGAAGCAGGAACCTTCCCTGCAGCGCTTCCGACCCTGGGAGCTGACTGGCGCCCTGCAGGAGGAGGTGACCAAGAATAAACAGGGAAGCATCGGGGCGGGTGCACTGCGCCCGGGGAACAAAGACAGAGGAGCCCTGGGGAGCTGGGGTGCCCTCTCAGGCAGAGTGGCCTCTCTCAGCGAGGGGACGCTGGAACAGAGGCTGGAGTGCACCCGGGAGCCAGCCCACATGGGCATCTGGAAATGACAGCAGCATGTGCAAAGGCCCTGAGGTAGGACTCCATGACCAGGCTGCATTTCCCGGGCGCGTCTCCTCTCTGGCTGCTTGCTGACTGCCACTGGATTCTAGGGCCCTAGAGCTGGCCTGTATCATGAAACCAGGGCCCATCAGATTCAGCCTCAGCCTACCTGGCTGACGTGCTGACCAAGATGGGGCAGGGGGCCGCCGCACATACAGGAGCGCTGACAGCTGGGAGCGCAGGGCCTCCGTGCAGCCTCAGGCCTCCAGCAGAGCTCTCCCGGCCAGGGCTCTGGAACCTTTGGCAGGGGCAGCCTCAGTTCCCTTCCTCCAGTTAAGTTCGCCAGCCAGCCCCACACTCAGGCGGGGTCCCACAAAGCCCTCAGGAAGGGGAGGCTTGGTGTCCGCATCCCCTTCTTGACCTGGGGCTCTGAACACAGCAAGGCCATGGACCCCATCAGAGCACCGGTTAAACTCCGCTTCACAAGACATCCCTGCACTGTCTGCAGACATCACACTGACACTAATAAGGCAAATAAACACGGCCTTTAAAGATCAGAGGCACCGCGCTACAGTCTATTGCATTAAACTCAGCGTCAAGGGTGAAAGGAAAGACAGGCTGGGCTTATTCTCGCCGTGGCAATTAAGAAAAAAAAAGAAGGAAGAAAGGGGTGTTTGGAGGGAGGTCATTTCACGGTGCCTGAAGCAACAATGGCGCTGCCTGGATGGAGTCTGTGATGGGGAGAGGCAGGCCTGGGCCAGGGTCTCCTCCCCCCTCCTCTGGCTCCACGCACACGGTCGGGGTGCCCTCCTGAGACACAGCCTCTCCCTGGGCCCCCAGGACACAGCCATGTAGGGTTGGGGGGCCGAACCTTCTCCCAGAGCCTGACAGGGTCACGGCCAAGAGGAGAGCCTGGCTTTCCTGGCCTCCCCGCAAGGCTGTTTTTTCTGCCCGTCCTACGTAGCCGTCCCCAGCCGGCCAAGCCTTCCCTGGGGACTTATCCAGCCCTCCTGAAGCTTCGTGGCTCCCATCTGTGAGATGGGAATGGTGAGGGTGTCTTCTCCATGGGGTCTGCCTCAGAGCCCTCCTGTTGGGGTGAATGAGCAGAGTGGTCTTGGAAGGGTTTTCCTGGCTGTGCAACCAGCCTCCTATCTTCCTCCGAGTCCATCCTCTGACCTGCTCCGCTCTGAGCCCCAGGAGCCCCGGCCCTATTCCAACCTGTCCATCTCCCAGCTCACTTCCTATTGGGTTCAGCCAATGGGAGGCTCTGGTGGGAGGCCGGAAGGTGGGAGGAGCGAGAGCTCAGTTCAGTTCAGTTCAGTCGCTCAGTTGTGTCTGACTCTTTGTGACCCCATGGACTGCAGCACGCCAGGCCTCCCTGTCCATCACCAACTCTTGGAGTTTACTCAAACTCTTGTCTACTGAGTCGCTGATGTCATCCAACCTTCTCATCCTTTGTCGTCCCCTTCTCTTCCTGCCCTCAATCTTTCCTAGCATCAGGGTCTTTTCCAATGAATCAGTCAGTTCTTTGCATCAGGTGGCCAAAGGATTGGAGATTCAGCTTCAACATCAGTCCTTCCAATGAATATTCAGGACTGATCTCCTTTAGGATGGACTGGTTGGTTCTCCTTGCCGTCCAAGGAACGCTCAAGAGTCTCCTCCAACACCGCAGTTCAAAAGCATCAATTCTTTGGTGCTCAGCTTTCTTTATGGTCCAACTCTCACACTCATACATGACCACTGGAAAAACCATAGCCTTGACTAGACGGACCTTTGCTGGCAAAAGTCGGAGAACTCAGGGTTATTTCTCCCTCTGCCTCCAGGGTGTCTCCAGTGGAGGCTGCCTCGGCTCCTGCTCTGGCCCCTGCTGGCCCCTGGCCCCTGGCCTGCAGGAACACCACCCTCTGTTTTCGACCTCCTGTTGCAAAGGAGGCAGCGAACCCCACAGGCCTTGTCCCAGCGGCCTCCCTGCCCCGGGCGGCTCCCGGCTTCAGCATCGCAAGGTGACCCACTCTCTGTTCCTGCATTTTGAGCAGGTGCTGACTTCCTCTTTGGGCCTTGTCATAGGCTGTCTCCAGCTTCCCAGGTGGTGCCAGTGGTAAAGAACCCGCCTGCCAATGCAGGAGACGGAAGAGAGCTGGGTTCGACCTCCTGGAGGAAGGCATGGCAACCCACTCCGGCATTCTTGCCTGGAGACTCCCAAGGACAGAGGAGCCTGGCGGGCTACAGTCCACGGGCTCGCAAAGAGTCAGACACGCCTGAAGTGACAGTGAATAGCACACGTGCTGTCTCCACAGAAACTGGACAGTGAGCGACGATGCTACCGTGTGTATTCTATGTGTCCAGCACGGCCCGGGTCTCCTTCAGGCCCTGCTCATTGCGACATGCCTTCCCAGGGAGCAGGGACCCCTCACGGGGCACCTCCAGGCTTCCGGTCACTCAGCCCTTTCTTCTCTTTTCTATTTTGTCTTCTTTCTGTGATAGTCTCTGTCGCTTTCTATCGATATTGGGTTTAATTTCAATCCTTTGGGTTTCTCCTTGGAGCTCTGACACACGGCACAGTCATTTTTTTTCACGCCATGAAAATAGCTTTGCTGTTTAATTTCTGGTTTTATCAATCACACTTGGGCATTGTAGAAACCCAGTGATGCTCACACATACAAGAAGAGAAAGATGAACCGTCTGCAATCCCCCTGCCCTGCCGTGACCACAGTGGTAAGTGAGCCGGTGAGTGGGACTGGGCTGCACCCTTTATGCTTGTCCCTCCACTTCCCTCCCTTTCTATGCCTTTTATAAAATTCACTGTCTCCCCGACCCTGCCCATCGAGCTTCCCACCACCCACTCTCAGATAAGCAAGCCAAAACAAACATCCCAGCAAGGACCCCTCTGGATCTTTCTAGGAGCTCACGTGTGTGTGTGTGTGTTGCTCAGTCGTGTCCAGCTCTTTGCGACCCCGTGGACTGTAGCTCACCAGGCTCCTCTGTGCATGGGATCCTCCAGGCAAGAACACTGGAGTGAGTTGCCGTTTCCTCCTCCAGGGGGTCTTCCCGACCCGGGGATCGAACTCGTGGGTCTTGTGTCTCCTGCAGGGGCAGACGGATTCTTTGCCGCTGGGTCACCAGGGAAGCACAAGCTCACACGTGTGCACACACAAGTGTCAACACGGGGGTGGCTGTCCCCGTCTGTTTCTTTTCTCACTTAACACAAAGTGGGAGCCCCTTCATGTCGACTGAGAACACCCCTTTCCGCGGCTGCCCAAGGCTCCCTGGAGTGAATGGCCTCCTGCAGAGCCCTGTTTATGGGCGTCCACCTTGCTCCCCGTCGTGCTTGGCTTTGTCCCCATCACCCCTGCTGGGTGGAAGGGATGTGTCTGCCAAGAGAACCTTGAATGCTGCTGCCTTCACGGCTCCAGGAGGATCAGCAGGATAGGGGCTGCAGAACGCGGGTCTTCCCTGGTGTCGGATGTTGCTAGCAGGCTCATCCCACCGCGAGCACGGGGGATGCTCGCCGACTCCTCTCACACCCTTTCTAGAAGGCCACGGAAAAACGGTTTCCTCTCTCTCCCCCTTCCCGTCTCGCCCTTATTTAACTCTCTTTGATGGACCAGTAGACAACGGCAAAGTCCTCCCCTTCCCTCGCGTCTCCCTGCCGCCTGGAGACAGAGCATCTTTCCCTGATAACTGGCTTCCACCAGGTAGCCCTGCCGTTCTGTGACTCTCCACCCACCTCCCATCCGTCTGCCCCTCTTCCCCTTACAAGAGCTGTCTAGAAACCCCTCAGGGCGAGTTACCACTCAGTAATAACCCTGTCCTCATGGAAGTGCTGCATTTCTCCTCAACCCACTTTATCTGTTGAGTTTAGCTTCAGTGTTCTTGTCAATTACGTTTTATATATCAAATGCATCAGGATGGTCTCTTATGAATTCTGAATTTCCTGTCTTGCTTAAAGGACTGTATGTATTCTCCTTCCCTTACAATATTCCTTGCAATATTCTCCAAATATTTCCTTACAATATTCTCCAAATCTTTACAATATTTGGATTTTTTACCTTTCTTTAAATTAAAAAGTTTTTATTATTATTTTTTAAATCTTTTAGGCTGTACGGTGCAGCAAGTGGGACCTTAGTACCCCAACCAAGGATCAAATCCCTGCCCTCTGCATTGGGAGCACCGAGTCTTAACCACTGGGCCGCCAGGGAAATCCCCCTTTTTAACGTAAATTTCATTGATGTGTCTGAATTTTATCTGGGCACATGTCTTCAGTCTAGACAACCCCGTGTTCACACCTAGTCCCTCACCAAAAACAGGGCACGATTCTCCCCTCATTGGAAGTACCAAATTGGCCGGTGACATTTTTCCCCACTGACTTGATAAGAGACCTTCCTCATTAATTCTTATCTGTCAGTGTGCAAGTTTGTCCATTGGAGTCTATTTCGAGGAGAGGCTGATTCACCCACTGATAGACTGTTTCTGAGGGCAGCTACTTTATGGTAAGTTTTAATAGCTTCTAAACAAGTTCCCTTCCTTTGGTTTCTTTTACTGTTTTTAGAAATGTTTGCTATTCTTGAATAGTTACCCTTCCACTTAAACATTAACAGAATTTTATCCATGTTCATTTGTATATGGTAGAACTGCTAAGCCCAGGGCTAAATAAATACTGGGTCTCAGATGCCACAATCCTTGAATAAGCCAGAGACGCTCAGAAACACACTGAATTCTAATAGTCACAGCCTCCTGCCAATTATCATGGGCTTTTGTGGGTATTCTGGACACTTAGATGCTGATACAGTCATCGGCTCAAGAGATCCTGTGAAAATCCTGCTAATGTGGAAGAAACATTCTTAAAGTCTCAATATAAGAGGTTATCGTAATTTTCAGTTTGTGGCATTTACATCGCTTTGATTTGTAGCTATGTATTGGTGGACGAGTGTCTATCTCTTAAGCTCTATTTCAGACTTTGCTGCCTCTAGGAAGCCCTCCCTGACTGCACTAGGCCTCAGGTGATGTTTATGCGGCTCCCACTGCATTCACGGTCCATGCACTTCCTCAGTGTTGTTTCATCCACACCTCCCAGCAGCACCACGAGGTCAGAAGACTGCGAGGCAGGAGCACTGAGGCTCAGAGAGGCGAAATGACCAGCCAGGGATGCACGGTCAGCTCAGGGCTCCTTCACACCCCCGGTCATCTTGCTGCCCTGACAGAGTGAGACCTCAGTAACGTCTGCTGAGGACTGAATAGCTGAATGGATGGACAGACACACAGATAAAACAACTCTGTCTGCAGCTTCTGGAAACTGCTAAGTGGAAAACTACACATGCATTGCTGTGGGAAACAGGGAGTTAATCCCCCACCACCCACCACCCCCCACCCCCGCCAGCATGGCACAAATACAGCTGTGCCAAATGGAGCTGGATGCCAAATATTGCCCACTGGCCACAGCCCCGACGGTTGACATCTTCAGGCTCATTAGGCTCAGACCACAGCAGCCTCCTGTGCTTCCGTGGAAGTGGTCTGTTCAGACTTCAGAAAGTTTGTTCTCCCACACGCTGCTGCGTGGGGTTCATGCACGGAGGACGCTGCAGCTGAAGCGAATGCAGCCCCTGTGCTGTCCCCCACGGCCCCCCAGTTCCCAGCAGGCTCCCCCCAGCCCCAGATGAATGCCTGACTAGACAGTGGGGATTTAACCCTTAGCAGGGTGCTGTGTGGCTTTTCCTGACACCCTTGGGACCACTCTGGGAGTTCAGCGCTGTTACCCCAAGCACACATGAGAAAATGGAAGCAGAGGGGAGTCAGGGGTTAGTAACACCCTCCGACAGGCTCTATTCGAAGCATGCTTTACATGCCACCACCAGATCCTCACTCTAGTTCCAGGAGGCCCGCTCAACAACAGCCCCATTTTTCCTATGGAAAAAGCTGAGGCTCTTGAAGTTCATTAACTCACAAAGGTCACACAGTAGAACCGGGCTTCTGACTCAAGCAGCCTGCAGCTAACCCTCTCACTGTCCAACTGCTGGGAGAGATGGCTTTGCGTCCTAAGCCTGGATGCAAACTGCTTCTACACAGGACTTTTTTTTCCTTCTCTACAGCCCCGGCAAAACTCACTGGTCTACAAGGATCATTCAAACGTCCTGGGCTGGTCAAGGACAACCTAGGTGGCAGTGCAGGAGGTTGAGGGGCAGGGGAGAGTGCCAGCTGGTGGCAGGGGGGGTGGCGGTCAGTCATGTGAGCAGAGAGAACAAGCAGACCCATAGAAGGGCCAAGAGCACTTTGGGGCTGAGAGCACTTTGTAGTCAAGAATACTTTGGGGCCAAGAGCACTTTGGGGTCAAGATTACTTTGAGGCCAAGTGTTGACTTCTGGAATGGGAATGAAGTAGGCAAGGAGAATCTGGCGACAGTGATGCCTATAGGGTCTGAGCTCCCTGTCCAAGGAGGGACAGGAAGAGGCGGAGACCCCCAAAGGGAAGAGGCCAGGCTGGGGCCCAGCGTGGGGCTGGCAACTAGGGTCCCTTCTGGTGTGGGTGGACCAAGCTGTCTGCTGTCTTCATGGGCACACAGGGTTTACATGGGCCGCTTTGGGGGGACTGATAAGACAGTTCAATGTGGACAGGCCCCAGGCCGGTACCCGCCCCTCCCTTCAGGCAGGATGAGCGGCAGCTCTGCACGCCACCCCCGCTGCCACGGACCGGCCAGCACCGCCTTCTTGGGCCCATGCCCTGCGCACCTTTCACAGGAAGTCGCCTTGCCCCCTGATGCAGTCACACTTTCTCTTAAAGTTAAGTTGGTCTCAGTGAAGGGAAAGCTGTTCATCAATTCCACACCTTCAAGCTTCCATCATATTTGTTGGTTCATCCAGTTTTTGTCATGGGGTCCACCATCATGCTTCCCATTCCCATTTACACTCCAGATCCCCACCTTTGGGGACCCTGCTTACTTTATAGGTGAGAGACCAGAGCTTTGGTCCTTTGATTGGCCCTGGGCTGGAATTTCTCCACTTCAACAGTAGCGTGTGCAAGAGGCTGGCAGGACACACAGCCTCTGGGCTTCCCTTCTCACCACTGGTCTCTCAGGGTCCCTGATGATCAGGGTCCAGCTCGACCAGAGCAAGAAGGTGGCACATGGTGACAGAAATATCACAAGTTCAGGCAAGACTGGCTGAGGGCAAAGTGAAACTTCTGACTCTGAGGTCAAAAGTGACTGGGAATTTCAAGATGGCAGCAGGAAAGTAGGCAACCCTGTGGATCTGCTGAGTGTGGGGTCCTGGTGACCCCACAGTTCACCAGCCCCGGGGTCAGGAGTCATCAGAAGGATGTGAGTTCAAATCCCTTCTTATTAACCGAATGATGATAGCAGTGATTAACCTCTCCACGTTTGGCTTCCTAGTTTATAAAATGAAAAGCATTCATACTAAGATGAAATGGATTGATATTTGTCAAAGGTCTTAGTGGAATCCTCAGCACCAAATAGATACCTAATACATCTCCCAGTCTTCCACTCTGTACCCCCAGCAAAGTCATGTGAACAAGGGAAGAACTGAGCCTAATGCCAAACCCACTTGAAGATATTCCAGGTTCTGTACTGGGTTCTAGTTTCACCAAAGGCACGTGGGTTTGAATGATGTTGATGAACAACTGTCCAGCATTTCAATAGCATATGCTGAAATAAAAAGAGCCTTGAGCAGAAGCCAGAAGCACCCCCATCTGTCATTCCCAATTCCAATCTGATGACTGAGCTGCAAAGAGCTTAGGGGAGACCACGACAGAGGCTGCACAGGAACGAGGCCACGGCCCTCACCCCTGGCACTTGCAGAGCGGTGAGAAGACCCAGGTAGGACCACGGTGAGGTCTGCAAGGGCTCAGGGCCGGTGGTGCGAACTCATAATAGCATCAGCTCCTCCTCTCTGCCCAGCGCCTTGGGGGGGGCGGTGAGCAGTGCACCACAGTTCCAACTCAGAGAGGAGGGGCCGGCAAGGGGAAACCTCTCTCTTCTAGGTCCCAGAACAAGCTTCGGAGGGGCTCCAGAAGCATCCACCATGGCAACCTAGAAGCTCCCTGCAGCTGGCCTCCACCCTCTGGTTCTCTGTGAAGTTTAAAATGAAAAGTACTGAAATGTGATATCCAGCCAGCCAAGGGTCAGGCCTGTCTGTTTAGGTCAAAGGATGCTGCAGGAGCATCTATCCTGTGCTTGGGCCCACGTTAGCCCCTGGGGAGCACATGGTCAATTCCATCAGCATCTGTGCCCATCTCTAAGCCACCTCCACCTCTGACTCCATTTCCATCTGTCTCTGTCTCTGATCTGCATCTGCCTCTATTTCTGTCTCCATCTGTATCTGTATCTCTCCCTGGACCTCCATCTATACCATCTCCCTCTGTTCCTGAATCTGTATCTTTATCTGCATCTTTATCTGCATCTCCATCTCCATCATCTTCATCTTATTTCTTTGTGGTTGAGGCTGGAGAATCTGTATGGACTAGATTCAAGTCACGGTCACCACCAGCTTTGTATTTCTGTGTCTGTTAGTCGCTCAGTCGTGTCCAACTCTTTGTGACCCCATGGACTGTAGCCCACCAGGCTCCTCTGGCCATGAAATTCTCCAAGCAAGAATACTGGAGAGGGTTGCTATTTCTTTCTCCAGAGGATCTTCCCGAGCCAGGGATTGAACCTGGGTCTCCTGCATTGCAGGCAGATGCTTTACAATCTGAGCTACTAGGGAAGCCCATAGCTCAGTTGGTGGAGAATCTGCCTGCAATACAGGAGACTCTGGTTCGATTTCTGGGTTGGGAAGACCCCCTGGAGCAGGGAAAAAGCTACCCACGCCTGTATTCTGGCCTGGAGAACTCCCTGGACTGTACAGTCCATGGAGTCGCAGAGAGTTGGACAAGAATGAGTGACTTTCACTTGTGTTTCTAGAAGATATTAAAAATTTGTACCCCAAACTCTGTCACTTTATTTCTAAGCAAGTAGCCTCACTACTTTTTTCCAATAGGCCAGGAATTCCAAGGCTATGAATAGGGGTGACAAATGCCTGTATTTTTTCCCCTTTTGAGTTTGGATTTCCCTGCTCTATGAAGGAATAATACTCCTACTTGGGAGATCTTCTGTCATCTTCTGAAAAGATGACAAAGATAAGATATATAAGTTTATGTAAAATATACATATTTTAAAAAATTATTATTAGTTTTTGAATCTCCCAAGTCTCAGCTGAGTTTGGGCTCACATACAGAGATTAGTCTATGATCTAAGTGCTAGGATGCTATTATGGGCAAAGCCTCTCTGCTCAGCTGTTTAATTTTAAAACATGAAATCAGGTGGAACTTGTCCAATAAATGCACTGAAATTTAAGGAAGTAGCCAGATTCTTTTTTAAAAAGTGAAATAACATTTAAGGTTGCGTTTCCCCATGGGTCACTGCCATCCTAATAGTTTTTGAATATTCTTTTCTCCCTGGGTTGCCGAGACTGAAGGAATAAACCTTGGAGCAAAGCGTGTCTCTGGGCTGCCTCGGAGGGAAGGGCCAGCCTCTCTTCCTCCTGCACAGTAATTTTGAGCACAGAGGTCATATTTAAATTCTGGCTTTGCCCCTTCCTGCTGAGTGGTCTTGGGCAAGTCACTTCCATTCTCTGCACCTCACGTGTGCTCCCTGTCTTCAAGGAGTTGTGGGCCAGAAGGAGACAAACCTGAAAGCAGGAGTCACGGGAAGGACGAGGTGATCTCGGGGGCTGAGGCCAAAGAGGAGACGCAACAGAGGCTGCTGGCGTGCTGCTCACGGACAGGCCAACTGAGTCCACCAGCTCTTCTTTATAAACGGTCATGGCCAGTCTCGTCCTCATAATCATCTCATCTCTTGCTGACAAAGGTCCATATAGTCAAAGCTATGGTTTTTCCAGTAGGCTTGTATGGTTATGAGAGTTGGACCCACAAAGAACTGATGCCTTCGAACTGTGGTGCTGGAGAAGACTGTTGAGAGTCCCTTGGACTGCAAGGAGATCCAACCAGTCCATCCTAAAGGAAATCAACCCTGAATATTCACTAGAAGGACGGATGCTGAAGCTGAAGCTCCAATACTTTGGCCATCTGATGGGAAGAGTTGACTCATTGGAAAAGACCCTGATGCTGGGAAAGATTGAAAACAAAAGGAGAAGGGAGAGGCAGAGGATGAGATAGTTAGCATCACCGACTCAATGGACATGAATCTGAGCAAAGTCCAGGAGACAGTGAAGGATCGGGAGGCCTGGTGTGCTGCAGTCTATGTGATTGAAAAGAACTGGACATGACTTAATGACTGAATAAAACCATTCTCATCATACCCTGACCATCCCATATCCACATTTTAATGACTTTCATTTGCATTCACATAAATTATCTCTTTGAGAACAGAGATTGCTACCCAGCTCAGGATTCAGAATTGTTACTCAGACTCATGGGGACCACTATGACCACAGGATCCCCTTCTCCAGACAGAGATGCAAGGTACAATTTACTAAGCCCTGTGAGGCCTTGATAGGACCTCCCAAGCCTCCTTACCTCCATGGTAAGACTCTTTGCTTTAAACCTCTCATGTTCCTTTTGAGGGATAGGTAAACCTCCAGAGCCTAGAGGCCATCTCCTCACTTCTGACGGCGCTCTTCATGACAACCCCAGCCCCTCCAGGCTACCTCGCGAGGGAAGGAGCAAGGATACACGCAGTGCATTTGGGCCAAGCGTCCATCTCGAGTCCACAGGCAGAGTTCAGGCTCCTCAGACACCCAGGCTGGCTGCTGGAGCCCACGCTTCCTTCCCGGGAGAGCCGGGGGTGATTGTTCTCCCGATGTAATTACAGCAAAATTAAGAAAATCACTAACCCTACTGTCAGGCGCATAGTTAATTTGAGAACCTTAATTGTGTCTTAGTGGGGGAGGATCTTCCCGGTTGAGACAAGACATACTTTAAAAAGAAAGTAAGAGAAAGAGAGGAGAACACAGCTCCAGATTCCTTCAGTCCCAAGGCTCAGAGACAGAGTCAGACAATGAAAACATCCTTTTTTTGTCGGGAGGATGCTGGGGTGCAGAGAAGTCTACTGTCTGGCCCTGGGCTTTGGTACACGAATTTTGGTGTATTCGCCGCAGAGGAAGGTGCCCAAGCCACCGTGCCCCATGAGGCCAGCCTTCAGTTCTGGCCAGTAGCACCAGCCTAGGATTTCAGGAGGCTGGCGAAGGCCGGCTCTCCACCCACCTGCTCCTGCTGCTAGAACATGCCAGAGTGCCCCTGCCACCTCCCCGTCTTATCTGTGTGCCGCCCAAGCCAGGAGGGAATCAGAGCAGAAAACCATCTCTCAAAATTCTTCCTGTCTGTGCACTTATCTGCCTTTAAAAATAAAAAAAAATTCCCGGTGGCCCTCTGACTTCTGCATTTCACGGCAAGGAACTTTCTGAAAAGAAGACAGCAGGCCTTCCTGATTGTGTGTTCACTTTATACCCCTCTGCTTTTTACAAAAGACCTGCAGTAGCACGTGTTTTCGCTAGCTGAAACCTATCTGAAGAGGACTTCTCTTTTTATGGGGGATAGGGGGAAGGTGAAAAGTGAAGCTAACATTCAGTATGTGTCTTGCAGCAAGGTATTAGGGGCAGTGCACCATCCCCCTTCCCCCAAGCAGCAAGAGCAGCTCCCCCAGTCTCCTTGCCCAGAGACCACACTCAGCCTCTCAGCACGGAGCCGCCAGAGCTGTGAGCCGCGTCTGTCAGCCTCTGCCCATCACCTCCATGTACTGATAGTCCATGCCTGTTAGCAAGACGCGCCCTAAGGTAACGGCTACTTCGTGTTACTCCATTTTGACTTGGGAAAGGTTTTGTAGGATCACTCTGCTCTGGGGCAGAGGAGTAACCTGTGTGGGGTCTGGATCCGGCCCTCACACTAGGCAGCAATCGGGGAAGTCACTTCCCCTGGTGACCCTCAGTCTTACCCCTCTGTGCAGTGGGATCACAGAAGCACCACCTCCGTGGGTCGTGTGGGGATGAGCTGTGCTGGTTCCTGAGTGTGGAGCCCAGCACAGAGCTCGCCCCAACAGTGGCCGGGCTTGTGACCGTGAACGAAGGGAGAAATCCAACCCAGGACTTTCCAGGGGTGAGGGTGCAACTTGCGTGACCCTCGGCGGGCACCCAGCCAGGCAGTGAGGTCGCTGGGGGGCAGGCTCGTGCAGAGATGCTGGGATGCTCCTGGATGGTGGGCAGCAAGACGGCTTTTCCCACTCGGTGGTGCTGGGTGCTGGCAGAGGGAGGAGCCACCTGGTTTGCAAAGTTCTGCAGACTTGGGCAAGAAAGCCCCAGACCTCCCAGAGCCTCAGACTCCTCATCTGACAACAGAAGCAACCCCACGGGGCTGTGGGGAGGGCTGGCTAAGACCCTCCTCGGGGGAAGCAGGGCAGGGTGAGAGGCACAGCAGGCCTTTCATCACCATCACCCTCCTTCCTCTCCATCCTTCGTGGACCAAACAGCCCGACCGAGGGAAAAAGGCAAGTCAGAGCACGGAGGGTGGGGAAAGACGGTGGGCTGTGGGGCCCTCCATGCTGAGACCTCCTCCACTGATATCAGCCATGTGGCACTGCTGTCTCTCTGTAACACTCTGACCCTCAGTGTCCTCTTCTGCAGAATGCCAGTAGGCACTCACAGCATCTGGGTTTGCAATAGATCAGGTCACGTGTATAACAACAAGAGCCTCTGGCCAGGTTGTATTAGACCATCCCACTACGTGTGGGTAACTGCACAAACTAGCCCAGTGAGCAGGCCCTCTGAACCGAGGCCAGAGATCAGTGGTGCTGGACAGGTAGCCCTGGCCTGCCTGACAGAGCTCAGCTGTGCCTGCAGCCACGGGATGTCCACAGCCCCTTGGCCCCTGCCCTGAGGACCAGGCCCCTCCTGGTGGCCACCACCCTCTGCCTGGCTCCCCGACCAGGCCCCCCTTCCAGCCGCGGCCCTTCCACTCACGCCCACTTCCTTTCTGTGGCTTTGGCCTTTTCAAACGTGGCCCATGAATAATGAATCCCTGTTATAAATTTAGAAAACGTCCTTTCTCCCTGCAAGTTGGCCTTTCTCTTTATTTTTATCATGCTGGTTTGTAAGAAAGCGAATCTCTTGGAAACTCATTTTTCTCTCAACTGATTATTCTGACAGCCAAAATTAAGTTGCTAATTTTACAGCGTCTGTGTGGAGCTCCACTGGCTTTCTGCCCCACCCCACGCCCCCATCGGGGGTCAGGGAATGAGTGAGGAGGGTCCCAGTAGCTTTCCAGAAAGTTCTAATTCCTGGGGGTGGGGTGGGGAGATGGGAAGGGAAGAGGCCTTGGAGTCAGACCCCGATGGGAATCCTCACAGCCTGCTTCCTGGGCGGGCTGGGCAGGCATTTATCTCACTTCTCTGGGCTTTGGGTCTCTTATCTGAGTAACACAGGAGAGGACATTCTTTGCAGGCTTCCTGAGAGCTTTGTGATGTAAGGATGCATGGATGGGTGGTGATGTTGGCACAAAGTGGGCCCACTGCTTCTATCTCCCCATTTATACGGCAAAATTCACAAGACACTAGACTCTTCTGGAACATTCTCAAGAGAGGTCCAAATTCCCTCCCCATCCACTCTCCCCTGCAGGACTTTGGAGCTGACCTGTCCCTCCGAGGTCCTCCCTCTGTGGCCAGGCCTTACCCTCTCTTCCTTGCTTTGTTCTGCCAGGCCTGGGCAGGTGCCAAGGACACAGGAGAAGGCCAGGCATGGGGCCCACCCTCCCAGAGCTTCTCTGCCCCCTGGGGGCAGCAGGGTGAGACAAGCGAAGGGGGTGCCCAGGAAGTCGCCAGGCCCTGAGATACAAGGGGCAGGGGCCCAATCCCCTTTTCTGTGCTCCTGTCTGCTTCCTCAAGGCCCATCCTCCCTCTCAGTCAAGGTTGGTGCCAGCCTGGTGACTCAGCCCTTGTTAATTTAGGCCCTGGCCCTTCTCTTGTCCTGGCTAAGTGTGCGGTGGCATTGGTCCTCGGTGCTCTGCAACCTCAGGCTTCCCTTGCCAGCTTCCCCACCCCACCCCACCCCCACACACCCCTCTCCAGCCCACCAACTGCCACACACTTAGGCTCCAAGGGTTTAAAGAACTAGGCCCGACTTCACGCCTCACCACCAGCCCTGACCCAGTCCTAGGATCTTAGACCCAGTGTTCAGCACAGCTCCCAGCCAGTGTAAATGAATCTGAACGATGAGCCTCTTACCATGAAGACCTCATTGATGGGCTCTGTGCAAATGGGAGGCTGCGCCACACTGTGGTCAGGGCTGTAGCTTCTCCACTCAGACCCCAATCTAACCCCTAACCGGCTACCTGGACTTCTCAAGTCACTTAGCCCCTCGGTAAAATGGAGAGAATGTAAGATGATGTTAAAAACTGACTTTAAAGTTCTTCCCTGTGAGTGTTAAATAACTCACATGAAAGAATTAGCACAAGGCAAATACTCAATAAATGATGATAATGATGGTGGTGGTGATGGTGATAATGGTGACGATAGTGGTGATGGTGGTGATGGTGGTGATGGTGGTAACGGTGATGGTGATAATGGTGATGGTGATGGTGGTGGTGATGATATGGTGATGTTGGTGATGATGATGGTGGTGGTGATGGTGGTGATGTGCTGATGGTGGTGGTGGTGGTGGTGGTGATGGTGGTGATGGTAATGGTGATAATGGTGATGTGATGTTGGTGACGGTGGTGGTGGTGGTGATGGTGGTGAGGATGGTGGTGGTGGTAATGATTGTGGTGGTGATAATGGTGATGTGATGATGGTGGTGGTGATAATGGTGATGTGATGATGGTGGTGGTGGTGGTGATGGTCAGATTGGGGGAAGGTAAAGGACCAGTGCTACTAAGGACCTTGATGTGCCAGATGCTGTGCCAGCTGTTTCACAACCAAGTATCAAAGCTCTGAACTTACTAAAGCCCCGATTCCCTGGGTGACCCCAGTAAAGCATCCAAGCTCTCTGGGGTTCAGGTTCTTTCCTGGGTCCCTTGGTCTGAAACATGTTCACGATGGTGTCAGGCGGCTCAGATAAGGAAGCTGAGAATCCAGAGTAAAGGGTTCCTGCTGAGCCAGAGCCTGGGCCCAGCATCAGGACCGTGGATGCCACTGGCCACGCCGTTCCCTCCCCAGTCTCAGCTTCCCGACCTGAGCCACGAGGCTGCTGACATCAAGGTCTGCCCGACTCTCCAGCGGTGCGGTGAGCTGACGGCCCTAGGTGCACTCGTGTGTTTCCAAGGTGAACACGGACACTCAGGCTTGGGTGGGCGGGGGCGCCAAGGAGGGGCTCTTCAAACCTGTGACCTGCACTGGGACAACACTTGCCCTCACGACAACAGCCGTTCCCATTTAACGGATGACAAACTGAGGCCCAGAGACGGGGGTGCGAGAGCTGCCCAAGGACACTCAGCTGTTTGGGGCAGAAGTCTGCCCCAGGTCTCCCGCGGCTCACATGGATTAGAGGAGGGGTCTGAAAGGCAGCCGCGGACGCTGCCCTGAGGGCTCGGCGCTGCCCCCGAGGCTGGGCCTCTGCGCTTCTCATCTTCTGCACTTTTCACTCAAGTCTGCCGGGTCCACCCTGTGCAATCTTGTGTGATCCTTGTACGGGGAGGGCCTTTCCCAAACTGCCGTAAGCTGGATGTGAGGCCCGGTGCCTGGATTGGGGGCTCTGAGCTCTCGCCTCTCCCAGCACAGTGAGGGTAGCCTCCCCGCTTCTTCTGTTTGCTTTGGACGCCGAGTGGCCGTGTTTGCTGGCTGACTGCACTCGGGAGCCCTCAAAGGAGGCAAAAGGCCATCTCGCGTCATTAACGGCCTGGCCTGAGCAGGCAGCCTGGGGTCCTGGGACCAGCACCACGCTCAAGCCGAATGGACTGTGATCTGAATCCCAGCCTACCGCTAGGCAGCTGCGTGACCTCAGGCAAGCTGCACACCCTCTCTGAGTTCCCAACTGCCTGGTGGGGCTCCACCACAGCCTCGTGAGATTGCCTGAAGGTTGAAGGGAGGGCACAGTTCGGGGCTCGGCGTGCGCTTTCCTGACTCCTCAAGGGGCCACTGCCGGGGCTAAAACACGCTCACTTGTGCTTGGCACAGACCAGGGGCTCAGAGAAGGGGACTGCCCACGGCATCCACTGTCCTTCCAAAGCCGGGGTTTCCTTTGTCAGCACTGGAAGTGGGAGGAGGTCCCTTGCTGGGGGGTGGTCGTGCATACACCATTGTGGTCACCAGAGCCCCTCGCTTCACAGTCCATGGGGATACCTCCACACACACAGACTCTCCTGCGAGCAAAGCCAGGCCAGCTTGGGCATTCCTGCTTTTCAGACGAAGATCCTGAGCTTCCAAGAGGCACAAAGACTTCCCAGACCCCCAGCTGGTCAGGGCTGGAGAAAGACTCCGGCTTGGGTCTGGGAAAGTCCAAACACCAAGCTCGGCCATCTCTCCAGGGTCAGTGGGCACATCCCAGTGGTAGCTGGAGCCAGGGAGGGGACCAGGAAGGGGGACAGGAGGCCAAGAGGGGCAGCCTCAGAGAAAGCTGGAGGAGACTAGACTACAGCCCGACAGAGACCTAGCCCAGATCCTCCACGCCGGCCCCGCTAGGAAGCAGGTCATGGGGGCTGAAGCCAGCCAGGAAGGCCCGCCCTCCCAGACCTCAGCTGATGGCAGCCCCATCCCTGACCTGGGAGATTAGCTTTAAAAGACACGAGTGCAGGGCAGTGCACATGGAGGGGATGTGAGGTAACACACACTGAGCTCAAACCACGTGCTGGGCATCTCCCCACGGGCACTCAGACCTCTCGGTGAGCAAGACGGGACTGCACCCATTTTGCAGGTGATGAAACTGAGGCTCAGAGAGGCACGGGGACTTAGAGGGTCACACAGCTTGAAGGAAGCAGGTACGATCTGAGCGCAGCCTTGCCTCACTCCCAAGTCCTCACTTTCTGCCGCATCTCCTGTTACTCCACTGGATCCCAGGACCCCCTGGGTCCCGAATCAATGCCGATCCCAGCAGAGACAAAACCCGATAGTTTCAGCATCTCATCTGGGTAAGCAAGGTCACGGTGCCAAGGCTGGATTATGGCTCAAGAGGCCACACCGCCTCCAAGTCCACTGCCCCTGGCCTGTGGGACCCCGAGCCAGCCTCCTAACCTCACCTGACAAACAGGGGTAACAGAAACAGTGCTGCCTTGGATGGAGGTGTGAGGCTTCGATGAGCTACCATGCATGCAGAAAGGGCTCAGAGGAGCTTGATAAAAGGATTTAATAAACGCTAAATAAACACCAGCTGATACTGGTAAAGGCAGATCCTTTTACAGACGCAAACATGGACACTCAGAGAGGTTGAGTGACGTGAACAAGGTCACACAGCATCATGTGCGTGTGTGCTAAGCATGTGTCCGACTCTCTGCGACCCCGTGGACTGTAGCCCCCAGGCTCCTCTGTCCACGGATTCCTTAGGCAAGAACACTGGAGTGGGCTGCCATGCTCTCCTCCAGGGGATCTTCCCAACCCAGGGATGGAACAAGCATCTCGTGTGTCTCCTGCATTGGCGGCAGGTTCTTTATCACTCGCGCCACCTGGGAAGCACCGCACGGAATCAGCAAGAGTCAGATCCAGACAGATCTTCATCACAGGGGCTGCTCTGCATTTATTCAGTCAACAGGCATGACATGAGCGCCTCCTGTATGCCACACCCTGCCCTGGCGCCTGGCTATCTGGGGACGCCTGCATGCAAACTGCAGCTGCTATGTCTGCCCTCAGGGAGGACGTGCCCCCATGGGGATGGATGTGGCAGGTCTGATTCATAGTCATGTGCAGGAAAGCACGTGACCAGGGTGCAGAGTGGCTGTGGGAGCAAAGGCAAGGGTGCCCCACCCTAACACGGCCTCAGGGTCACTCAGCACCACGGACAGCCTCCTGGGGGCTGTGTGCTCAGAGCTTGCTGCTGGTGCTCGCTGCCCCTCCCCACCGGCTGTGCCCCGCCCCGCCGACCCCTCCACGTGGCTCTGGAGCCCACGCTCACCCTGCCCGGTCCACACACTGACCAGCAGGACCTCTGAGGGCTCGAGAGCCGGAGTATGGGGACAACTCTCGAGCATCACCCTAGTGATGGGAATCCCTGGTGGCTCAGACAGTAAAGAATCCGCCTGCAGTGCAGGAAACCCAGGTTCAATCCCTGGGTTGGAAAGATCCCCTGGAGAAGGGCATGGCAACCCACTCTGGTATTCTTGCCTGGAGAATTCCATGGACAGAGGAACCTGCTGGGCTACAATCCATGGGGTCACAGAGTTGGACACGACTGAGCGATTAACACTCCCACTTCCCAGGGACAGACCATAACTGCCACCTTTTCATGTTAATAAGGTGACTTTTGGAAGGACCCTGGGTCACCTAAGGACGTGGGCTGCTGGCCAGTGAAGCTGACACTTAATTGGAGGGTTGGAATTTTCCATCCTCACCCCACCCCCATCACCTCCAGGGAGTGGAGTGGCCTGGAGGTTGAATCAATCAGCTGATGGCCAATGATTTAATCAATCGTGTCTATATAATGAAGCCTCCATAAACCAACCCCCCCCCAAAGGACGGTGTTCTAAGAGCTTCCAGGTGGTGAACCCATCAGGGTGCAGGGTGCCTGGGGGGCTTGGAGGCTGCAGCCCCTTCCTCAGGCCTTGTCTTGAGCATCTCTTCCATCTGACCAGTCCTGAGTTTTATATCTTTTATAATGAACCAGTGGTACAGTAAGTAAAATGTTTCTCTGGGTTCTGTGAGCCATTCTAGGAAATTAATGGAACCCAAGAAGGGGACCCCCCCAGTCTGTAGCTGGTCAGTCAGAAGCTGGTGTCAAAAGTTGCACAGTCTGGTAGGTTCAAGCCCTTCCCCTGTAGGATCTGATGCTATCTATAGGTAGACAGCGTCGGAACTGAGCTGCACGGTAGGACATCCACCTGGTGTCGAGAACCATTTGGTGTTGGGAAGAATCCACGCTCCAGAATTGGTGTCAGCAGCGCAATTACTCTGAGTCGCAAGGGTCTCTTGGGGGCTCAGAAGACAGAGGGTGTCCTCTCATCTCCTGGGGGCTCAGAAGACAGAAGCACGGGCAGCGGTCAGGACGGGTCACATGTCCACAAACACAGTGGGGTCTTTTAACATGAGGTGGCCAGTGACGTGGGTGCCACCTGTGGTCCCTCTGTAATGGAGCAGGGCTCTGCGTGGCCTTTCCAGGACAGACTCCCTTGCCATGTCCTGTGCCTGCCTCTTGTCTATAAGGGAACCAACTTCAGACAAAGGAAAGATTTAGTCAGACGGTGAGAAAATGCGGAAGCAAAGGAAACCAGTCAAACAAGACAAAAGAATGGTTTAGCCGCTAAACAAAGTCAAGAACCTTTATTTTTCTTCCCAAGGCTTAGAGATCATATTCTAACCATATCCTGTGAGCAGTGTTACAGAGACTGAAAGCTCACCAGGTGGAAGAACTTAGCTACACGATGATCAGACTGTTGCCATGACATGAAGTGGCCACAGTTCTGAGAACTGGCCTTAAGAAACAAAATCAATCTTGGAACTAAAGATGAACTGTACTTAAAACAATCAAGTGGACGCTGAGCAGACCACCATAGGACCAATTTCAAGACCACAGTCAGAGCTGACTGTGCTGTTTCTACACTTAGCCCACCACCTCCACCCCTGCCCACCTGTGCTCCCCTAAAATTCTCCTTTAGAAGCCTTGCTCCAGATCAGCAACGGGGAGTTGTTTCTTTGGGACATGAGTCCACCTTCTCCCCAGGACTGCTGGCTTCCTCAGTAAAGCTATCTTTCCTTTTACCCTACAGTTAGCTGGTAAAGAATCAGCCTGCAATGTGGGAGATCCTGGGTTCGATCCCTGGGTTGGGAAGATCCCCAGGAGAAGGCAAAGCCTACCCATTCCAGTGTTCTGGCCTGGAGAATTCCATGGACTGCATAGTCCATGGGGTTACAAAGAGTCAGACACTGCTGAGCGACTTTCACTCTCTCACTCACTAGCGCTCGGTATTGGATTCTTGAGCCATGAGCAGCCAAACCTGAGTTTGGAAACACTTTCACCAGGCCTGTAAACAAGCACTCACCCCTTTCCTGAGAGTCTCAGGGGCTGTGAGCCCCTGGCAGGGAGGTCTGGAAGAGTGCATAAGAAGCAGGAGCTCTAGGAAAACCCAGCAGAGGGTCAACAGGAGGTTGAGTCGACACCAGAGCAGGTCTGGGGGCCTGCATCATTGAGGGTGTCCATATCAGCGGCCCCCAACATTTTTGGCACCATGGACCAGGGCCTACACAGTTGAGGGCATCCATATCAGCGGTCTCCAACATTTTTGGCGCCATGGACCAGGGCCTACATAGGTGAGGGCGTCCAAATCAGTGGTCTCCAAGGGGCGCCAGGGACCACTGTCATGGAGGACACTTTTTCTGTGGGTGGAGGGCAGGAGATGGCTTTGCTTTTACCCACAGCTCACCTCCTGCTGTGCAGCCTGGTGCCTAACAGGCCATGGTGGGTACCAGTCTGTGGCCCAGAGACTGGGGATCCCTGGTCTATACCATGTGGAGGGGGGAAGCGGGGCACATGGAGACAACTGCCCCTTCTTCCCAGCTCGGTTTCCCAAACTCTGAGGCTTAAGCTGACCCATGGAGCCCCAATCAGAACCCCATGACCACTCGCTGTGGGACCCTCCCAAAGACAGCACAGCTGCGGCCCCCACCATGGGTCCAGGCAAGCTCTGGGAGCTGGAAGTACTCCCTGGATGACGGCAAACCAGGTTGGCCAGACTGAAAGAGTTGGCCAGAAAGGTAAATCGATGGTGCAGACCCAGTGCCCTCCCCGGAGGCCGTGGCAGACATCACTAATCAATCACCATGCTGTCGCTGAAACCACGTTAATTTCAGCGTCTCTCCCAGCTCAGAGTCCAGGTACCAGATGACCTATTAATAAATTGCCTTTGATGCTGAAAACCCTCGCCCCTCTAGGCTGCGCTGCTGGGAAGACAGCTCACGAGGCTGGAGAGCAAGCCTCTCTGTCCTGGATTCTTCCTCCTCTGTCCCTGGGTGGAACTGGGCCGTGCCGAGGTCTACAAAGAGGAATTTTCATAGAATCACGGCAAACCTGGGAAATCTTACCATTTGCCGTGACCCCGAATTAAGACACAGAGCGCACACAGCCAGCATCGCTCGGGGCCGGAGCTGCTGGGGCTTAACTGAGAGGAGGCGGCACAGAGGTGGCGAGCCAACCAGCATGGGGCTGGGGCGGGGGAGTCAAGGCCCCTCCAAGGCAACTCTGAGCTCCCGAAATGAGCCAGACCCTCACAGTAAGCAGAGTCTCGTGGAAGCTGATATTAGCAGGAGGTCTCCCCACAGGCTGGCAATCCCCAGACAGCGGAAAGGGCAGAGGCCAGCGGACTGCTGCCTGGTCTCTCCAACACAGGCAGATGAGAGAATTTTTGCAGCTCTGTTCTCGTAGCCTTCCCATATAATTTACATCGCAGCCAACAAGCCACCGCCCAGGTATCTGTGCTGGAGGAGATTCTCGGGGCAGCCTGGACAGGGGGCAGGAGTCTCAGGTTCATGATCACACTCTGCCTCTCCCCACGGGGACCTTGGGCGTGCCAAGGCCTCTCCAAGCCTCCATCCCTTCCCCTGAAAGATGGGGCAACTTGGCCCTCAGGTGAAGATCGTTCTGATGAAGGAATGTCCGGGGACCTGGAAAAGCAGAGCTTCAGTTATCCCTGAGAGATAACTCCGACTGCTTCTGACATCGTGGGCTTCTTGTCCAGAGAGAGGTCACGCCGGGGCCCCTCGTGTGCATGTGCAGAAGGTGAGTCACCCAGCCCCAGCCGGCAGGGGAGGGCGGCGGGGCTTCGTGCCCCCTGAGCAGGTCCTTGGCGAGGTGGGTGGTGGAGAGGACCTCCCCCTCCCAGGGGACCAGGGAGCATCCAGGCCAGAGGGACTGTAACCTCAGCGTCTTCCCTCTGGGGTTTGTAAGGGGCTTGAACTGTTGTCTTTCAGCCACTCAGTCGTGTCTGACTCTTTGCGACCCCATGGACTGTAGCCTGCCAGGCTCCTCTGTCCGTGGGATTTCCCAGACAAGAACACTGAACCAGGTTGTCATAGCCTCCTCCAGGGGATCTTCCCGACACAGTGGCTGAGCCTGTCTCTCCTGCACTGGCAGGCAGATTCTTTCCTGCTGAGTCACCAGGGAAGACCCAAGGGGTGGAATAGCCACGTCCAAAAGATGTGTCTGAATCCTAATCCCTAGAATCTGTGAATGGGAACTTATCTGGGGTGGGGGGCAGGGGAAGGTCTTTGCAGATATAAGCTAGTTAAGCATCTCAGGACAAGATCACCCTGCATTATCCGAGAAAGTCTTAAACCTTATGACAAGTGCTCTTATAAGACGCAGAAGAGGAAACACGCAAGGAGGCGGCCGTGTGAAGACAGAGCCTGGAGTGATGTGGCCACAAGCCAAGGACACCGGGGGTCACCAGAAGCTGGAAGAAGCAGGAAGCATCCCCCGGCTACGGCCTTCAGAGGGAGCCCAGCCGTGCTGACACCTTGCTCTCAGACATCTGGCCTCCACACCGTGAGAGAAGTCCTTTTTAAGCCCCCAGTTTGCAGTGACTTGCTCCCTGGGAAACTGATGCAGTCTTAGTTATTGGGGGGATCTCAGCTAGGCCAGGAGGGGATGGTTCAGCCCCAGGTCCCCGGGAAGCACAGGCAGGGAGGCCCCTGAATGGGACCTTCTCGTGAGAAAAGGGACTCCACCCTGGTGACCCTGCTTGGGGCCAGGGGGGTCCTCAAGGAGGAGGCTGAGTCCAGCCCTGAGTGTGGTTGACGCCGGAAGACCCTCTGAACCCAGGTCCTCCGGCTCTGCCGACAGCCGCCTCCAGGCCCACATGGACTCAAGGCAGTGTATTGTGGCCCCTAAGACTGGGCAGGACTCATTTTCAACCGCTGGGAACAGCATTTAGAAAAAAGCCTCAAGAATGCTGGGGAGCCTGCTGTTATGCGCCCACGGAGCCCCAAGCGATTCAGTGGAAAACAAAAGAGACTTTTCTTCCCAGGAGTGGGAATCCAAGGTGGTGGGGAGGTGCCCTCGTGGGCACCGTGGAGCCCGGTAGCCAGCATGAGTCATCAGGCAGCGGCCAGGATGGAGACCGTGATGCAGGCAACGATGGGGCTGCGGGTGCGGTGGGCTTAAGGGACGCGCTCCCTGGGGCCGAGCTGCCACAGCCCAGCCCTGGTCCTGAGCCACAGGCCTCTCCGCTCTAAGCATCCTTCCGGACCCTCCCCAACACCAGCCTTTCAATCCGGTATCTACTCTTTCTCTTCTGCGTGCTCAGTCACTTTAGTTGTGTCCAAATCTTTGCAGCCCCATGGACTGTAGCCCGCCAGACTCTTCTGTCCACGGGATTCTCCAGGCAGGAATGCTGGAGTGGGTTGCCATGCCTTCCTCCAGGGGATCTTCCCTACCCAGAGGTCAAACCCACGTGTCTTACATCTGCTGCACTGGCAGGCGAGGGTTTTTTTTTTTTTTTTTTTTGCCGCTAGGGTCACCTGGGAAGCCCTTCCTCTGCCTGTTCTAGGTCTCACCTAGTCTGGCTCCCCTGGGCCCAGGGCAGGCCCCTAGAAGCTTCCCCCACCTGCCTCCCTGGATCTCACAGGCTGTCTCTATGGAAGCTGTCCTTCCCGGAGGGGCTGTCTGTGGGGCCACCCACCCTGCCCTTCACCCCCAGCTCCCCGCCTCCACTGTGTCCACACCAAAGCCCGAGTAGGAGGACCTGGAGGCCAGCCGACCCCTTGACCTCTGTTTCCCAGCTGGTGTTCTCCATCGTGAAGAAAGAGGGACAGCAGGCTGGGAGTTGTAAAGGCAAAGCTGGAGGAGGAAACTTCTCGTGGGGCTCAACAGAAGCTGTGTAGAGAAAGGGGGTTCTGTGGGGCCAGGCTGGACCCCCATGTGATGGACAAGTCAGGGGACGGCCCCCCAGGCTCCAGGCTGGTGAGACCCCGGTGCTCTGCCTGCAGCCCATCCTGCCCAAGGCAGCTGTGTTCCCAGGGACTCGGGGTCCCTGTAAGAGCAGGACAGGGCTGTCTACGGCGATAAAAGGGACTAGCGGGTCTCACCTGGAGATGGGCTAGGGGGTGCTGTGAGGACCCAGAAAGGCAATGGGGGTGCTCAGGTTTCCCACAGGGCTCTCAGGAGTTTGTGCCCATGGGGAGGTCCAGCCTGGGGCCAGAGTCCTGCGTTACTTGCTCACTCATTCATTCAACAAATACCCCTTAAGCACTCAGCTCATGCCCGTATGGGAAACAAGTCAGCCAGGCTCCACACTTGGGGAGGGGCCCACCCTTGCAGCAGGAGTGGCAGACAGTACACACACACGCACACGCATGCTCACGCACACACACGTGTGCATACACATGCACACACACATGCACGCACGCACACACACGCACGCTCATGCACACACGTGTGCATACACATGCACACACGTGTGCATACACATGCACACACGCACACTCACACACACATGCGCACACACATGCACGCACACACACATGCACACTCACGCACACACACACGTGCACACATGTGGGCGCACACACACATGAGAAAGGAAGAGGGGACCTGCAGAGGGATGGGGTTGTGTGCAGTGAAAGCTGACATTTAATCTGTAACATCCCTTTCAGCTCAGCATCCTCTCATTTAAAGATAGCATCATTTGGTGTTTTTTTCCTTTTGAATGAGATGAGAGTGGAGGAGGTAAAAAGGAGAAGAAAATCCCGCAGGGGTGCGAGCAGCAAGCAGGCTGAGGACTGAAAGCCTCTACTTTCCACACTGTCATCAGCGCTTTCTAGCCAAAGCCTTTTAGATCTCACGGGGCCACACTCCTGTCTGTTCCACAAATCTCACTAAAGCAGGCTTCCCCGAGACCGTGTTCCTTCCCACGGCAAGGCCATCGTAATCCCATCCAGCTGCTCCGTCTCGGCTCCATCAGAAAGAGAATTCGTGAAATATGAGGAAGATAAAGTCGATACTGTGCAGGCCTCGCTGGTTCCTGACTCGGGAAATATGGGGGAATGTGAGTCGTGTGACAGAGGCAGCCTTCTGTGGGGGAGACAGAGAGGTAATTCTTGCACACCTGAATCCATCCCCTTGGAAAACACGCTTGGAGGAGTGCAACTTGCCGGAGGGCGAGTCCCCGCGAGTGGATGGTGGGGGCCTTGATAACTCTGAGACGCCTCTCATCACGTGTTGATTTTCACTGCAGTGTTTTCTAGGAAACACCAGAGAAGTGAAGGAAGGCAAAAGCCCCTGAGTGCTTGAAAAATTAAAAAAAAGCTGGGAAGTAACATTTGTGGATATATAACAGCCTGACTTTCTGACTTCCAGAAATGCTACTTCCGCAGTCAGCGGGATTCAACATGTTTGGTTTCAGTTTCCCAACTGTGGGGACTCAGGAATTCTCCCTTTATTAAGGGACTGACAGACGCGTAAAGGAGATGTTCGGGAGATGGTTGGCCTGGGACCCGGCCTGTAGTAAATGCTCGATAAGTGTAAGTTTCTCTTTACCCTGGAGGCCCCACCTCTGATAAATGAAAGGTTTGCATTAGACTATCTCAAAGTCCCACCGTTCTGAGAATCCAGGTGGAAAAAGTTCTGCTTAGACTTGATTTCCAAGTTATTTTCAGGGACTTCTCTGGTGGCCCAGTGGTTAAGAATCTGCCTTCCAAGGCAAGGGACGAGGGTTCAATCCCTGGTCGGGGAACTAAGATTCCACATACCATGGGGCAGAGAAGCCCTTGTGCTCCGACTACTCAGCTTGCGATCTGGAGTCTGCACCCCGCAGCAAGACAGAGGCCAGCACTGCTCAAGAAAGAAGCTGAATGCCAAAACTAAGGCCCGACACAGCCGAGAATGAGTGAATGAATAAGCGAATTCGTATAAAACAGTTATTTCCATATTCACCTTAGTGGAAAACATGACCCAAAATGTCCTGTCTTTCACTCACTTCACACATCAAGGACCTGTCGTGAGCCAGGTGCTCTTGAACCTTAGTTCACTGGACCTTTCTAGAACCATGAGGCCAGCAGAGCAGCTGATACAAGAGGCCCGGAAAGTCCCGAGGGCACGTGGCAAATGGGTGAGGTCCAAGATGAGCTGTTCCCCAACTTGAGGGCCCGTGCCTGTATTTCTCACCCAGCTAGCACATGGTAAGGACTGTGTCAGAAGATGCAAGGTCCAGGCAGCTCCGAGTGCTTTTCAAACGATCATCTCATTTTCCGCCATCAACCCCCACAAGAGGGGGTTGTCTAAGTGCCCACCTCTGCATTTCACAGACAAGAAACTGAGGCTGGGAGCTCTGCAGGGCCATGGCTGTGCCCAGGGGAGATGCACGTGTTTCTCTCCAGTCCCTTCCCGTCAAGAGCCGCCTGGGGAGGGTTCTCTCTGGTGAGGGCAGCCCCTGCCCGTCTGGCCACGGCCGGTGTGCCAGGCCTGGACACGGGCCCTCAGTGAACGGGTCATCTTCTCCCTCCTAGGAATTTGGAACTAGGCCTGGAGAATCCGGCTGGAGGGGGGCCTCTAAGCTGTTCTCTGATAAGGACTGGTTGGAGGCTGCCATGATGAGCGGGTCTGTGGAGCAGACCCAGCGCCCGGCTGCGGGGCCAGCAGGGGAAGAGGCGTCCTCGGACGGAAAGAGGGGGGAGAAGGAGTGGACAGGCCCCGCCCCGCCCCCATGCCACGATGCTCGCCCCCCAGTACCATCTGCCCAGCCCCGCCCCCACAGCACCATCTTCGCCCCCCAGTACCATCTGCCCGGCCCCGCCCCCACCCCGCAATGCTCGACCCCCAGGACTGTCTGCCCAGCCCCGCCCCCACAGCACCATCCTCACCCCCCAGTACCGTTTGCCCAGCCACGCCCCCACGCCACAATCCTCATCCTCAGTACTGTCTGCCCCTGGGTTCAGGAGCATGTCTGATTTCCGACTACCAGCCTCCCTGTACTTAAGTCAAATGGAGGCAGTTTCTATTTTGCAACCTGCAGAGCTCTATCTGGGACACGCCATGGTTCACCCTCAGCTCTTTCTGCTCCAGACACTGCAGGGTTATACACCAGGAGAGAGAGCCAGAGAGAGAAGGGGGGTCCCAGAGGCGTGTGCTGGCTTTGGCACGGCCTCGGGGTGGGCACTTGCCTTCCTTCCCTACCCGGCGCCCAGAGTCCTACGTGCCCATCTTCCGAGTTACCCAATTTCACACCTGCCAAGTGACAATCCAGGCTGTGATAAGCCTGTCATTATGCGGCCCCTCCCATGCGCCCCGGGACTGCTTGCAAGGGTCCTCCTCCCTTGATCCTAGGGACAGGCATCAGAAAACCCAGATAAGCTCTCACACTCTCCCTGCTCTGCCCAGGCTTGTGCACCCACAACACACGTGGTGTGTGCCCCGTGCTCCCCTCTGTACTGAGCCCAGGGAGCAGGGGTTGCCAGGCCACTTCCCCCACGTTCTGGGCACTGACCAAAGAGGTACCAGGCACCCACAGCCAGGGGTGCAGAAGGGAATGGCTGCCTGGAGAATCCCGTGGCCGAGGAGCCTGGCAGGCACAGCCCATGGGGTCGCAGAGCCAGACACCACTGAGCCCCTGATCACCTGTGCACGCACAGCAAGGAAGCTCATCCCAAACACACTGGGGTCTGGGGTAACTTAAGTAGGCCTGTCCCCAGGCAGAAAAGCCCCTGAAACGTGTAGAGAGGGGTCTTCCAGGTGCCCTCTCCTCCAATGGGGGAAAGGACAGAACAGACCAAGCCTCCTGCCTCCTGGCAAGGAGAGCGGGCACGCACAGGAGCAACGTAGAGTCCGGGGGGGTCAGTGCTCAGGGGAGAGTAGCAGCATGTTGGGGGAGACGGAAGGCCTCGCCCAGAAGAACATTTCAACACAGGCCCCAGGAGCTGGGGCGAGTCACACAGACCTGGGGGGATGGTCTCCTGGGCCGGCCACAGCCCCAAGAGGAAGCCCCCGCTGCAGAGTTTTCTTCGCCATCACTGGATTTTCAACCGTTTCTGTCTGGGAGCGCATGTTACTGCACACCTACTATGCACCAGGGATCTTCTTAAATCGCCTCATTGAGCAAGTTTTCCAGCTGCCTCAGCAGCAGGAACTCACAGGACAGACTAATCTGCCACCCAGGTCCCGGGCTTCTCACAGGGGGGCTGCTTAGCACACAGCCCCCTCAGGGCACCCTCATGCCCGCCCGCGTGAGGGCGAAAGGGGCCTGGGGCTGGGGTGCTAGGAGCACGGACATGAGTCCCAGGGTCAGGGACATGGACACGTTTGCATGCAGCCTTCTGCACGACTGACGCTGAATCTCTGCAGCAGCGGGCCGCTCTGGGAAGGGTGCTGGCTGCACCGTCCGCTGGTGGGAGGTGGGGGGCTCAGTGAGGAAGGGCGCTGGGCTGTTCAGGATCGAAGCCCCTCCACCTGGCCATCCCCAGTCGTGCCACCTTTGCCTAGAGGAGGCGGGGTGCTGTCCAGCCCCTGGTCCCCCTGGGGTGCGGAACCACACTTGGCTGAGCCACCAGCTGCCCGAACTCTGCAAGAACACGGAATCTGGAAGGGGGGTGGGGGTCACTCAGCTGCTCTGGTCCCCCGGCCGGGAGCCCTGGGCCTGAACAGTTCCCAACGTGTGTCCCCCACAAGCCCCCCCACAGCCACCAGGATCACCCAGTGGACTTTGCGTGAGAGATGCTGGCTTTTCCCAAGACTGGGATCCACCTTCCACAAGAGGCTACGTCTCATATCACATTACCAAACACCATCCTGCCTCTGACCCTGTTGGCTGAGACCCCTCCCCAGGGCCCAGAGGGGATCCCGAGGGCAGTTGCCAGTCTCTCATGGTCACTACAAGGCCTCAGGTGGTGGTGGGGGGGTCGTTGGCACCCCAGCCATGTCCCCAGCGGCGCCCTGGGGTTAAAGGAGACAGTCAAGTTCACAGCATCTTCAGGGAAATTGTCTTAGATGCCAGGAGAGCCAAGGAGGTGTGCACTTTCCCAGACGCAGCCCTGAGACTGGCTTTCGGAACTGCTTGTTTGAGGAAGAGCAGCCCTTCCATTACGGGAAGCGGACAACAGGCCCGCACCCTAGGATGGGCTGTGAAGCTACGACCAGCGCCACAGGGAAAGGGCAGCGCAGGGAGAGCTGAGAGCAGGTGCTGGGGGAGCTCTGCTGTGGAGGAGGGGCGGGGGCGAGGGGCCGCAGGGGG
>NW_024070187.1:112372731-112442453 GCF_014754425.2 Oryx dammah | reverse complement strand
CATCACCATCATCACCACCACCACCATCACCACCACCACCATCATCACCACCATCACCACCATCACCATCACCACCATCATCACCACCACCATCACCACCACCATCACCACCATCACCACCACCACCATCACCACCACCATCATCACCACCACCATCACCATCATCACCACCATCAGCATCACCACCATCACCACCATCATCACACCATCACCATCATCACCACCATCGACGTCATTGCTGTCTCACATCCATTGCAAGCTCTGTGCTGAACGCCTCTTTGTTTTTCCTCACATCTGACCTCACAACAATTCTTCAAGATACTGCAGTTTATTTCCCAGATGAACACACATGGTAGTTCAGAGAGGTTAAACAACTTGCTCAAGGTCACACAGCCACAAGATGGTACAGTGGGGATTTGGATGCACATCTGCTGGACACCTGATTTGGTGCTTTTAGTGGGCAGGGAGGGCTTTCCAGGTGGCGTTAGTGGTAAAGAATCCACCTGCCATTTCAGGGGACGCAAGAGATGCAGGTTCGATCCCTAGGTCAGAAAGATCCCTGGAGGAGGAAATGGCAAGCCACTCCAGTATTCTTGCCTGGGGAATCCCATGGACGGAGGGGCCTGGTGGGTTATGGTCCATGGGGTCACAAAGAGTCAGACATGACTGAGCAGCTGAGTACACAGCAGCACAATGGGAAAGGAATGATATCAAGACTCAAACTCCTCAGTGCCCAGGAAGAGCCCTGCCTTTGCCTAATCGAGTCCCCCCACAATGCTGACAGTGAGAATCGATCAAGGTACAGGAGATGATTGGAATCCAAACAACTGAGACTAGGCAGAGCACTTCAACTAAGAAGATCGAATTGGGTGTGGAGAAAAGTCAGGCCCTTCTCTTGCACTGGATCAGCTCATTCCCGCAGGCACCCATCCACCCCACAGACCTTCCCAAGTACTGCCCTCCTCTCACACCCGGGACCTTGAGGCCCCTCCGGCTCTCATGTGAGCAGAGGGTGACTCCATCCTCTGAAGCTTCTACCTCGTCTTTTTGCAGAGCAGGCTCTTCAAATCATTCTGGAGCCCTGGCTCCATTCCAGGCCCAGGCTGGTCCCAGGGATGCTGAAATGACTGGGATGCGGTTGAGGGAGATGAAGACAGTGTTTGACAGCAGCCTGCACAAAAGGTCTGGGCACCATGGGGCAGGGAGCCAGCCAGATGTGGTGCAAGAGTTAGCTACTGTAAGCAAGGGTGCGACCTGGGGCTACGTTAAGAGACACCGCTCTGTAGCGAGAAGCAGGCTGGGGCGTCCTCCTGGGACCAGGGCTATTCACACAGAAGCCTCATGAGCAGTGACTACGGAGACACGGAGCCGGAGTAGGTTCTCAAGAGGGTGGCGGAGCCCCATGCCTTGCAGGAGACAGTGGAGATGAACGCAAGCGTGGGAGCTGGGCGTGGGGGTGGCGTGAGGGACAGGGACCTCCCTTCTGAAGTCAGGAGGGCAGAACCTTAGACAGGTGCTGGCCCCAACCAACCCTGTGAAAGTGAAAGTCGCTCAGTCATGTCTGACTCTGTAACTACATGGACTATACAGTCCATGGAATTCTCCAGGGCAAGATACTGGAGTGGGTAGCCTTTCCCTTCTCCAGCAGATCTTCCCAACCAAGGGATTGAACCCAGGTCTCCCGCATTGCGGGCAGATTCTTTCCCAGCTGAGCCACCAGGGAAGCCCAAGAATACTGGAGTGGGGAGCCTAGCCCTTCTCCAGAGGATCTTTCTGACCCAGGAATCGAGCCAGGGTCTCCTGCATTGCAGGCAGATTCTTTACCAGCTGAGCCACAAGGGGAATCCCTGTGGGTATCTCCAATGACAGGGGTCACTGGGCTGGCGTGGCCAGAGTCCACCAGCAGGACAGACCGCTGAGTGCAGGAAGAAGGGTCCCTGTGCTGGGGAAAGCCCTGGGGCCGTGGTCTCCTCATCTCACAGGGCCGAGAAAGAAGAATGACGCATCCGAGTTTTCTTGGAAAATTCCAGTCTGTTGTTGCCATCCCCAGCAAGGGTCCATGCAGACAAATGTGGCAGTGTGGGGTGACCTGTCACTCGGCCACACTCGGCAGCTCCTAGCAGCAGCACGTGGGCCCCATGGATCACCCAGACTGCTGTCCGGATGCCCAGGGGCCCATGTGAGCTGCTGCACCAGGACAGCTGCAGCCGCCAGCACCTGGGCCAGAGCCAGGCTGGCTGGGCGGGGTGGCCAGCTGCCGGGCGACACTAAGCCGTGAGACCTCGACATCCCTCCAAAAAGCCTTGGGCACGCACAAGCCCCACACGACTCCAGAGGGAGACGCAGCTGGGTTTCACCCCCGGGCCCCCCGTGGACCGTTCCCAGACGGCCACACCTCAAACAGAATCCAGGTGACGGCGTCTGGCCAGGGTTCTGGGCCCTCCCCAGGGCCTCTGTCTTGCAGGACCCACAGCCCAGCCAGGGCCCCGCTCCAGGAGTCTCTATCCCCGTCACCCCCCATCTAAGGCATCAGCTGCCCCCTAGTTCTGCCTCTTAAATGGGTCATGAGTCTCCCCGCCCCCAACCTCCCTGCTTCCCCAGCTCAGGCCTCACCAGCTCTCAGCCAGACTCTCCCTAAAACCCATTGTCCACTAGCAGCCAGAGGGATCTCATAGCCCTGACTCCACTTTGGGAAACAGGTGGTGTCAGAGGGTGGGAGGGCGTAACAGGGAAGATACAATTTCCCTAAATGGCTCACCGAGCTGCCTTCCCCCTCCCCAACCCCAACAAACCCTCAGACATCATCTCCCAGACTGCCTTGCGTGAGGCGAGGCCATAAGATGGAGTCCTGGTCAGCAGCCTGGGTCCCACTCTGGACTGGCCCTTTAAACCCCCACCTCACGCCTCCCTGAGGACCCCAAGGAGGGCAGAGGAGCCACGAGATGGAAGGAGCCTGGGCCCCTGAATGATGGCAGGGAGTAGAGCCCAAGACCTCCCTGGCCACCCCACAGGCCACAGCAGGCCGTGCAAGGCCAGGAAGACGCCTCTGGGTTTGGGGTTGTGGCTTAGAGCAGGTAACGCTCTGGGATGGTTTTTGGCTTTGCGTCCACGTGTGGGGAAAACACTTGGAGGAAGGTTCCCCATGTGCAGAGCAGAGGGTCTCCCCCCGGTGAGATTTGGAGCCATCTGGTTTTAATTCTGCCAGTCTGACTTCCAGCCCTGGCTCTGCCCAGGCCTCTCTGAATCTCAGTCTCCTCATCTGCAAAATGGGAACAACAGAGAAGCCCTCCTCTCGGGACGATTGTGCGGTGACCCTGCGACCACTCATCTCCGGAACAGGAGATGCTAGGAATCGTCTGTCTGCTTGGTTGGTTTTCTGTGTTTGTCTACAGAGATTAAACATTAGCCCTATTTAAAATGCATACCCGTTACAAGGAGCGAAGCCTCTCATCTTTGGCAAGTGGGATTAAAGGTGAGTCTTTTCTCGTCAACGTGTCCTACCTTTTCTCGCTATTGTTTATAAAGACTCTGTATTTTTATAAAGGAGAAAAAAACAAACTTGAAAAAAGAAATGGTGAATGGATCTGTAAGCCCAGCCCCCTGGGGATGGGAGACGTGTCACTATAAACATCAAAATCAGCAGAAACAAGGACACGCCACGCAGCCCAGCTCCTCCCCCATGGACTCGCTGCCTCCCTGCACTTGAGCCCAAGTTCCACTGCCTGTGGAAGGAAGCCAAGACTCTGCGCGTGTTACATTGTAAAGAAACCTGCAAGATTTGTACCGTTCCACTAAATTAAAATGAAAGAGAGTATTAGCAGTGCAAAGGAGAATTGCAACCATCAAGATTAAATATTGATGCCCAGGGCTAAACGTAGGAGGACATTCCTGATGCCAGGCCTCCTGGGCCGTGGGAAAGCTGGGACACACAGTAGTCCTGTGTGGGCGCTTTTAGTCCTCCACTTACAGAGAGGTCAGGTAACTCGGCCGGGACTTCCAGGACCCAGGGCAAAGCCCCCGAGGGCTCCCTGCACCTCAGCAAGCAGTGAGGGGGGGGGTGCTGGGGGCCTCAGGGCGCGGTGGGCCATGACTAGAGCCGGCACAGCTGCTCTCCAGGCACACATCTGGACTCCTCTCCTTGGCACCAGGTTCTAGAGCTGCTGGAATTCCAGAAAGTCTGGGTACTGGGGAAAATTTGGGCTTCCTGGTGGCTCAGAGGTTAAAGCATCTGCCTGTGTCTGCCTGCAATGCGGGAGACCTGGGTTCGATTCCTGGGTCGGGAAGATCTCCTGGAGAAGGAAATGGCAACCCACTCCAGTACTCTTGCCTGGAGAATCCCATGGACAGAGGAGCCTGGTGGGCTGCAGTACACGGGGTCACACAGAGTCGGACACAACTGAGCGACTTAACGTATGTAATGTATGTATTGTTCTGGTTTTCATTCTTCATTGATTTCAATGGAAATGGTCACAGCACTGTTTCTGTGGGTCCCCAGGGGTGTGGGTCCTCCCGGTTCTCTTACCTTCACTGAATGGAACCAAACACCCTAGAATAACCCATTCTTGATTGCAACACATGTCTTCCCAGATGGCAAATTTGGCCGTGGCCTGCCTCCGAGGCCCCTCTGCCATCAGGACTAGGCCTCCACCTGCGGGCGCCCAGCAGTCAAGCTCTCTTGTCAAGCTGGTTGCTCTCCTCCTTCCTCCCTCCGCCCCATTCAACCTACTCCTCACCTGCAGGCTGCTGCTGCTTTCCTGAACACACCACAGTTCCTCGGGCACCTTGAGCTCAGGCTGTGTCTTCTCCTGTAGCACCTGCTTCCTGCCCTCCTGCAAACTTCTATTCATCCCTCAATGCCCATCACAAAACACCCCACCCATCCCAGTCCCACGGAGGCTTCTCTGACTCCCTCAGCTAGTCAGCGGCTCACCCATGAGGGTTCTGGCAGGTTCTATGGGTTGGATCCCGACACCATGACCCCACAGGATAGTGGAGTTGTCTGGGTCCATCTCTCTCCTCTAGACTGGAAACGTCTGGATTGTAGAACTGTGTCCCATTCAATGTGACACCTCCGGCTCTTAGCTCACTTCTGGCCAGAGGAGAAGCTCAATGCATGCTTCTCGAGGGCAACAATCAAATTAATTAATACTGTGGTTCACAAGTGGTCCCAAAAGCCAAATAAAGAAAGGATCACCTTGCTTTCTCTCGTTCTGCATTCCTCAACCTAGAGGCACAGCGGGGCTCAGGGGGGCCGGTTTGCAATCACCGCTGCCCCACACCCCAGTGTCTGCTGCTGTCTCTGGGCTCCCTGTGCGTCCACCGGGAAACCATGTCACGTCAGTCTGAAGCGCATCAGTATGCAGGTGGTGTGGCCTCCTGCCGAACAATTAATCAGGGCCATTTGTATGTGCTGGGCTGTTCTTCGGAGCCACGAAGGAGCAGAACCACCATCTCCCCAAATCCTCCCAATCTTCCTGCCCACTATTTCCAGATTCAATAAGCACAAATCACTGGTCTAATTTTTTTTTTCTTCCCAAAGTTAAACAGCAAGTTGCTTTGCCAGCTCCAACATTAGCAGTTTTTACGGGATGTGGGGACCAGCCCCTTCCCTTGCCGTGATTTCACGGTTTCCACCTGGAGCCGCGAGGCCAGCAGAGGAGAAACTGGTTCACAGACTCTCTGAGTGTCACCCATCTGTCCTCTCCCTGACACTCTCACTGAGCTTCTCTGAAAGGTTCTGTTTTATTCCTCGGAGTTTTGGGCCCTCTGACTGTCAGACGCAAGCTGCATCCGGCGGCCTTTGGACAGGGGGAATCCAAGTGATGAGAACCCAGCTCACACCACCGAAGCCTGGGAGAGGTGGGCTGGGCTTATCTGGCAAGAAGCCACAGTCCGACGGGTACGTTTTGGAGGGAAACACCCTGAGAGAAGCGTTGAGCACTCACCCCTCGAGAACACACATGCTGCTGTCTGGGTATCACCGCTTTCCTCCTGGAAACCCAGCTGACCCGCGTGTCACCATCTCCACAGAGCCCTTCCCAGCAAATCCATCTCCACACTCTCTCCACAAAGGCCCAAAGTGAAAACTCCAAGCCTCTCTTCCCAACGCCCTCCTCCAGGAGAGGAGCCAGCAGGGCCCTGTTCCGGAACGTTCTCACTGCCTGGCTCAGACGCCTGTCTGGATGCCTCTCCGAGTAGCTTCTCCCACACTCACTTCCCCGATGCCTCTCTCGGGAGGATGGACTCTCCCTGCCCCGTCCTGGCCTCTAGCCCTTGGCCCAGGGCCTGGGTGAGGAGGATCCAAGAACAGGATCGACCACCTACTACGTGCAAGTCCAGCGCTGGGCTCTTTCACAGCCGTCGGTGACGTGATCTGCAGATCTCTCTGGCTAGATGGGTGTCAACAACCCCACTTTACAGAAACAGATGCTTTAGGAAGACACGACCCGTTCAGCTGAGGCGTGCAGGTGCCCAGTTCGCGACCGGGTCGTGAGAACACTTGGACGTGGCAGCCGGCGTCACAGCGCCTCCGTAAGGGCGGGCGGTGCCTCCACCCGCGTTCGGAATCTGAGAGGCAGGCAGCCTGGTCTCCCCAGGTCCCCGGGGGCAGAGCCGCCTAGCTGACCAGCGCCTGGGTGCAGACGCCTGAGTCAGCTCAGCCCAGGGTGCTAACCTCCAAGGTCAGCTACAGAAAGGGTTGCTTGCAAAGTCCCTAAAGTTCGGAGAGGTTTGTTACACCGCGAGAGCTAACCGGCACACAGCTTCTCACCACAAAGCCCCCTTTTTGCGCTACACCAGGCTGTGTCTCGAGGGTCCGCAGGCATCAGCTGAGAAAGCAGCTGTCTTCACATCCACCCACTGCATCTTCCTCTCCCTTTGTTTACAAGCGGCTTTGCATGTTCCGGCATGCACTCTACACGTGAGCCCCCACTTCACAGATGAGGAAACTGAGGTCTGTGTTAGCAAGGGGTAGAGTCATGATTCAGCTCCAACCACAGAGCCCACACCGCAGGGTCCCCTCTCATGCCTTCCCTCCCCCCTCCAAAAACCAGCGTTCAAAGGTCTAATTCAGGAGGACCAGGAGTGGGGGTGGACTCCAAAACCTCGGGGCTGAGGGCCACCGTCTAGGAGGTTTCTAGCTGGGCCTACATGTTTTGAGGACATGTTTGGTGGTGGTGGTGATCCCAGCGTCTACAACGATCTGGTAAACCTGTCCCACCTGTGTCCTGCCCAGGAGGGGGGATCTTACCTCGGCATGCTGGGGCTGAGTACTCCCTCCTGTGCAGGACACAGGCTAACAGCCCCTTCAGCTCTCACTCAGCAGAGACAGGAGTCCGGGCCCAGTGCAGGAGGAAGGGGCCCTGGGCTCCAAGTCCCTGCTGCCGACCGAGGTGTGTGGCCCCAAGCAAGGTGCTCGTGCCCTCACCTGTGAAACAGGAACCAGAATCTCTTGCCCATCTACGTGTGGATCAGATGAGGATGTAGAGAGCCTTTGCAAACCATCAAATGTGCTTCTCTAACAACAGGAAAACAAACCATCCCCTTAAAAACAAAGGACTGAACAGACATTTCCCCTCAAAAGATAAACAAATGGCCGATAGGCACGTGAAAAGATGCTGAACATCGCTAGTCCCCAGGGAAACGAGGATCGAAACCACAGTGTGATACCACCCCACAGTCATTAGTATGCGTGAGTGCTAAGTCACATCAAGGTGTGTGCGACTCCTTGCGACCCTATGGACTGTAGCCTGCCAGGCTCCCCTGTTCTTGGGATTCTCCAGACAGGCATACTGGAGTGGGTTGCCATTCCCTTCTCCCGAGTCTTTTAGTTCATTTCAGTCACTCAAGTTGTGTCTGACTCTTTGCGATCCCATGAATCACAGCACTCCAGGCCTCCCTGTCCATCACCAACTCCTAGAGTTTACCGAAACTCATGTCCATTGAATTGGTGATACCACCCAACCACCTCATCCTCTGTTGTCCCCTTCTCCTCCTGCCCTCAATCTTTCCCAGCATCAGGGTCTTTTCAAATGAGTCAGCTCTTCGCATCAGGTGGCCAAAATATTGGAGTTTCAGCTTCAACATCAATCCTTCCAATGAATACTCAGGACTGATCTCCAGAGTCATTAGGATGGCTATTTAAAACACACACACACTCACACACACACATAAATCAATGTGTTGGCAAAGATGTGGAGAAATTGGAACACTTGTACACTGTTGGTGGGAATATAAAATATAAAATGAAAATAAAATGGTGGAATATAAAATTAAGGAAAATAGTATGGCAGCAAGGAGATCCAACCAGTCCACCCTAAAGGAGACCAGTCCTGAACAGTCATTGGAAGGACTGATGTTGAAGCTGAAGTTCCAATACTTTGGCCACCTGGGGCTCATTAATGAGCCCCGAGTTAAGTTAATGAGTCCCAGAATAAGCACTGAGTTCTTAGAAAAGACCCTGATGCTGGGAAGGATTGAAGGCGGGAGAAGGAGACGACAGAGGAGGAGATGGTTGGATGGCATCACCGACTCAATGGACATGAGTTTTGAGCAGGCTCTGGGAGATGGTGAAGGATGGGGAGCCTGGCGTGCTGCAGTCCTCGACAGTTACGAAGAGTTAGACATGACTGAGGGACTGAACGAGAAAAATAACAGGGCAGGTCCTCAAAAAAATCAGAGGCAGAGTTACCATCTGAGTCGGCACTTCTGCCCCTGGACAATATCCCCAAAGAGCGGAAAGCAAGGCCTTAACGAGGAATCTGTGTCCTCATAGCTGCTTTGTTCACAACTGAAATGTGGAAGAAACCCAAGCGCCCATGGATGGAAGAACAGATGAGCAAAATACGATCTCAGCTCATAGCGAACTGCTGTTCAGTCTTTAAAGAGAAAGGAAATCCTGTCACAGGTTCCAACAGGGATGAACCTTGAGGACATCATGCTCAGCGAAATAAGGCAGTCACACAAAGACAGACATGGTTCCATTTACATGAGGTCCCGAGAGCAGAGAGAGTAGGAGGGTCAGGCCCGGGGGCTGGGGAGGCGGGCAGAGGATGGGGAGGGGTGGGTGGGGACTGAGCTTCCGTTTGCCCCCATCACCCTCAGGGGCAGGTCTGGGGCAGGCTGTGACGACACTGGGCCTAGCAGGGCTGTGAACGTTAGGCAGGGGTTGGAGGCGCTGCACCCAGAATGCCCTGCCCAGCTTTTGGCTCCAGCCCTGGAGGAGGCAGGCGGGCGGTGGAAGAGGAGCCCCGGTCAAGACCTCTGATCACTGGGCTGGCTCCTCCCCCAGCAGGGCTCCCAGAATGAGCCCCGCACGCGTGAAAACCGTAAAGGTCCATTTCACATCTCACCTTTCAAAATGTCTATTTTGAGCATGTTTTTTCAATCACATCCATAAAATCCTAGCTCTGGAATGAGAGTCCATCTCTGGATTGGAGGTTCCACCTTTTTCCTACTGATCACGTAGAATCTGCAGCCACCATGCCGAGGACAGGCCAGGCCGGAGGCCCAGGGGCCAAGGGGAACCCCAGCCACCTAAGGGTGGTGGGTGAGGCGGAATCCTGGTAGAAAGTCGGGGTGCAGGCAGGTGGCACAGTCCTAGGTAGGCCGAGTACAGGGCTGGGCTGCTTTGCCAGCTTCAATAGCTTCTTCCACATTCAGATGCGAAGTCAGTCCCTTTATAGGCAGGAAATAAAGCCACGGGAGTAATTATTTTATTAAGGACCTGGGAATGATGAATAATTTAATTTGCAGAAAGAATTACACCATAGATTGAATCTCTACATCCTCAGGCCTGACATTACTTTCTCTCCAATTTCTTTTGACATTTCTGGCGGGGTGTGGGGGGAAGTGGGTCTCAGAACCTTCCAGCATGCTTTAGCTCTGCCTCCCTCCAGAGTGGGCATTCCTGGACGCTCCCAGGTGAGAGGTGACCAGAAGGGAGAAAAGGAGGATGGCGGGGACAGGGAAGAGGAACAAAGCCCTTGCCTGAAATGTGGTGCCTTTGCTCAAGCGTGGCAGCATGAAACGTGTAAACAACTCAGCCTGTGTATACTGAATGCACACATACATGTATACTAGGCCTCGGGAGTCTGGGGTCGGGGGTGGGCAAGGCGAGTTTGCAGTGGGGTTGGGGTCACAGTCAACATGCGCCATCAGCTGGGGCGGGATGGGGGAAGCAGGGTGGGGGATGCATCTCTTACTCCCAGATCTGAACATCCAGCCAAGTCATCTTGTTTTAACTTCCCCACCAGATTCCTGCTCCCAAGAAACGAGTCTTGCCCAATCTTGATTACACAGCTCTCTGCGTGTAATTCTGACAAGCCTGCGGTTGTTCCCACCCGACACGGAAATTCACCGTGCTGCTCCGCTGAGCCACCCAGATGGCCGTGAAGGGCGGGCTCTGGATACAAGGGCACCACGGGGCTTGTGAAAGCCGAAAGGGAAAAGCGCTCTTGACGTTGCATGCAATGGAATAGAAGTCGGGCCCTTAGGGGGTCCGGGATTAAAGCTGCAACTTCAGGCTGGTTTTCCAGCGCGGGGCAGCTCGAAAGGCTTGGGCTGGAACCCAGCCTGTCTGGACCTCAGACGTGTATGTGGAGGTCTCATGGCTGCACTGGCCACAGGCTGCAGGCCCGTATGTCTTGCCCGTGGGCACCAGGCACACTTTGGTGCGGTAAGTGCCCTGGGACGCCTGGGGTGTGCCTCACTCCATCTGGGGTCGAGATTACTGGCCCCCCACAACGTGGTGGGGGAGGTGGGCTCCTAAGACAAGTGCCATCCAGAGTGGTAAGTGCCAACCTTCACTGGAGCCCTGGAGCCCTGTGGAAGGTGTGTGCGTGTGTCACCCAGGGGGGAGGAAGAGGCCAGGGAGGCCTTTGGGGTAAGGACATCCGTGCAGTACAGCACAGAGGCAGAGAGCGGAGGACGGAGCCACCGGCTTTCCTTCCGCCCTCCCCGACACGCAAGGGAGCCCCTCCGAGTCTCGGTCTCCCCCTGCAAGACGGGGGTGATGAGCATGAGTCCTCCTTGATTCCCACGCCCTGCGAGCTGCCTGGCACACAGCAGGTCCACAGGTGTTTGCCGAATGAATGGATGGATGTTGGATGGATTGGAGCAGAGGCTCGCTTACAAATGAGTCTGACTCAGGGCGGGGGTGGGGGGTGGGCAAGGAGAGCAGTTCTAGGAGACTGGGGAGAAAGGGTCCCCAAAAAGCCCTTGAAACTGCATGGTCCCCTCCTGGGGGCATTTCTGATGAGGACAGTAGTGGAGCCAGAGCTGGGGGAGGGAAGTGAGGGGCTCTGCACGCAGAAGGGTCCTCACGGGGGCACTGCGGCGGGAGCCTCGGATCTGACCCCACGGAGTCCAGCGCCACGTAGTCTGCCTGCACGTCTCCAGGCGACACTCTGCAGGGCTCCTTCCAAGCAGGGCTCAGGGGGACCAGGCTGGCCGCCTACCCAGAGCGGCCGCTGCAGGGATGCCTCCAGGGCTTGGCCTTGGAGCCCCAGACTCATGCCAGCCCCCACCCCCAGCCCCCGCCCCACACATCCCTTGCTAACCCGCCAGGCGGACCCTTACTCCACAGGCAGGAGCCCGGGTCCTCCCCCCGCAGGCTGCCTGTCCATCTGCACGTCCTCCCCCTTGCAGGCCCCTCCTCCGTCTCCTGCTCAGCCTTCAGCGTTTTGCATAAGCATCACCTCCACCAAGGGCTCCCCTAGCAGCTCAGTTGGTAAAGAATCCGCCTGTTATGCAGGAGACCCATGTTCGATCCCTGGGTCGGGAAGGTCTGCTGGAGAAGGGATAGGCTACCCACTCCAGTGTTCTTGGGCTTCCCTGGTGGATCAGCTGGGAAAGAATCCGCCCGCAAGGCGGGAGACCTGGGTTTGATCCCTGGGTTGGGAAGATCCCCTGGAGAAGGGAACAGCTACCCACTTCAGTATTCTGGCCTGGAGAATCCCATGGACTGTATATGTACATGGGGTCCCCCATGGGGGAGCCCCTGGGGTCGCAAAGAGGCAGAGGTGACAGAGCGACTTTCACTTTTCACCTTTCACCTCCACCAAGAAGCCTTCCAGGCAGGGCCCATTGCCCTGGTGTCGGGGCTCCCTTGGCCCAGCCCTGAGCTCTGGGGCACCTGCCGCCCCCACGGTGGGCTCCTCTTGGGCCAGGACTGTGTCTGAGCACCTGAGTTCCCGGCATCACCCAGGCCAGGCCCTGGAGGAAGGAGGCTTAATTCACACCTGAAGAATGAATGAATGACAACTGAATGATAAGACATCAGTCTCGCTCATCAAATGAAGCTGGGAAACTACTGTGGCTTGACACGCAGCCGCCCTCGCTCAACAACATTCAGTGTCTCCCCAGTACCCACAGGACTTCCCTGGTGGCTCAGACGGTAAAGCGTCTGCCTGCAATGCGGGAGACCCGGTTCAACCTCTGGGTCGGGAAGATCTCCTGGAGAAGGAAATGGCACCCCACTCCAGTACTCTTGCCTGGAAAATCCCGTGGATGGAGAAGCCTGGTGGGCTACAGTCCGTGGGGTGGCAAAGAGTCGACCACGACTGAGCGACTTCACTTTCCGTACCCACGGTGCCTTGTCCCCACCTGATGTCCATAGCCTCCACCCTCCGACCTCAAACTTCCCTGCCGGCCCTGCCCACAGCCCCACACGTCCTGTCCCCCGCAAGGCCTTCGTGGGACCCTTGCCTTCACACAGGCAGGGCTGTTCTGTTCCCACAGGCTATTCTCTGTTTCTGGAATGCTCTTCCCGCCCTCAGATTTTTCTGAGAAATATTGTGCCTCCCACAGTGCCCGAAAGGAGTAGGATGCCACTCACCCAGGTCAAGGCAGGCTTGTTTCAGCGTATCCCCTCTGCCGAGACCCACTCCGCCAAGCCTGCAGGTCAGAGATCCCCGGCCCTGGAGGTCAGGCCCCTCTGCAGAGGCCCAGTGAGTGCAAGGCCTGAGCACATCTGCTCAGAAATGAAGCTCAAGGACCTCTGGTCTCCCTTCCTGGCCTTTCCCCGAGACCAAGAAAGCTGAGCTAGTCAAGCGGAGACACACAAGGAAAGTGCGTTTGGCGCAGGCCCTGCTGAGTCGCTCGCCCCACCCCAGCCCCAGGCCCATGTCTGTCACTTGGGATGACATCCGTGAGAGCACTCAGCTGGCTCCTGCCTGAAAGCCGCCTGGGGCCAGGGTGCCGGTGTCCCCTCCCCATCCCAGCTGGGCCTCCGAGTCTGCCTCCCGTCCTTTCTGGAATAAAGTTGCCCAGCTCTGGGGCCCAGCAGTGCTGAGAGGAGAGGTCAGAAATCAGGCCGAACAGATGAGGTATTTGGGAGGAGAAAACGCCCTCCAGGAAGGACGGGCAGGGGGGAGTCTGTCTGTGGCCCTACTAGGTGCTACGTTTGTGAATCACCTACAGTGTGCCAGCCCCCGGAAGGAATGGGGATGGCACGGAGGCGGGGGGACAGGAAGACGGCGTCCACGTGGGGCTGAAATGCTGGGCGCTGGGCTCAGGCCTTCATGCTGACTCTCTCTTATTCACCGCTCCCCCACAACTCAGCAGCAGGCACCCCTTCTCTTTGTCGGGGGCAAGACGGAGCCAGAGCAGGAGGGGCCTGCCAGGGTCAACAAGCAGGGAACATTACGGGGCGTTACGGGGTGTGAGCGTGGCCTTGCAGCCAGGGACCCCAAGTCCAGTGGCTGGGTATCAGCTTTCTCCACCTCCTGAGACCCAGGTGCGTGGGAAGTCTTCTTTCACAGCAGCGACGATCCAAGCGTCTGTGCCAAGAAGCCCCTTCCTGCTTTCCCACGTGTGTGTACCAGGTGAGACGGAGCTAGTGGTCCCCAAAACCAAATCCCCCAGGTGCGCGGGGCTTCTCCATCCCCCTGCTCCAGGCTGCCTCTCTTCTACCGAGGAGGTTTCTGTCCTGTAGAGGAGGTCCCTCCAACCTCCACACACCACAAGCTTATGGGTGGAAAACAGCGGAAAAATGCACAAAAAGGAAGATTTGTAACCTGCCCTGAACATAAAACAGAGACCAGCTCCTTGGTGCCTCTGGTTTCCTGATCGGAAAGCAAGTATGTCATTCATTTATTCATTGAGCTCACAAACAAGGAGGGCCAGGACTGCCCTGGGAAGCCTGGGCTCTAACCTGGCATCACGGTCCCTGTGGAGGGTTAGTGTGGGGGTCGGGGTGGGGGCAGGACCTGAGAGGTGGCTCCTTCCACCCAGCTCCTCCAAGGTGAAGGAAGACATGGGAGGCTCAGAGAGGTTGAGTCACCTGCAGAAGGTCACACAGCCCTGGTGCCAGGGCCTCCCCACTGCTGCCTGGGTGAGTCTCTTCTCTCCAAATAAAGGAAGGAGAGACCCCAGTGGCCCCCATGCCATCCGTGCTGCCCCATTCAGGTGTTGCTAGGAACTGCGACCGTTCCCCCCTAAAGCTCCACTCCAAAGCCCACTTCCCAGGCTGGACTGTTCTCAGCCTTGAGGGGGAGAATGGGTCACCTTGTGACCCACTAAGGTCAGCCACCTGCCCGTCAATCCTGCTGGCTCCTGGGGGAGTATAGCAAGGTGGTGCATGCCAGCCCGAGGGAGGCAGGGGTGTGAGCAGAAGGGAAGCCTGACCCAGTGGCCTGTCTGCCACTGAGGCCATCTGTGTGTCCAGCAGACACAAGAAAAATCCCCCTGAAGGCTCAGAGCAGCTTCAGGGCAGAGGTGGGGGAGGGGCCCCTGTCCCTCAGGGCCCACCCAGAAACAGAGCCTCTCCTTCTGCTGTCCCTCAAGAAGCCTTGGGCCTCCTGGAAAAACACCCTTTGTATCCCAGTTCCTAGGACTCAGGATAACTAAGATGTAGGAGGAACCAGTTTAGCTACACAGAAGGTCAGAACTAGCTGGTCCTCGCTGACTATGGCCCAGGAGAGCCTGTTTGGCAAACTGACTCTGGCAGTTTGGAGGGGGCTGCCTGTGTGTCGGGGATGCGCTGTGGGCTGCCCGTCTGGCCAGGGTCTGCGGTGGCTGGGCTCCAGGCTTCCCACCTAGGCCTGCAAGGAGCTCCTCATCCCCAGCTACAGATGAGAAGTGAGGCCCAGCCTGACAAGGACTGAAACCCACCTGCCTGTTCAGAGCAGAGAGTGGGAGGACAGAGGCCGGCAACCCACGTCAGGAGGCAGACTGAATTCCAGCTCTGCCGCTTACTAGCCACCTGCCGGCCTTGGGGAAAGCCACCTGCTTCCTGGGCCTCAGTTTCCTCACCTGTAAAATGGGGATAACAGCATCAGTACCGTGAAAGGATGAAGGACGAGGATGAAGGGGAGGAGTCAGCGGGGGCCAGAACCAGGCAGACCTAGAAGGCTGGCTGGCCTCTTTCCCAGGCCCTCGACCTGTCCAACTCTCCTTTCTCCCCGCCACCCACCTGCATCTGAAGAAACAGCAGCTCAGAGGGATTAGGGTTCTCCTGAGCCCATGCAAGGAGGGAAGGAGGATGGTGGAGAGCAGAGAGATGGAGAGTGAGCTGAGATGAGCCGGCAGGCTTCACGGCCTCTTCCCCGCTGGGCAGCTGGGCCCGCGGGCGGGGGACCCACCAGCTCCTCACCTGTGTGTTGGCAGATCTCAGAGCACAGAGCTTCTCAGAGAGCCAGGCCTCGGGGCAGGGGTGGGCTGCTGGCCACCTCTGTCTCTGTCTCTCCATCTGTCTGTCTCTCTGGCTGTCACACGCACACCCCTCTGAAACACCTATCCCACCAACAGGGCTTCCAGGCTGTGTGCAGGTCCTCCCCCAAGGGACAAAGCTCAGACCATCGACACCTCCGCGGCTTCCCCGCCTCCGCGGCCTCAGCATGGGCAGCGCTGCCAGCTGCGTCTCTGGGCTCCCTGTCTCAGTCCACCCTGCAGCCCTGCAGCTGTTCTTCGGCTCCTGCTGCCCTGGAGACCAAGCCCAAGCTCCCCTCCAGGCTGTCCAGGCTCATCCCGACCCAGCCAGCTCAGAGCAGCCGTGTGCACCACTCAGCCGTCCACATCGTCCCGCTCGGGATGCCCATGGCCTCCAGTCCTTGCAGGGCGGTGGGTGTGCAGGGGGCTGGGTCCCCTCCCCCGCCTGCACTTTCAGCAGGGGGATCCGGGGCTGGGGACTGGGCCTTCCTAAGCCCCACACTGGTCCCTGCACAGGGGTGCCCTGCACACATTTGGGAGTGGTTGGGACCAGGAGTCTGGTCCCTCCCCCATGCATGGAGGGGAGACCGGGGCCCAGGGCGGACCAAGGCTCAGCCTCAGGGCTCCAGGCAGCTCTGTGGTGGGGCCTGCCAGCCGCCAGGCCAGGCCACTTCTCCTGTTCGGGTCTAGGCCTGGGCTCAGGTCACCACGTTCATTCACCCACTCAGCTGTTCATTCATTCACCCACTCAGCTGTTCATTCATTCATTCACCCACTCACCTGTTCATTTGTTCACCCACTCACCCATTCATTCACTCACTCTCTCATTTATTCACCCACTCACTCATTTATTCACTCACTCACTCATTCACTCACTCAATCATTTATTCACCCACTCACTCATTTATTCACTCCCTCCCTCCCTCCCTCTCTCCCACAGAGGCTCATGGACACCTCCCAGGTGCTGGGCCCCCCCTAGCGCCGGACCCCAGACGGGAGGGCCCTGGAAGGTTGGGGTGCATGTGTTGGGAGAAGCAGGCATAGACTGGATCATTAAGCAAAGAACCCTGCAGCTGCGGTGAGCGCTACACAGCTGGGAACAGGGCCTCCAGATTGAGGAACAGTTGTTGGGGGGCTGGGGGCCCCTCACGTGGTGTGGGAGCCTTGGCACGCAGGTTGACCAGGCTGCTTCTGAGCAGTCGCGAAGAGGAGATGGTCTTACCTGAAGCCTGCTCACGAAATGTAATGGCCCCTGGGAACCACAGGGTCCCAGGGAAGGGCCGGGGGTGGGGGACTAGGGGCAGGGGGCTGCTTCCCCTGTTTCAGCTGTAACTCCCCTGGTTTCCCTAATTCCTCCCCTCCACTGGCTGGTGGGGGGGCGGCACCGATCTCACGAGTCAGAGAAGACCCTCCATGAAAGCGCCTAGACACAGATGAGGAAACGGCAGGGAGAGCTGAGGTCACGGCTGCTCCTCAGGCTGGGCACCAGAGCCCGGTCCATCTGGCGGCTCCGCAGGCCCCGCCCACACCCCTGTGGGACCAGGAAGACCCAGTTGCCCATGCTTCCTGGGGGGCCCCCATCCTTCAGGTGGTTTAAAGGGCAAAGCAGAGAGCAAATGGTATTTGTTTAACTAATCTCAAGGATCAAGAATTTCCAGATGTTTCCCAGGCCCAACCCTCCGCCTGGCCCAGGTGCCTCCCTCACAAACGACCCTCTGGGGCCGAAGGGGGCCCTCCCTGGGGACCCTTGGGTGTGGCGGAATTTCTGGCTGCTGAAACTCCAGGGGAGGAGGCAGTCAGATTCCTGGAAAACTGGAGCGATTTTCCAGGCCAAAGACTGCGGAGACAAACAAAGAACCCACCTGAGAACCTGACCTCGGAGCTCAGCTGGGGAAGGAGACAAGCGGGAGGCTCCAGGGGGCCTGGCGGGGAGCCAGCCCACCCGCGTGAGCTCTGAGGGCTCGCGGCGTGGGAGAATGCAGCAATGAGTCGACCAGCGAGCAGAAGACGCCGTCCAACGCTTACTGAAAACCCTGTCCAGCGTGCCGCCCATCTAGGGTGACTCTGGGTCCCAGCAACCTCCCCAAGGGAATCATCGCCCCACCTCACAGCCAGGAGACAGAACCACAGCACCACATGGACCCACAAGTGGGTGGCAAAGCAAGGTGTCCATCCTGGTCGGTGTGTATGGATCCCACGCTGCAGGTGCAGGGGAGAGGCGAAGGAAGGAGGAAGTGGGCGGGAGGGAGGGAAAAAAATCTTCTTTTGGACACACGCGCTCCAGGTTTGACTGGCACAGGGCTCTGGGGCAACTGTGGCCACGCCAGTGACTCAGGAGATGTGCTGTGCTCTGAACAGCAGTCGCCTACAGAGGACCACACCTGATATCCTGGCTGGCTAATGCAGGTGTCCTGGGAGATCCACGCAAGGCTGTTGGCTGTGTTGGACTGGCCAAAATATCCAAAACAAAACAAAACAAAACGGGAGGAAGAAAACACAGCATCCCTCCAAAGGAAAACAGATCAATGGTGGGTTATCCACACAACAGAATCCCACCTATCAACAGGGATCCATTTCATAAACACAACGCCGAGTGAAGAAGAACAAGCCGCCGGCGGAGAGGTCCAGGTTGGGACCCACGCGTGCCAATTTAAGGCACACGACCCAAGGGCTGCCTTTGTTCATGGACACGGATGGATGTGGTGAAACTGCGGAAACACAGATGAGGCTGGAGCAGGTCAGAGTGAGAGCGGGGTTTCACATGGGCCGGGGGTGGGGGCGGCCTCGCTGTGTCTGCAATGCTCCACTGCTCTTAAAGAACCTGCAACACATATGCAGGACGTTAACAGCTGCCTCGTGTCCACCGACGTGTAAGGGTCGGTGATGTGCTTTCCCACAGCCAGGAATGCTTCATAACTGCAGTGTTTCAATGTTAGCATCCATCTCTGATGGCAGCAGGGTCCTCCAGACGGGTGGCAGAAGCCACGCTCCCTGTCCTGAGCCCGCCTTCCTGGCTGAAGGACCCCAGGGGCTGGCTCTGACTTCCACAGTTCCCGATTTGAGGATTCATTTACTTATGTCAACTGTGCGTCTATCCCTCCACGGAAAATAGAACCTTTTTCCCTAGGACAGGATTAGCAAACAAATAGAAGTGACAGGATCCAAGACGATGGCTGAGCACACACTGGCTGAACCTAAGGAAAAGGGTTCGACCTCTCTGAGCCTCAGTTTTCTCATCTGTGAAATGGATGAGAGTGGACACTATGCTGCCCCGCAAAGTCATCTTGGAGAAGCAGCGATCGAATCCAAGGGGTGTGCAGCGAGCACATGGCCCTGCATGTCCTGAGTGACCAGTAAGGGGAGGACAGGCCACCATGAGGCGGGTCCTGTGAGCTGGGGGCCTTGGGACAGCAGGCCCTGTCAATCAGGGCTGTCTGCCCGACAGCCCCTCCCAGAAAAGGAGGCACCTCCTCCCTGGCACGGCAGCTGTGTCACGGCCTCTCGGCCTCTCTTCCAGAATGAAAGGAAATCCCCTGCAGCATCAGGGCCGCTTGGGAGGGGGTGGGGATGGCGGCCAGCACCCTTCAGCCCCTAGAGGAAGCTGTCTTGCTCCCTCTCTGTGGAGGGGTCCCTTGGCTGTGCCCCAGGAGCCCAGCCTGTGCACCCCTGGCCTGCCCAGGCTCCCAGCAGAGCCCAGGCCTGCCTAGCAAGGCCCTCCTGTGCTCTAGCGGCTCACATGGGCCCCTAGTGCCCTGCCAGCCACCCCTGCTCCAGATGGAGGGAGGAGAGAACGAGCTGGACGGGGAGGACCGGACCTGTGCCTGGGAGCACTCAGCCCAGTATCCTCAGTGACAGAACCAGAATAACCCTAACCCCTGCCCTCCTCCCCCAGCTGCCATGGGATCCAAAGATCCCAGGGTGTGGAGAGATAGGACAAGGGCAGAGGGTTTCCAGGGAGCCAGAGCCACAGGGCCTGGGACTCAGGAGGGCGGCCGCCTGGCTGGAATCCTGGCCCCAGCTGCCAATAACTCTGCAACCTGTGGGTTCTTAAACCGCCCGATCGCACCTTGGCATGGGCCTCCATGTAGTACCCCCCTCCCCGCTGTGGCCGCACCTGGGTGGGTTCAGCACGGCTCCTGGCACAGGTAGGTCCTCCACACCCTGTGGGCAGGATGGGGAATGGTGGGATCTCCTACAATCCTACATATGGAAACGGCCAAAGCTCTCCCTAGAACAGACAAAACAAGTTTCCAAAGGGAGAACTTTAGAAGACTCACATGGCCTGCTTTTGAGATCTACTATAATCCAAACAATATGCTCCAGACAGAACTGACATGTGGATTCATGGGGCAGAACAGACAGCCCAGAAACAGACCCGCCCATATATGGTCAATTGAGTTTCTGACAAAACTGCAAGGATAATTCAAGGAGGAAATGTTTAAATGAGGTCACGCTGCTGTAGGGGACAATGAAAGTCTTGGTTGCTCAGTCACGTCCGACTCTTTGGACTGTAGCCCGCCTCGCTCCTCTGTCCATGGAATTCTCCAGGCAAGAATCCTGGAGTGGGTGGCCATTCCCTTCTCCAGGGGATCTTCCTGACCCAGGGACTGAACCTGCCTCTCTCGCACTGCAGGCAGATTCTTTACCAGCTGAGCCATGTAGGTAAGCGCCTTCCGATATGATTGGTGGTTTTCATGAGAAGTAGGAAATTAGACACAGGCAGGCACACAGGGAGGAGGCTGTGTGACGAGGGCGGCAGAGACGGGGTGATGCTTCTAGAAACCAGAGATCGCCAATGAACCCCCAGACACCAGGGCAAAGCCTGGGACAGTTTCCTTCTCAGCCTCAGAAGTGACCAATCCTGCTGACACCTTGATTTTGGACTCTGACCTCTGAAACTGGAGACAATAAACTTCTGTTGTTCATGCCCCCAGCCTGCTGTGTTATGCAGCCAAGGAAATCAATGTGAGGACCAATGCGAAGGAAACACAAGGCTGTCTGCTGATGTGCAGGCTGCGTTTGGATGAGAAGTCCCTCTGGGACCCTGTCAGAATGTTCTCAACTGCTCAGCACCTCAAAGACCACCCAGAGGTGGTCTTCTGCACTTTCGCCCCGGCCAGGACCTTCCCGCTGAGGGCTGACTGCCTGTCCCAAATCCACTCTCACTATGGTCTGAGAGGTCAGCATTTTCCCTCCCCCAAACCACGCCTCTCATGGCAAATAGATGGGGAAACAGTGAAACAATGACAGGCTTTATTTTGGGGGGCTCCAAAATCACTGCTGATGGTGATTGCAGCCATGAAATTAAAAAACGCTTCCTCCTTGGAAGAAAAGTTGTGACCAATCTAGACAGCATATTAAAAAGCAGAGACATTACTTTGCCAACAAATGTCCATCTAGTCAAGGCTATGGTTTTTCCAGTGGTCATGTATGGATGTGAGAGTTGGACTGTGAAGAAAGCTGAGTGCTGAAGAATTGATGCTTTTGAATCGTGGTGTTGGAGAAGACTCTTGAGAGTCCCTTGGACTGCAAGGAGATCCAACCAGTCCATCCTAAAGGAGACCAGTCGTGGGCATTCATTGGAAGGACTGATGCCAAAGATGAAACTGCAATACTTTGGCCACTTGATGTGAAGAGCTGCCTCATTTGAAAAGACCCTGATGCTAGGAAGGATTGAAGGCCGGAGGAGAAGGGGACGACAGAGGATGAGATGGCTGGATGGCATCACTGACTTGATGGACACGAGTTAGAGTGAACTCCGGGAGTTGGTGATGGACAGGGAGGCCTGGCATGCGGCAGTCCATGGGTTCGCAAAGAGTCGGACACGATTGAGTGACTGAACTGACTGACTAAACCACGCCTCTCCTCCTAGGAGGAAGCCCCGCCTCGTGCCCTCCTCCCTGTCTCACCACCCAGGGCCCAGGTCGGGTCCTCAGTGTCCCTCCCTCAGAAGTCCTCTTCTGCCCCACGCCCTGCGCCAGGCACCTGCCTCTCGCCTGGATGTCACAACAATGGGCCAACAGGTCTGCCTGCCCGGGTCCCTCTCCTCCAGACCAGCCTCCCAGCTAGCTGCTCGGGTCCGACATGCGGCTGGTCCTCGACTCCACTCTCCCACGTCCCACATCCAAACCCGCAGCACATCCTGTCTGCTCTAACTTCACAGACGTAGCAGAGCCCACAGCTGCTGCCCCTCCCTGACACCCGGGCCCTCCCCTGGAGCTCAGCTGCCTCACTGCAGTGACCCCTGGCCCCCTTGCTGTTCCTGCCTCCCGCTGCCACGGGGCCTTTGCACAGTCCCTCTGAAGCATACTCCCCAGACACCCACCTGGTTCTCGCCCATCCCTTCTCAAGCCTTTACCCTAGGATTGTGGCATCACTGACCACCCCCACTTCTCACCCTGCCCACCCTGCATGCCATTTCTCTCCCTCTCACTCATCACCTTTTCCCATCTTACAACACCTACTTGTGTTTTATAATTGTTTAATTTCTGCTCGCTCCCACTAGTTTCAGGAACCTGGGGCTTTCTCTGTTTCATTAATTAAAATGTCCCCAGTACTCAGAACAGCAGCGCTGAGCCCCTAATAGGGCCGCAGTGCCTCATTGTTGAACATGTACGTGAAGGTCAAGCAAAACAGGCACAGCCTGGCCCATCTGTCCTTAGGATCTGCTTGTTTTCTCTCTTCTAATAGACTAAGAGGAACTCTGCCCACGACCAGCCTTCTCCCTGCGCCCGTGGGGATGAGATGACCTATTTTACCTGCCAGGGAGGCCCTGCCAGCTCCCCCAGGTGCTTTCCAGAGGCCATCCTCCACCGGGCAGGCCGGGTGGGGCTTGTTATGTTAAGATCCTGGTGGAGCTGCAGCCTGGCTCTGGAAGGCAGGGCATGCCCCACCAGGAGGGGCAGGCAGGATGGAACCTGTGCAGCTGTGGGACATTGGGAGAAAGGCGAGACTCAGGGGACGATACACAGGACCACCCCGAGGCGCTGGGTGCAGGGGGACGCTCAGCCAGCGCAGACGTGCTGCCCGTCAAGGGAAGGTCTCCGGGCAGTGGAGACTCGTGTGTCTAAGGCCCCGAGCCCCACACACCTGTGTCCACACCCGTTCCTCACATCCCTGCTTCTCTGATCACCAGTCTCCATCCTGGGGGCTATAGCTTCATAGCCTTCAAAAAGTGAAAGTGTTGGTGGCTCAGTAGTGTTGGACTCTTTACTACCGACCCCATGGACTGTAGCCCACCAGGCTCCTCTGTTCATGGCATTCTAAAGGTAAAAATACGAGTGTGCATTGCCATTCTCTTCTCCAGGGAATATTCCCGACCCAGGCATCAAACCTGGGTCTCCCGCAATGCAGGCAGATTCTTTACCATGCCTTTAGAGGGGCTCCTAAATGCCTGGAGCTGGAAGATCCAAATAGGCTTGAAGGGACAGAGAACTAGGGTCTGCCCTTGAAAGCCCCCTGCCATTCAGCCTGCATGTTCTGGAGCCAAACTCCAATCCTATGCAGCTTGCCAGGGGCTCAGAGGAGCTTCACAGACTGTACAGTGGCTGGTGTGTCAGAGTGCTCCACCAATACCCAGGTACCTGGCCCAAACCCAGAGGCTCTCTGTGCAGAGGAGGGTCCCTGCCCCAGCCTTCCCAGGGCCAAGGCTGGGTCCAAACCACAGGTAGCATTTAACGTCAAGGTCAGCAGGGCCCGGAACCCCTCTGCTATGGATGGAATGAATCACGTCCCATAAAAGACAGGCTGAAGGCCTAAACTGGGACCTATGAATGTGACCTTATTCTAGAAATATTAACAGGATGTTTGTAGATGTGTCTCTTGAGAAATCTGTATGCAGGTCAGGAAGCAACAGTTAGAACTGGACATGGAACAACAGACTGGTTCCAAATCGGAAAAGGAGTATGTCAAGGCTGTAACCCTGCTTATTTAACTTATATGCAGAATACATCATGAGAAATGCCGGACTGGATGAAGCACAAGCTGGAATCAAGATTGCTGGGAGAAATATCAATAACCTCAGATATGCAGATGACATCACCCTTATGGCAGAAAGTGAAGAAGAACTAAAGAGCCTCTCGATACAAGTGAAAGAGGAGTGGAAAAGTTGGCTTAAAGCTCAACATTCAGAAAACTAAGATCATGGCCCCATCACTTCATGGCAAATAGATGGGGAAACAGTGGAAACAGTGAGAGATTTAATTTTAGGAGGCTCCAAAATCACTGCAGATGGTGATTGCAGCCATGAAATTAAAAGACGCTTACTCCTTAGAAGAAAAACTATGACCAACCTAGACAGCATGTTAAAAAGCAGAGACATTACTTTGCCAACAAAGGTCCATCTAGTCAAAGCTATGGTTTTTCCAGTAGTCATGTATAGATGTGAGAGTTGGACTATAACGAAAGCTGAGCACTGAAGAATTGATGCTTTTGAACTGTGGTGTTGGAGAAGACTCTTGAGAGTCCCTTGGACTGCAAGGAGATCCATAGTCCATTCTAAAGAAAGTCAGTCCTGGATATTCATTGGAAGGACTGATGCTGAAACTCCAATACTTTGGCCACCTGATGTGAGGAACTGACTCATTTGAAAAGACCCTGAAGCTGGGAACAATTGAAGGCCGGAGGAGAAGGGGATGACAGAGGAGATGGTTGGATGGCATCACTGACTCGATGGACATGAGTTTGAGCAAACTCCAGGAGCTGGTGATGGACAGGGAGCCTGGCATGCTGCAGTCCATGGGGTCACAAAGAGTCGGACCCGACTGAGTGATTAAACTGGCGGTAGATGTAACTGGTTAAGACAAGTTCATGCTGGATCAGGGTGGGCCCAACCCTGATGATGAGTGTGTTTATAAGAAGAGGACATTTGGACACAGACCCACAGGGAGAAGCCATGTGATGACAGAGGCTGGGGGGACAGCCACAGGCCAAGGACACCGAGGGTTACTGGCCATCCCTAAGGCCCAGAAACAGGCAAGGAACGATCCCTCCCCCTGCCCCGGAGCTCAGCCTCCCAACACCTTGTTCTCAGACTCTGACGGTGCAAGTGGGGCAGGCATGGTCTCCTCCTCTGTCGTTACCGTGAAGCCGAGGCCTCAAAGGGGACCCATGAGGGCAGGCCATCCTGGGTGTGGGGAGCAGGAGATGCCGGGCCCCGCCCACTTTGGAGCCAGAGGCGCCCCGCCCCGCCCCTCACCCCACCCACATTGGAGCCGGGCTGCTGGGCCCCGCCCCTCGCTCCGCCCCTGCTCCGCCCACATCGAACATCTGTGAAGTGAGGATCCCCCCGCAGCCCCTAAGTCCCGCGACGCGCCTTTCCCGGAGCCGGGCGGGCGAGCTGGCCAGTCCCTGGGAAGAGTGTTGGATGGTGCTGACCTGGGCTCGCTGGACTTACAGGTCCAGCTCCCCCCTCCAGGGTGCTGAAGATGCTCTGCCGGCCTCCCGGCACACATCACCCCCGCCCGCCCCATCCCAGCCCTGTTTAGGAATTCCACGGCCCTGCTCTTGCTTGTAACTCTGCCCGGCTCACCCATGCGCCCACACCTGTTGGCTCAGGTACGAGTCCCGGCCTCCCACTCAGCTCCCGGGCAGCCCCCACTCACCTCCTGGCTCTGCCAGGCCACTCCAGGGCCTGGCTGTGGGGATGGGCTCTGCTTCCCTGCGGCTCTCTGATGAACTTGGGTGCTCTCCTGGGGGAGGTCCTGACCCCTGCCTTTGGCTGCCCGCCCACACCGCCTACCAGGAGGCTCACAAAAACCGAACTCAGGTAAAGCTGACTTCCACCATCTCAGAAGCAACAGTGAGCTTCCCCTCTTGGGCTGACTCACCTCCTGGCCTCCTGGCCCTGCACCAATGGCAGCACGTAACCACCTCTGGCCTCCTCTGCTGTGCCTCCTTCCTGGGTGCCGCGGCTGGGTACCCACCGCAGCCACTGCTGTGCTCAGGCCCCCTCCCCAGAGGGGCCCCCCAGGCCACCCTGTGCGAAAGCACCCAGCAGCCCTCACCGAGCCTCGCCCACTTTTCTTTACTGCATAGAAATCGTTTCCACCTGGTACCAGAAGAGGCACGAGTGTTTATACATCCGTGGTGGGTCCCCAGGACCCGAATATCCAGTCCTCATCCAGCTCCTTCTCTGCTGAGCCCCAGCTCACAGCAGGGGCTGCAAACACAGGCAGGAAACACCCCCGAAGTATGGCCTGGCAGCACAGGAGTGTCACCCAGAAGAGGCAGGAAAGGCAGAGAGAAAGAGAGGCGGCCCTGGGTCGGGGTGGCGGGGGGCAACAGCATCAGGCAGAATAGGGGAAAGGGCTCAGAGGTCGGAGAGGCCAGCGTCTCTGTGCTCAGAGATTCCAGAACACGGGCTGGGGAGCCCCACGGGGCTGGAGCCTGTGTCCCTCCGTGTGGGCAGAAGAGCATGGACGTGTCACCGTGTACCTGGGGACAGCTCCCCCAGCCCATACGGCAAGGCAGCCTCGAGGACTGAGGGTGAAATGGAGGCCAGAGGGCCAGGCAAAGCGTTGACAAGTGGGCCCTGCTTCCGGTTCCCTCCCTCTCCTCACTGGTCCTCTGGGAAGCAGGCCATCTGCCAGCTTCAGGCCCACCTCCTGTGGGTTCCCTCCCTGACCCTAGCTCAACACACGGGGCCTCACACACAAAATGTCCCCCTCTCACCCCCCGATCCCATTGGGACCAGGCTTATTTCTAGTTAGGAAGAAAAAGTAAGTACCTTCCAGGGAAACGTTTTAAACAGATGGAATTTATAAAATATACAGCAAGCGCTGCCTTTCGTTGGATGGTGGGTGGTGGAGGAACGCTGGTTGTATCATTTCCAGCACTTTCTGCAGGGTGACATCAGAGCCGTGTGGAGCAACGCTGCTGGGGGCACAGGCCTGGGGCCACCACATCAGAGCCTGGTGCATCTGCTCAGTACACACCAACGCCTGACCCCCCAAAGTCCTCCTCCAGATGCCCACTCAACAGAAATGCCCACTCTACCCACTGCACAGTGTCCCTAAGAATGTACAAAGCAGTGATACTTGAATAACCCCAAACTGGAAGTGCCCAGTGCCAGCCCTCAGCGATGAGGACACTCTGGCAGCTGGCACAGGGGACAGTGCCAGGCAGTGAGTCCCAGGGACTACAGGGCGGAGTCTTGTCCAGAGGGTGAAAGCAGCGGGACACACCACCCCACCCCACCCCACTGATGCAGACTCAGGAAGAAGTGAAACTAATCAAAGGTGAAGAAAATCAGAAAAGCGATTGCTCTGGTTGAGGGACAATGGGTGTGGTTTACACACGTGTGTGTGTTTGCTAGCATAGACCAAATTGCACAGTTACAGCGTGTACATTTTACTACATGTAAATTTTATGTCAAAAGGGTAAAGATAAATGTGTGCAAATGCAGAAGTCTAGTTGGTAAGTTTTGCTTTTCACAGTGGTAGGAGTTAAGTGTTCTTTTTTATCTTTCTTTTTTTTAATATATATTTATTTGGCTGCACTGGGTCTTAGTCGTGGCGCCCTGCATCTTTAGCTGTAGTGTGTGACGTCTTGCAGCATGTGAGATCTAATTCCCTGACCAGGGAATCCAGGCCCCTGCATTGGAAGCATGCAGTCTTAGCCACTGGACGACCAGGGAAGTCCCAGGGTTAGGCATCCTGAAACTACTACTTTTTTTCTATTTTAGAATTCAGCAAATGAGTAAGTATATTAAGGATAATGGGACCCAGACTCCTGACTATTGGGCAGGAGAGTTAAGAATTTGGAAAGGAAGAAAACTAGAATGTTGTCCAAGGTGTTATTGCCTAAGGATCAAAGTGAACTCATTGTCTGATGAAGACATACAGTGAATGGGTGATAGTTGCAAGTACACATGTGTTTACAAGTATGTACATGTCTGTCTTCATACCTACAAATGTCTGTGTCTCCATTTCTATGTGAACACATCCTTCCTCCATCACCCGCATCAGTAAGAGGTAAGGTATTCACTGTTCTGCTCACCAAGGCAGCTGTAATGACACCACAGATTCGATGAGCACATCTATGCCTGGATTTTGGTTTCTAAATACTATCTTCCATCAACCAGGCTGGTTCCAGGGTTGGTTCAAGGAATGCACAAGATAAGCCTGGAGCAAGTCTTCGTTTAAAAGCAGAGAAGCACTCTAAGAATGGTGGACACATGTCAGAGATACACAGGCCAGCTCAAAGGGCCCCGGTGAGCTGATCTGGAGCCGTTTAGGCGTCAGAGCAATTGTAGGCATGGACTCAGTTCAGTTCAGTTTAGTCCCTCAGTCGTGTCTCAGTCTTTGCGACCCCATGGGCTGCAGCACCCTCTTCCAACAACACACAATAGCAAACACCCTCTTCCAACAACACAAGAGAAGACTCTACACATGGACATCACCAGACAGCCAACACTGAAATCAGACTGATTATATTCTTTGCAGCCAAAGATGGAGAAGCTCTATACAGTCAGCAAAAACAAGACTGGGAGCTGACTGTGGCTCAGACCATGGACTCTTTATTGCCAAATTCAGACTTAAATTGAAGAAAGTGGGGAAAACCACTAGACCGTTCAGGTATGACCTAAATCAAATCCCTTACAATTATACAGTGGAAGTGAGAAATAGATTTAAGGTACTAGATCTAATAAGACAGAGTGCCTGATGAACTATGGATGGAGGTCCATGACATTGTACAGGAGACAGGGAGCAAGACCATCCCCAAGAAAAAGAAATGCAAAAAAGGCCTGGACTACAATCTGTTAAATAAAATAAGCATTCACAAGTCTACATAGGAAGGAGGGGAGAAAGGAAGGAAAGGAGGGAGGAAGAGAGAAGGGAAGGAAAAGCTCTTTTTTATAGAAGAATACTAACTTAAAAATACAGAGGGAAGATGGGGTTAGCAAAGGACCAGTTACAGTGAGTAAACATTTGATGAGAACAGAATATTAACATACTCTCAAAGTACCTTTCTAAATATGATTAATTACAAAAAAGGAGACAGTAACTTCACGGAGGAAGACGCAGCAGACCTCCAGCAAGTGACTCCAGGCCCGCAGTACTGGGCTGGCCCACATCCACCCTCCCCACCTGGGGCACAGAGGGGTCCTGCCATGTCTGAGCATGAGGGAACCTGGGCAGACCCAAGGGGAGAGCATCCTACAAGTAACCCGCCAGGACTCCAGTGTCAAGAAAAATACACGAAAGGTGACCGAGGAGCCGTGGCGAGCACACATAGCCCCTGACCCTGGAGCTGGGACCAGGAAGTGAACCGTGATCAGAGGGCAGCCCTGGGGCCGCTGCACAGTCTGAGCAAAGGCTGTGGGTTAAACAGTGGGATTGTATCAACATCACAGCCCTGGATGCTGACAAATGCGCTGTGATTATCTGAGAGGACGTCCTTGTCCTCCGGAAACACCCTGGAGTAACTGGTGTAAAGGGACATAACATCACTATACTCTCAACAGGTTAGGACACAAGTGTCTGTAAATACAAACACAGGTGGATGGCTGGGTCGATGAGAGGGAAGCGGGGAAGGGAAACACAAAGCAAGTCGGGCCAAGGTGCCCAAGTGACCGCTGGCCGGAAGTTCCTTGCTCTATTTCTGCAGTGGTCCTCTAAGTTTGAAATTATATCAAAATACAACATAACCTCCCCCTAGACAAAACAGACGTGGAGCAACCAGAACTCTTTGAGCCCTGTTGAGGGCAGTGGGCACGACCACAGTGGAAAACTGTCTTGTCGGCTTTTACTGGACGTCTGACATCTGAGCCCTGCAATTCCGCTCCTAGAGAAAACCCAGCAGAGATGGGGGTACACACGCATCCCTAGATGGGCACAGAAGTGTCCACGCCTGCCCCAAACTAACTGGACGTGATTCGAATGCTCACGAGGGTAGAATAGATTAGTAAAATGTGAATTCACCCTACGGATTCTGCACAGAAATGAGGACCCATCCAGCAGCCCAAACGGAGCTCACAGGCCCAATACCACACCAAAGAAGCCAGAGATAAAACAGTCGGGGTTCCCGGCAGTGAGCCGGGCAGGGGTGGCTGGAAGGTGCGCTGGGGCTGCCCAGAATCATGGACATTGTCTGGGCCTGGGCGCTTGCTTAGTCTGTGGATCTTCCCTGAGCTGAACACTTATAATCTGTGCCTTTTCCTGTATGCATTAAATATTTTGATAAAAGATTTTAAAGTAAGAGGGAATTCCCTGGCAGTCCAGTGCTCAGAACTCTGTGCCTCTCACTGCTGTGGGCCTAAATTCAATCCCTAGTTAGAGAATTAAGGTCTCACAAGTCACGCAGCTTGGTAAAATAATGAAATAAATAATTGAAAAAATATTAGAAAGTCCAAGAGAAAAGTCTCCTATGGCATCTCCAACTCGATGGACAAGAGTGTGTGTAAGCTCTGGGAGTTGCTGATGGACAGGGAAGCCTGGTGTGCCGCCATCCATGGGGTCGCAAAGAGTCAGACACGACTGAGCAACTGAACTGATTGAGTGACTGACTGATGTATTTTTCTATAAAATAAAATCCAAATTCGTGTTTCATCAGTGCGGAGAGATTTCTGGGCCCCTGGGCAGTGTGGTGCCTGGGGAAGGAGACCGTGAGAGCAGCCGTGAAGGCTGAGCAGGAGGTCTAGGGCTGCCTGGCTGGGGTCCTGGTGCATAGCGGAGGGGCAGGGCCTCCTGCTTGCTGGCCTGGTGCCCACAGTCCTCATAGGATGCGAGTGGGTGCTCAGGAATCTCAGGTGATGCGCTCAGTGAGGAGCAAGCATGTGGAAAGGGTGTTAAAGTGAGCCAACCCCTGCTTGCCCCAGGCACCTCAAGATGGGACAACCATGTCTCCAGTCCCCACTTTGTAAGTGAGACTCAGGAGCCGGGCATATGAGCACCCAGGCTCACTTCAACCCAAAGGCTGTCCCTCCTCTGGTCCAGAGGGTCCACAGTCCTCGGGCCGGTGTGAAGAGCTCAGGAAGTCCTGTTCTCCATGTGCCCTTCCCAACCCCGGGTCCGGAGGAGGTGGATGGAGACACCCGGCCACATTCCTCCACGAGGCGGCTGCAATCTCGGGCCCCAAGGCCTGACCCACATAGGTGGGGGTGCGGACTGCCCCTCTGAACCTGAGAGACAGCACCATGCAGGGGGATTACACCCTCCGACGGGAGCAGGTGACTCCAGTGGAGCCCCCTGCCCTTGGGCCCCCAACCTGTCCACCTCTGCGTGGGAGGGCCCCGTGGGAGCCATGAGCCAAGTGGAAAGAAGGCCAAAGGCGAGGCTGGCTGTGGAATCCTCCTTTTAATGAACCGGCTCCAGCTCGGAACGCCTGGGTGTGCCTGACATCTGATCTACTCGACTGATAACTCATTTAAAAACTAAGCAAGAATAATAAGAAGATTACGAGTGACACAGAAATGAAACAAATTCCTCCTGTGTAGGGCACTTTCAACCAACACTTTCATATCTAGGGTGGGCCAGCCCACACTCGGCCAAGTTTCCAGACCTGTCCCTGGCGGCTGTCTCAGGAGGCCGGCGGGCACTCGCATCACAGATGAAGACAGGAGGGGCCCTTACGTGGCTCTGCCGGCCAGGGCCAGGAGCGGAGCCAGCCAGGCGAGCCATTTGAAGGCCAGATGTAGGAAACAGAGCTTCTGTAGTTGCCCGGTCATTAAAGTCACTTCATCTCTGGCATTAAAAGGACAGAATGCCTGTGCCTCCCACAGGGGGACAAAAATCCCCCCAAGAGTCTCTCATTCTCCACTTCCCTGGTGGCTCAGACAGTAAAGAACCTGCCTGCTGTGTGGGAGACCTGGGTTCGATCCCTGGTCTGGGAAGATGTCCTGGAGAAGGGAATGGTTACCCACTCCAGTATTCTTGCCTGGAAATTTCCGTGGAGAAGAGGATACTGTCCATGGGGTCGCAAAGAGTTGGACACAACTGAGCAACTAGCACGAACAGGCATCAAAGGCTCTCTTTCTAGGAGGGGACCTACAGCAGAGGACATCAGAGTGGGGGCATGAGCCGTGGGGAAGGGGGCAGACGGGCTTCCAGGAAAGAGGTGGCCGAGTTGTGCTTTACTGAAGACTGAGCTGGGTTGTGAAAGCCGAGTGAGAGTTTATCCAGTGGGTGGGGGGAGAGGGATGAACGGTGCTCCAGGGAGAAGCGACCTGCACATATTGCAGAGAACCAGGGAACAACAGGGTGATGAGTCAGGCTGCGGAGGAGCCTGGAGGGCGGGGCTGCCCACCAGGCGTGCCCCGGGCTTTATAGCAGCGGCAGGGTGGCCCGGCGCCCAGTGGAGCTGGCCCCGTGACGGCTAGGCATGCTCTGCACGCTGCTGCTTCTGCCGGGCGTGCTGTGCACTGCCCTGGCCGGCTCCATCTCTGGCCCCAAGGAGTGTGCCAAGGGCCCAGCCGTGTGGTGTCGGGACCTGCAGGCGGCGACGAGATGCGGGGCGGTCCGGCACTGCCGCGTTGCGGTCTGGAGCCAGCCCACCACCAGCTCCCTGCCCTGTGACTTGTGCCTGGACGTGGCAGCCACTGCCAGCAACAGGCTGAACCCCGAGGCTGCCAAGACCGAGGTCCTGGCTGCGGTGATGAAGACCTGTGAGTGGCTTCCCAGCCAGGAGTCTTCGGTCAAATGCAAGGGGATGGTGGATGCCCACGACTCAGCCATCCTGAGCATGCTTGGCGGGGACCTGGGCAGTGCCCCAGGACAGGTGTGCATGGCTCTCACCCTCTGCCAGCCGCTGCAGAGGCACCCGGCCACCTCAGGGCCACTCTCCGAGGAGGACATATACGACGTGGTGGCCCCATTCGTGGCCAATGGCCTCCTCAGCTCCCGCCGTCAGCAGATTCCCGCAGGCACTGTGTGCCAGGACTGTGTCCGGCTGGTCACCCGGCTCCAGGGTGCCCTTGGGCCCGACCTGTCCAGCCTGGCACAGGTGACCACACGGGAACAGTGCGAGTCCCTGGGGCCGGGCCTGGCCTTCCTTTGCAAGAACTACATCCACCAGCTTTTTGCTCCTGCTGAGCAAACACTGAGGTTCATGCTGCCCAGCGAGATCTGTGGGAAGGAAGGCTTCTGTGAGGAGCGGCACGGACCTCCCCACTCGGCTCACGTGGCTGCCATGGACGGGGTCCCCGCCCTGGAGCTGGCATCTCCATGGAAGAAGAGCGAGGTGCAGATGCAGGGTCCCGTGGCCTGTGACGTGTGTCTGCAGGTGGTGCAGAGGCTGGACCACTGGCTGGAAAGCAGCAGCAGCAGGACCCTCATCAGCCAGGCCCTGGAGCGTGTGTGCTCCGTGCTGCCCCCTCCAGTGGTCCGGGAGTGCATCAAGCTGGTAGACACCTACATCCCCACCCTGGTGGACGTCCTGAGCAGACTCACCCCAGAAAAGACGTGCACGGTCATCCGACTGTGCAGGGGATGGAGGCGGGCCCGGGCTGTCCACGAGGGCCCCACGAACCCGCCCCCTGGCCTTCTGGACAAGGACAGTCTCTGCAGGGGGTGCCAGCGGCTGTTCGGTCTGTCCGTCCATAACCTGGAGCAGAAGAGCACCGAGCGCCGCGTCCTGCGGGCCTTCAAGCTCGCCTGCGGCATCCTGCCCCTGCCCTTCGTGATGCAGTGCGGCCGATTCGTGAGCGAGTACCAGCCCGTGCTCATGGAGACCCTCAGGGACATGATGGACCCCACCACCCTCTGCATGAAGTTGCGCGCTTGCCACGACCCCAGGGACACGCTGCTGGGCACCGACCAGTGCGTCCTGGGCCCAAGCTTCTGGTGCCAGAGCCGGGAGGCAGCCCAGATGTGCAACACGGTGGAGCACTGCCAGCGCCGCGTGTGGAAGGAGGCGCCCTCGCAAGCCGAGAGCGCGGGCGACCGCGGCTGCCCGAGCCAGGATGCGCCCCTCCTCGAGAGGCCCGCCTCTCCTTGATTCCCACAGGAGCCCTGCGAGGCGGGGGCTGCCCCCACGTCCCAAGTGAGAACTGAGACTCCCAGCGGGGAGGCTGGAAAGGACCTGTGCTCCGTCCTGACCCCAGGCCCGAGGCTGTGCCTTTGCCCGCACCACTAGTGGATTGGAACCGCCTGCTTCACTATCGCTGCCCGCCGCCCGCCCTGACTCTCCATCACTGCGCTGCCGCTGATGGTGGAGGGGTCTGGTATTGGCCTCTGGTGCCCCCGCTACACTTTGCCGATGGGGTGTAGACTGGGGTGAGCAGTGGCAGGGCAGAGGGCAGGTGGGGAGGGGCCGTGACAGCTGTTGGGGAGGGGCAGTAGGTCTTATTCCTCGGCCATCATCATCTGCTCAGGCCACAGCTGCTCAACCTTGGCGTGCTGGCGGTGGCCTCAATGGCATATATGACGTGTTGAGCGTCTCTCTGGGTTTTGACTAAATGCCCCGAGGGGTTCTTGGGCTCAGCGCAGTCCTTCTGATGCCCTCTGCCCCCTCCCACCACAGGAGCCTCTCCCTGCACCCCAGACTCTAGGCTGCAGGGAAACCTGTGCTGCGTTCCAGGTGAGGAGAGGAAAACATGCTGTAAAAGAGCCCAACGGGTCGCAGGATGGTGGGCAGATCCTCCACCTGTTGGAGCCTCAGTTTTCTAATCTGTAGAATAGGGCTGATAACACCTGTCTCATGCGGATGCTAAGACCGTTAGAGGAGATTTCCCTGAGCTTCTTCCTATGAAAGGACCAGCATCCACCCATCTGCTGGGGCCAGCAAGACCCAGCTCAGTGTCCCCAGCAGAATCTGGCAGTGCAGGTATTGAGTAAACCGCAAGCTTCCTTCCAGTGGGATTTGCTGTCTTCTCATTCTCCTGAGGCCCTGGCATGCGCTGCAGTAGCACCCCCTTCTTTCCAGCCTCGCCCAGGCATTCCTCTCCTCCAGGAAGCCTTCCTGAGGCTCTCAGCCCAGTGTAGGCGCCCTCTGTGGTTTCTCCTCATGCCCTATTGTCATCATCGCCCCCCTAGCACACAGTAGGTGCTGAAACATTAGTGGGTCACACACATGAGTGTTTCAGTGGAGGCCGGGCCTTTCAGATGAATCCCTCTGGAGGAAGAGAAGTGCCCAGGCCTGGGTTACAGGAGACCCGAGTGGGCGCTGTTTTCTGAGAAGCCACACCTGAGTGCTTGGGTAAGTGTCCTGGGCCCCAGCCATCACCCCAGGGAGACAGGTGCACCCAGACTGAGTTTCCAGCCTCCTCGGTGCTGGCGTCTGTACGCTGCGGCTGGGCCCACTGGTCAGCCCAGTCCACGGTGGCAAGGGCGCCAGCCCACGACCTGAAGGCCTGGATGTGGGCAGAGGAAGGCAGCCCTGGCCAGATTCCGCTACACAGACGCCTGTGATGGACGGACTTGCAGATTGTGGGACTGGGCACGGACCGAGTCTTTGGGAACAGCCCCGGGGGCTGTCAGTCTGCACGCGCCTGTCACCTCAATGGGACAGGGTGGGCTGTGGCCCCTCCTCTGGCCTGTCTGGGGGACACCTGCTCACAACAGTGAGACAGATCTCAGCTTCCTGGGATGTCACTGCTCACACACGAGCAGCCAGGAGGGAGTGAGCACCTTGTCTCACGGGTGCCCCATCCATGCAGAGCCGAGGTGCCCTCCCATCACCTCCCCCAGCCCAAAGCGACCTGCAGCAGGCGGTCAGCGAGGGGGCTCCACGTGCCCCTCCCCCAGGCCTGGGAACCACCTGCCCCCACCTGCCCACTTCAGACCTGTGGCTGCACATCAGCCCGGCCATGCACTGGGCAAGGTGGTCAACCAAGGACACTGACCACTGACCAACCCCTGAGGGCTTCCCACCTGCCCCGGGAGCTCTGCCTGGCTTCCCTCCTCACCCTCCACAACCGCCTTGAGGGAGGCACCGTTATCACAGCATTTCACAGAGGTTCAGTAATTGGCCCAAGGTCACACAGTTAGGACACAGTGAAACCAGGAGTCCAGCCCAGGAGAGAAGGGGCTCCAGGGCCTGTGTTCCTGACCCTCACCCCTGCTGGTGAAGTTCAAGGCCTGACTCCAGCGCTCCACGGCCTCTGCCTCAGTTTCCCATTCCTGAATGGATGCCCCACCCCCCGGGTCCTCAGTAGGACCAATGTATGAGAAGGGCCTGCTCAGCAGACACACGGTCAAGGAAGGGGCTCTGCAAGCCTCCTCCCCCACAGGCCCTGCTTTCTGCGCTTCCAGGCTGCCTCCTACACCGTGTCTCACTGTTTTCGTTTTGCATATCTTCCTCCTAAGACGTGCACTGAGGTTTCTCGGTCGGATATGGCTGATTTGTTTTCCCCGAGTGAGTGTCTTAACCACTGTCTGTTGCTGTTTCCTTATCATTTCCCACATCAAATTCCTTTTCGATTAGAAAGCTGGCGGGGTGGGGGGGGTGCTAAATTAGCTGATTGCAGCTGCTGAGGCCAAGAGAGCAAGCATGCAGGGGCGCCGGGACACCCGGCCCCAGGGAGCCCGCGAAGGTCTCCGCCGGGCAGCGGACAGAGGGCTTGGGAAGCACTTGCTTAGCTTGGGGGCCTGTGACTCCACCGTCATCCTCAGACCTCTCGGTGGGTGTGTCGCAGGCTTGTGTCTGCGTACACACTCGCTTCTGCACAGACGGTCTGCACAGAGCCAGAGTCTGCTGGGCCAACCCCAAATCTGGGGAGGGTAGAGGGGAGGACTAGGAGGAGGTCTGCCCTTCATGCTCCTTCCTCTGCCTTGATCTCTTTGTCTGGGAAATGGACCATTAACCCCCAAAACGAATCCCAACAGTGGAAGTGCTTCCCAAGCCAGCCCCCTGGATGGCTGCGACCAGTGCAATAGACGCCCCACCAGAGTCCTGCTTCCTCCAGGGGCCTGCCCCTCTCGGTCCTGCCATCTGCATCACAGCCTCCCAGGCCTCTGCGAGGGTCCCTCCCTCCTGCGGACTTCTGTCCCCCTGTCGCCTCCCTGCCAGCATCTGTGCTCACCCCACCTCGATCGGTTCAGTTCAGTTCAGTTCCGTTCAGTTGCCCGGTCATGCCCAACTCTTTGCGACCCCAGGGACTGCAGCACACCAGGCCTCCCTGTGCATCACCAGCTCCTGGAGCTCGCTCAACTCCTGTCCATCAAGTCGGTGGTGCCATCCAACCATCTCATGCTCTGTTGTCCCCTTCTCCTCCCGCCTTCAATCATTCCCAGCATCAGGGTCTTCCTCGATGGTCACCCTCGAAGGCAGCCCAGCCCCTGAACCATGGGCATGCTCCAGCTCCTGGACTGGAGCCCCACTCGGACACTCTGGGCCCGTCCCTCCCTCGCAGGAACTCAAGAGTGGCGGTGGGGGGTGGGCCGGGGGCAGGAGCAACCCTGAATTGAGTCAGCATCAGTTGTGTTTCATCCCCACCGGGTCCTAATGCTGCCGACGCACGCATGTTACAGACGCCCAGCCCAGCAGGCTCAAATCTCTGTGGCCCAGAGAGGGACTGCGTCTTGCCTGGGCCCTGTCGTGGGGATTCGGGCCCCCAAGCTTAGGCTTCAGCTGCATTTAGAGTCTGGCTTTGATGCAGCTAATGGCGTGAGAAACAGCTGCATCCGGTCCCTCCAAGGCCCCAGCTTACAGGAGGGTCTGCTCTTCCCTCCCCAGGAGGCCCCTAAGTACGGCTTCATGCCCCGCTGCACTGACAGTTATCCGTGACACTGCCCTGGAGGCTCAGCCTTAGGTCTGAGAGGCTCACCTCTGGACCGCTGCGATGCTCCAGACCCAGGCGCTAGTGCAGGGGCCCTGCTCGTGGCAGGTGGGGCCCATCATGCCAGGCCCAGCAGTGACCCCACGTCCCTGCCTCCTGCCACCAGGGGGACCTCCCTGTCTGGATGGTCCAGCTTCCAGGGACCAAGCCCACCACCCCCGGGAAGGCTGCTCTTGCCCCACTGATCTGAAACACCCCCAGGATCACCACATGCCACTGTCAGTGGGCCAGGCCCGATTCGGCGTGGTGGGACATTTCTGAGACAGTCAGGGAGTCTTGGGGGCAGAGCCGAGAGAACGCAGCCCGTGTGGAGGGGCACGTTTGAGCCTGGCTTCGCCACTCACTGCGGTGTGGCCTTGGGCAGGTTCCTTAGCAAGTCTGAACTTCAGTTGCCCTGTGTGTATGACATGGATAATAAAGGTGCCCCTCCCATGGCATCTGCTGGAGGACTGAGCGAGGTACCGCATTGGAGCCGGGCACACAGCTGGAGATGCCACCAGCCCCGGCATGAGCTAAATGTTCGCAAGTTCCTGCAGCTCGGAGAACCCGGGAACATGGGCCGAGACCCAGAGGAAGACCCAAGGGCCTGAGGCCACCAGGTCGGCCTGAGACAGTCTGTCGGTCAGATGTTCCGGGCATTCCCACTGTCCCACTGAGTCCAGTGCAAAGTGTGAGGTTGGCCAGGAGACGCTGCTGGACACGGGAGGAGTGGGCAGATGGGGAGAGAGGCAGAGGGGAGGGAGACACAGAGATCGAGAAGGGATCTTCCCATCTCTGTGACACACCCTGGTTTCTCTCCAGAAAAACTAGCACCTTCAATGCTCAAACAGCACGTGCTTGGTCCCTGAGCCCTGGCGGCCTCCAAAACCCAGCAGCAAAGGCCTGCTCAGCCCTCCTGTTCTCCTCCTCAGGCTCCGGGCCACCAGCCACCATGGGATCCCAGCATGCGCTCTCTGGCCATGGGAAAAGGCATCTCAGGAAGAGCAGGCTCGACCCGGGGCTCTCTGCCTGAGACAAACTGGGCCCTGACCCCCAGCAGTAGCCCTCAGCCGTCCTCCTGGGCCTGCAGCCCAACAAGTGAGATAGTTCCCGCCGAGGGGTCACGAGCGGGGTTGTCGGAAAACCACGGCACTTTTCCTTTCTGGTCCCCTGGGGAAAGTTACAGGGCTTCCCCCCAGGGGCCCTGGGCCACAGGCCTGACTCTCACGACCTGCCCGCTGCTCCTCTGCCCCTCTGTTCCCCTCTGTAATTGGAAGAGGCTGGACCAGATGGGGCCAGAGCACAGATACCCTGGGCCCGAGGGTCCTGGACAATGGCCGAAGCTAGGCCCCTTTAGGGCCCATTTCTCTAGAGATCAGAATGCCAGGCTGCCTGCAAGAGACCTCGAAATTCTTCCATGCTGACAGAGCAATAGCCTCATTTTAGAGTCCTCTCCTGGCCAAACCAAACATGCCTGAAGATGCGGCCTGGCCTGCTGGGCCCCTAGCACATGACCTCAGTAGGCTGGGAATCTCCTGCTGGAATTCAATGCCTGAGCCTGCGGACCAGTCTCGGAGGCTCAGAAGCCCAGCTGGTTCTGGTTCCTCAGGTAGCACCACACCCCAGTCCCCCCCAACCCCCGCTCCCCCAGGAGCCCCTCTGGGGTCAGGTTCCTGGTGCAGGGAGCCATTTGTCCAGGACAACGGGAGTGATGCAAAGGAAGGGAAAGCTCAACCCTGCCAGACCAGTTTCTCAGGTTCCCAGTCCCACGGGAGGGGCGAGATTATGAAACTGAGACAGCAGAAAGGGAGAGGGGGCCTTCCAGGGGCAGCTTACTCCGCTGGGCTGGGATGGGGTAGCGATGTGTGCTGCCCAAGGCCCCACCAGCCAGACCTGGAGGGCTCCAGATGGTCCTCCGTAGCCATCGCGGGCAGGGGTTGGGGCACTTGCAAAGGGCCGGTTGTAGGTGACGCTGGTTTAGCAGAACCTGGCACTCTGGGACGTGACCCACTGAAGCTAGCGGGAGGGGCCAGGGCAGCCCTGACTCCTCCGCACAGGGCTGCCTGTACCTGCACCTCTCCCTGCCCTCTGCCCCCAGCCCCAGGCTCCGGGGTTCAGCCCACGCAGCTGAGATCAGGGGCGGGGCTGAGTCTGTTCTGCCTTCCTGCTGGCCCCACCCCCCCAACACAGGCCAGCAAGCATCCTGCCAGGTGTGCCAGGGGGTGGCACCTGCCCCTCCAGAAGGCGGGGAGCACAGGGGTGTGGTCTGAGGCCACTTACGTCCCAACTATGGTGCTGGCTGTGGCGAGCCCTGGCTAGTGACCTTCCTGGGACAGGTGACAGCCACTTACCGGGTCTTGAGTGCAGCCCTCAGGGAAGACAAAGCGGATCCCTTGCCCTGCTTCTCCCGCTGAGGCCCTCCCACACCAGGAGAAGACATCACCCCCAGTGTGGGTGGGCTAAGGAGCTGCTGGGAGTCAGCCCTGCTGGGGGGCGGAACTGAAAGGGGGTACTGTTCACACAGACATGCTGGGTGACTTCAGGCAAGCTGCTGCCTCGTCTGGGGCCTTGTTTCCCCACCTAATTCAAAGGGCTGTGCAGATCCGGATTCCACAGCCAAGAGGCAGGACTCAGTGTCCACACCGGGCAGACAAAGGCGGCGAAGTCAAGAGAGGCGAAGGGACATCTTGGGGTGACATGGCTCTCAGCCAGGATCTCCCAGGCTACAGACAGAGCTCCCCACTCCATTCTGCCCTAGGCATTCCTGCTGACAGAGGATTTTCTAAAGACGGGGGTGCTTGTTTCCCCATTGTTCAGAAGAGGAGCCAAAGGCCGGGTCCAACCCCTTCCACCTCCTCCTCACAAACCGCTGACACCAGGGTTACTCGCCAGGGAGAGAGGGGCCAAGCTTCCTGGGGAGAGCCAGCGGCATCCCCCCAGCCAGCAGTGCATATAGACCTGCAGAGTCCTAGGAGGCTGGAGGGCTCCAGAACCTTCCTCAACCTTGGTGTGCTGGGGTCAACTCACACCAGCTCCATCAGGGCCATCAGCTCCAACAGCTCACATCTGCTCACAACAGCTCACACCAGCTTGCATCTGTTCACATCAGTTCACACCAGCTCGCACAAGCTCACATCAGCTCACACCAGCTCACACCGACTCCACCAGCTCACACTAGCTAGCATCAGCTCACACCAGCTAGCATCAGCTCACACCAGCTAGCATCAGCTCACACCAGCTTGCATCTGCTCATATCAGCTCACAAGAGCTCACATCAGCTCATACCAGCTCCACCAATTCATATCAGCTCACATCAGCCGCACTAGGACACCAATACCACCAGCTCCACCAGCTCACATCAGCTCACACCAGCTCACACTAGCTCGCATCAGCTCACACCGGCTCATATCAGCTCACACTAGTTCGCCCCAGCTCCGCTAGTTCACGCCAGCTCACACCCGTGAGCCAGAGTCAACTGAATACATCTCCTCCCATGCTATGTCCAGTGACTTCCTGCTGGAAGCTTAAAACTGGCCGTGATAAGAAACATCACGGACGTTGAAAGTGCTTCACATTAGAAGGGGTTTTGTTGGTCTGCTTTTTGTTTCCTGGACTGTGGTGGTGAAACACTCACTGAGACTCCCCCTAAAGCTCCAGAATTCAAGAACTGAAGGCAGCCTCATGCCCCTGAAATACCTGCCAGGCCTCTCCAGCCTTTCTGACTACCGACTCTGCCAAACGAAGGGGGAGGGTGGGCACTCTCCCTCCCCACTCTCTGGGAGGGTAGGGGCAGGTCTGCCTTGCCCTTACCCTCCCAGAGCCACTCACAGACCAGCCAAATAGAATGTCCAGTCTCTCTGCTTTCAACTCCGTGGGTGGACCTACTGTGTGCACCAGCTGCTGTTCTAGGCCCTGGGATACATTGTAAGCCATACAGCTGAGGCTTTTGCTGCCTGATGGGGGCAGATAGACAAGCCATCTATGAAAAAGTCATACCAACATTTGGAAATGGAAAGTTTATTAAAGTAATGTCATCACAAATAATGCATTGAAACCCTGAGAGATTATAACGCAGAATAAAGAGGCTGGAGGAATAGTATCTAATGGGAAGAACTACTTAAGAAAGTGTTGTCAGGGGCCCAGAGGAGGTGACACTCAGCTGACTTCTGGCTCACACCCAGGGAAGAGTTTCAGGAGAGGGATGAGCTGGGGCAAAGGCTGGGAGTGGGTGAGAGGGGTCGGGAGGCGGGCATGGCTGGAGTGAGTACCAGGGCTGCAGGAGAAGTGACCGGGAGGTGAGAGGCGCTCTCTGGGGAACCCCGTGGGGTGCAGCGAGGGGCTGCGTGGACCTCCAGGTGTGCTGAAAGCCGTGGGACGGTTATAAGCTGGGCAGTAACGAGTCCTTTTGCTGAGAGTCCACTGTGGTGCTGGGTGGACCTAAGCGGGCAGGAAAGGAGCCAAGAGACCCAAGTGTGGCTGGTGCAGACGTCCAGGTGATGGAGGTGCTGTGGGGATGGAGCGGGCAGGGGTCCAGGTTCGGGACAGACCCTGGAGGAGGAACCACAGGGCCCGCTGCTGGATCAGACGGGGAAGAGATTAAGGAGGGTGTGAGTTTTAGAATAGCGTGCAGAGATCCTGGTCCTAACACATCCTCGTCCTGACACGCACGGGCCTGGGGCAGGGGCACCGATGGGGGCCGGGGATTTCCATACTCAGCTCCCCACCCAGCTCTGTCCTGCACTGCAAGGGGCCTCCTGCACCTCTGTGGACTGCGGCCTGCACATCCCCTCCACAGCCTCCCCAGCCTCCCCCGCACCGTCCATTCCTCGGGAGAGCTGGGGAGGGGCCAGCCCCCATCCCAGGGTTTGCACACTTCGGCAGCAGGATATCCCTCGTCCCGTGAGACCCTTGTCCCGTGAGAGGGCGTGGCCCCAAGGAGGCCCAGAGCAGGGTGCTCTGAGATGAAAGGGGCTCAGCTGCCAGGTCTAGAGGGGGGACTAGAGGTGCCACAGTCCACGGAGGTGAGGGGCCAGGAGCAGGTTGGGGAGCGGGAGGCAGCGGAGTTCGGTTCAGACATGTTGACCCAAGGTCACGTGTCCGATCAACCTGCAGAGTTTGGTGGCCCCGGTCTGCACCATGAGGGGTGCAGCAGGAAGATGCTGGAAGGCGGCATCAGCCAGGCTGGAATCTCCCCACCTCATCCTTCGTTTCACAAGGGAGGGGTCAGGGGTCAGCAAGGGCAGTGAGTAGCCGAAGGCCACACCGAGGGGGCGAGTAGGCCTTGGTCCACCCCTCCGCCGCTGGCCGCCCTTCCCTGCAGGCCCGCCCTACTCTCTGAGTGTCCTTCTCAGAGCAGCAAGGGCCTCAGGACATGATCTAAGCTTCACAAGGACCCAGGGGACCGGAGGAGGACAGTGTGGAGACAGGCGGGCAGGGGGGCCTCGGCAGGGTCCAGGGAGAGATGAGGGGGGCAGGGATGGTGGGGGAGGACATGAGAGATGGTAACAGAGCCTCGAGGGCTGCGACTGTGGCATAGTCACCCCACTGGCCCCAGTGCTGGGGGGCACACACTGGGGCTTTGGAGACCCCGTTCAGTGCACAGAGGGACTCAGGCCTGATCCAGCAACGCTGGCCAAGCAACAGCGCTGCTCAAACAACGAGGACGTAACAGCCACTGTCTCCCATGAACCAGGCACAGGGTTACACGTTTCCCACCCGTTACCTCACTGCACCCATTTTACAGATGGGCTAAGCTGGGCTCAGAGAGGCGAGGTGACTTCCCAAGGCCACACAGCCAATAAGACAGGAGGAACTCATCTCTGGCCTGGAAGCCTGGGCTTTCACACCTCTTGTGCAGGCTCTGCCAGAGGGAGAAAGCCGTGGAGGAGCTGCAATAACAGGTATCTCTCCGGAAACGCGTGGCACGGTGGTGCAGGGTGCGGGCTCTCCCTCTGACAGAGCCCAGACCCTCTGGGTGCCTGCAGGGGACACAGGCAGAATTTCAGCTGCGAATACCGTGCAGACCAGGGGCGGAGCAGAGCAGTGGCTGCCTCCCCCTGGAATGGAAGCCCCAGCAGGGCAAAGGCCAAGTCTCTCCTTCAACTCTGAGTCTAGGAGAGCACCTGGAGGGGTGAGCACCCCGGAAAACTAGCTGAGGGACGGAGGGAAGGAGTGTGGAGGGGAAGGAGGGGTGACGTGTCTTAGGTTGGGCGTGGCTTCAGGCTGATGGCACCCAGTAGGTGCTTCGGAATCAGGTCTGACTGTGTGAAACCAGTCTGGAAACTCCACGGGCTTATTTCTGCTCGTCCCAGTGTTGGCCGCTGAAACATGAGCCGCTTCCTGAGGCCATTATAAATGACAGAGTTGGGACATCCAGAGTTAGGGTGCCCATGATTCTCCCCGATACAATCAACATTAGGTTTTTACCCCAAAAAAGAGTAGCCTTACTAGCAACATAGAAACAGCCGGCATCTTAGACACTGTGCTGAGCAAACTCTGCCTGGAGAATCGATCACTGATGCCAGGGGCTCCCTTTCTTAGACGAGGAAGCCAGGGCTCAGAGGGAGGGACTGACTGTCCCCGGAACCTGCTGCTAACGGCAGAGCTGGCCAAGCCCCTTGATGCCACTCGGCCGCCCGCACATTCCCTGGACGCTGCTCGGCCCGTAAACGGGTTTATGGCTCTATCCTTCAAAACACACTCAAGCGAGGTTTATTACATAATAGAAAACAAAGGTAGTTTGGTAATCTGTTTCCCACTCAGGGAGTTTTATTAAAATGCAATAAATCTCCAGGACAGAGCGTGGCTTTACAGCAAAGGGCAGAGATGTAGGCCTGCTTTTCTGCGGGGACAGGGTCTGGGTGAGGGGGTGCGGAGTGAGCGTGGGAGGTGGGGGTGAAAAGAATGCAGCAGTCTGGCCCCACCCACCGCAGGTTCAGCCCCTCCCAGGAGCCACGAGGAACAGGACTTTCCACTCAGCTGGGCCCTGGAGGGCAAGGGGAACAAGAGGCTTTGTGATGCCAATACTTCGTCAAACACCACTTCCCCTCAGTGTCTGCTGAACCATGCCTTCTACACCCTGCAGCCTCACTGTCCACTCTGAATGCTGTAGCCGTGTTCCTGTTCTAATCCACAAGCCCCACCCCCTGGAGGATACAGTTCAATGCTCTTGGGCTGGCCTACAAGACTGGCCTTGGTCCAACTCCCCCTGGGGCCTCGCCAGCGTGCCCTCCCACCCTCCTCTGCCCACCTCACATTTTTGCCGCTCCAAATGTCTTAGGGTTCCTCCCACACCAGGCTGGTAGGCGCCTCTGTGATTTTGCACATACTGTTGTCTCTGTCTAGAATGCCTTTTCCTCTGCCTGACTACCTGGAAAACTCCTATTCATTCTTCAAAACCCTATCCGGACATTACCTCCTCCGAATTGTCCAGTCACTCTCTCCCATGAGTTCCTTAACAGTAGACAGAATTTGGTCCCTCCTTCAGTCCCTTCCTCTCTGACAAGGTTGGTGTCTCATTCATGGCCAATCCTAAGGCTTGAGGCTCAAGAAAATTCTATAGGGTTTAATTATCTGAAAACGGTCTTACTGTCTCATGTTCAATCTTGGTGCTCCAGCCAGGTCCTCAACTGATCAGAAACACAGACAAGCTCTAGATGCCTTCATGCCCTGTGTGGTCAGCAGAATAAGGAACCCCCGAGCATGTCCACCTCCTAAAGCCCAGAGCTCCTGCATGTATCACCTTAGAGGCAGAGGGACTTCGATGTGGTTACGCTCAGAACTTTGAGATGGAGAGGTTATCTTGAATTATGCGCATGAACCTCACTGAATCACATGGGTTGTTAAAAGGGAGACCCTTTCCAAGCTATGGGTAGAAAAGGAGGGGAACAGATGAGTCGGAGGAGGCAACACTGGTGGCTTGAAGATGGAGGAAGGGGCAACGAGCCAAGGAAGGCAGCCACCTCTAGAAACCAGGAAAGGCCAGAAAAAAAAAAAAAAAAAACCTTTCTCTAAAGTCTCAGGAAAGGAAGTGAGCCCTATTCACACCTTCGTGTTAGCCAGGGAGACCCATGTCAGCCTTCCGCCCTCCAGAACTGTGCTGTAATAAATCTGTGTTGGTTTTGAGCCGCGAATTTTGTGGTCATTGGTTACGGCAGCAAGAGAAAGCCAGGGCACCCAGGGCACCAGCCTGGCTGTTTACACGGGTTCTCCCAGTCCCTGGGCACCGCCAGCCTCTGCTCCATTGCCACCTACCTTTTAAAGATGTTTTTTAATGCAGACTGTTTTTTTTTTTAAGTCTTCATTGAATTTGTTACAATATTGTTTCTGTTTTATGCTTTGGTTTTTTGGCCACAAGTCATGTGAGATCTTAGCTCCCCAATTAGGGATTAAACCCGCACCCTCGACATTGGAAAGTGAAGTCTTAACCCCTGGACTGCCAGAGCAGTCCCTGGCCCACTCCCTTGACTGCCTTCCCCCATTTCACTTGCCATTTTCTGCCTAGTGAACCGCTATTTATCCTTCAGAACCCGTTTTCCAGGTCCCTTTGCTGGGACCTTGTGCTCTGGGGCCTGCCGGAGCACCACATGCCCTGAGGCTCAGCCGCGCCTCCCCCCCCCCCCACACACACGCAGAAGGGCGCCGTCTGGGGTTCCTTGCTCGCCCGCCAGCTGGCCAGATCGTGGGCGGCAAGTGCCAGTGCTTGGTTGATTCTGAATGTTTGGTGCCAAAGCGGCGCCTGACACATTGTAGCATCTCAGAAAGCAAGTTGCAAGTGACCTGACCGGGGCTTGGGGTGGTCAGAGTCAGAGGCCTCCATCTATTCGTGGAATTTGTTGAACATAAGGAGGCCCCCACCTTGCTGCTGAAGCTTTACTTTAGCTAGAAGTACATTCGCGCCAGCAAAGGAGGCATATTTATCTTATTTTTGTGTACCTAAACAGCTCTTTCATTTCTCTGCCCCCCAGTACAATCAGTTACAGCCTCAGAGACAAACCCTCCGTACACTCAAGTACATGGCAGAATCCTGATACCCTGTAATCCAACAGATAGGAAAGAAAGTCCCTGATTAAAATACATCCTAAGAAAATAATCAGAAACGTGGAATAACGTACATACGAGGCCAAGAACACAGCTTGCTCTACATCTTTAGGTTAGCGAAAACTGAAATGGACGCAGATGTCTAAAAATGAGGATTTGGCTAAATAAGTAATATCTCCTTCATCTGAGGCTACATTACACGGCCGCTAAAAACAGTGGTTTTGAGAATATGTGGGAGCATAGGAAAATGTTTAATACTGGGATTCAAAGTTTATAAAATGTGTATACGTTTGCATCTTAAAAAGACTGGTGAGAATTTTCATCTCAAACATTAACATTTGTTATCTCCTAAGGTGGCTTAACACAAGGGATTGTTTTTATGGTTCGTTGATGCCATAGTTTCTAAAATTTCTGTGATGAACATGTGTTATCGCTTTTAAAAATAAGATATTTTTTAAGAAGAAGCTTCTGGAGAGGAATTTAGCAACATCCTTATCAGTACTATCTTTAATATGTTACTAAACCTTTATAAGGTTGAATGGCATCAGACAGCACCCCGTTATAAGGAAACGTGAGGTGGTTACCACTGAGTCCAGGAGCGGTGTTTTGTGGGTCTCAATCCAGCTCAGGAAACCCCTGATACTGAGATGACGGGAAACTCAGATCCCAAGAAGAGATGAGGAGGGATTCTGGGGAGGGTCTGCAAGGGCCCAGAGGAGGGGCCTGACCCAGCCAGGGTTGGGGCTGGGGTGAGGGACTTGGGAAAGGGGAGGGACCTCTGGGCACAGAAGGGTGGGGGGACAGGAGGCTGCTGCTGAGACCTGGGTGTGGGGAGCTTGTGCCAAGGCCTGTGGGGAGGTACCCCGCTGGATGGACAAAGGTGGGGTCAGGGGGAGAACTCTAGAAGAGTCCGCGGTGTCAGGGGCCCCCACGAGATGGTTCTTGTGTAGGTGCCGGCTGCAGCATCAGAGCACCCACTCAGCACTCACAGGCTGGCCCTCCCCGCGGGGCATCTGTCTCCTGTCTCTCAAAAAAGCATCTGAGATGTTTGTGTGGGCTGGGCAGCCGCGCTGTGGGCTCACCGAGTTTCAGGGTCGCCTGTGTGGGCCGGGCTGTCATCGGCGCTGTGAGGGAAGCCAGGTGCCCCGGGCAGCCGTCGGAAAGCTAAATTCGGAGCCCACACCTAGCTCGTTCAGGGTCGTCCTGCAGAACCCGAGAACCCGTCTGCTTTCCGCTCTGGTCTGCTCTTTCCCTGAGAAGTCTTCTGGAGCCCGAGGAAGGCCTACAGCAGCGGGGTCAGAGGAGCAGGACGCGGGAAAGAGAGAGAGAAAACCACTGCAGGCACGCGCCTGCGTCAGCGCCTCCCTCGATCCCTATCGGGTCTGCGTCTTGTTTAAATCAAACTCAGGTCTCCATGGTGATGTTAAGCAAACACACAGAGAGAGGCTGTTGGGGGGAGGAAGTCACAGCCGGTGGAAAGGCAGCCGGACGCGTCAGGGGAAGAGACGGAGGAAGCCCCCCCCACACCTCCCAGGCGCCACGCGTTGCACACGCAGGAGCTGTTGTCATCCTCACGTCCAAACCGCGAGGTCTACGCCGCCAGACTCAAGGTACAGACAAGGCCCGGGGTGGGGGTGGGAGGGCGCCACAAAGCAGGGAAGGTGCAGAGACAGATGGAATCCGGATCTCTCTGGGGGCACCGAGCACCCGGCCTGGAACGCCTGCAGTCAGCCACACAGCAGCCCGTCACCGTCTAAGACTTTCTCTCTAAAATCAGGCCCGCTCTTCCCGCCCACAAAGAGCAAGGCTTGCCACCTGTTTAACGATCCCTGCGGACACTCAGCACATCCGCCTGTAAGGACGCTAACAGCACAGCAGCGCTTTGTCTGCCTGGACATTCAAGGCCCCGAAGACACAGGCTTCGATGCCGGGGACTGCCCGTGGGCTTCCGAAACTCTCTGCACTCGGCCTGGCTCTGCCCACCTCACCCTCAGGACGGTCCAGCTGGGAGGACGTCCCCGTCCCCAGCCAGCATCTGTCTCCGCAGGAAAGGACCCGGACGCTCGTTTACGTTACTACGTATGGAGAGGTTATCGTCCGGCTTGATGGCTCAGATCCCCTAAACTCTGCATCCTCAACACATAACCCCTAAATTCTCTATATTAAAAAATGGAGAGAGAGAGGGGTATCCTGGGAACATAGAACCCAACCTGGTTCGAAACGGAATGGCATCAACACCCAGTAGCGCTGCAAGGAGGCAGATGCGTCTGGAAACCTCAAAGGCGGCTCATCTGGAAAAGAAGGCCTGTACAGTCGCTTCCCAAAGCTTGCTCCCTGGAAAACCAACCCCAGGAAATGCTCAGAGGAGCCAGAGCAAAATAAGACTTAAACTGCATAAAACATTTAAACAAGTAAAATTAATTGAAGCAAGTAAAAATTAAAATAAAATTTTAAATTAAACAGTTTTTTAAAAATGAAAGCTCATGGAATCAGATGGGATTGGAGAAGCGCCACATGACCTTCTCCTGGAGACGTACGGTGCCCAGTGCTATGTTAGAGACTGATGTGTTCTCCTGCAAAGAAGCCTGATTTGTTTTCTTCCATCTAAGTATGTTTGCCTAGCTTATGACCACACAACATATATTTTCTGGAAGCATCGATGAGCACCTGTTGTACTTTTGAGTGTCATTGAGCAAACAAGTCCCTTCATTCCCCTCCCCTCCCCGACTGGTGCTGGGTTTGACTTGCATTGGCCAATGGAATTTAGCAAATGTGAGTGAACAGAAGCCTTAAGTGTGCTTATAGGGGCACTTGCCTCTCTCGCTCCCCTGTTTGTGCATGGGAAGAAGGGGTCCTGATGGCCTCTGGCCGGTCAGCTGGGGTCCCACACTTGTGGACCAGAGCCGAGCCTGCCAACCTCAGCTCAGGGGGAGCAGTCCAGCCACCCCAGCCTACAGCAAACAAACCAGTCACCCCAGGGCGTGAGAAGGAGCCTGCTGTTGCCACCGAGTTTGGGGTGACTTGTTACAGCATCACTGTCACTGTAGCTGAGGAATACACCAGCCTACAGAGACACTCTTCTAAGAGTGGCACTTCTAAGAATCGCATATTTTGAAATATGACTTAGAAGAACGCTCTTGGGAGGACACATTCTTGGAGAGTGTTGGGAAAGAATAAATGACAATCGTAGGAGCTCAGGACACAGTTAGAGGATACCCATCTTAACATTCAGGGTCAGGAAAGGACTTGGGCTACTTGCAGCAGAGAGGCAGGGTTGGAGAAGGAATTTAGCAATAGAAAAAGGATGGGCACAAAATACAACAGCTAAATCCCAGAGGAGGGGCCTCAAACAGTCAAGAAGATACTATACAAGAAAGTATGTTTGATTCCACGAAAAATCACGCAATTGCAAGACAGGATAACACTCAACTATGCCCTAACGTCCACTTGAATGCAGACATACACAGTCTGATGACTCCAGAGGTGCGGGGCAGGAGTCGCCCTGCAGACAGGCTAGCAGAGGAAAGAGGAAGGTGGAGACACTCCGCAGCCCTGACGGGGACAGTGGAGCCTGGGGATGGAAACCCTCGCACTCCACAGCAGGGGAAGGCGTGGCTCAGCCAGCCAACAGGGCTTACAGGGCTGCAGGGATGAAGGATCAAAACTGAGGCGCAGGCGTCAGTCACGGTTCTGAAGGCAGCACGATGCCATCCGCGCTAATTTGTAAATCACACTAAACCCTAGGACATATTGATTGTGGATAGACACATACGTGTGTACTTAAAACAGGACACCCCCATGGGGGTGACTTCTGGGGTCGGGGATGGCGGGCGTGGGGGAGGTGGAAGGAAGGAGGGGAGAGTTGGGCTGGATCCGAACCTGGGAGACTGTGTTTATTTAAAAGACGGAGAGCCCAGGAAGAGAAAACTCAACATCTATTACAGATGGGGAGCCCGTGTTGGGCTAGACTGCAGTCTGCGGCAGTAACAGCTGAAGCCCCACACTTCAGTGGCTTAAGCCGCATTATTCCTGGTCACGGACCACTGGTCCAGATAAACGACGTGACCCCACAATAACCACACGGGAGGCCGGGGAAGGGAGAAAGGCTTGGATTATTTAGTGACCACGGGGTTGTCTCTGGCACGTGGGTACTCAGGCAGCTGGCACACCACATTCCACACCCACTGTCTCCATTCAAGATTTCAGGATTACAGTGAAGACGGAGGAAGAGAATCACCCTCCTCCTCCCCCTACCTGGTGCAAAGAGCTGACTCATTGGAAAAGACCTTGATGCTAGAAAGATTGACGGCAGGAGGAGAAGGGGGCAACAGAGGACAAGAGGGATGGACAGCATTGCCAACTCAATGGCCACGAGTTTGAGAAAACTCAGAGAGATAGTGGAGGACAGAGGAGCCTGGCATGCTGCAGCCCACGGGGTCGCAAAGAGTCGGACACGACCGAGCGACGGAACAACAACAGCCCCTAACAAAAGGGGGGGGGTGCCACCAAGTCACTCAGAGAAAACCCGAGACCCCAGCACTCCCACTCCAGCATTTCCGAAGTTCCCCTACTAAAGTCCCGCCCAAGGCCCCACGTGGGGGTGGAAGGGCAGGGCCGGCACGGCCTCCACAGCGTCCACGCAGTGTGTGAACGGGGCCGCGGGCTGGGGTTACATGACAGCAGAGGGAAGCGGAGCGTGGAGCGTGAGCCAAAGCCCGCTTTCTCCCTGGCTCAGGACTCCCCCAGCCCCTCTCACGCCATCTGATGGCCTCGGGGCCAGTTCTGTGCTCCTGGCTCCCACCCTACCTGCTGGGATGGCCGCAGAGGCCTGAAGGGTCTTCCTGGTCCTGGCAGTGTTTCCCAAGGACCACATCACCATATGTCCATCCATGCAACCATCCATCATCTGTCGATCCGTCTCTCTGTCCTCCCAGGCATATGTTTATCTGTACCTCTGTCCCTCCCTCCATCCATCTATCCATCCATCTCTATATCCATCCACCCATCCACCCGCTTGTATAGTCATCCATCCAGCCACCCATCCACTCACCCACCCATCTATATATCCATCCACCCATCCACCCATCTGTATATCCATCCATCCATCCATCCATCCATCCACCCACCCATCCACCCTTCTGTATACCCATCCACCCATCCACTCATCTGCATACCCATCCATCCATCCCTCCATCCACTCATCTGCATACCCATCCATCCATCCCTCCATACACCCATACACCCAATGCCCAACATCACCTTCTGTACCAGATCTGATCTAGGTTCTGGGCATTGGGAGGTCATTGCAGTGGACCCTACTGGTCTCCATCCTCAACCTGTGTATGTTCTGGCGACCAGGGGTCGAAGGGGGCACCATACCATACAGGGGACAAGCCATACACAGGGACCCCCACCCTCCAAGGGAGCTGTGGTAAAGAGCGCCGGGGGCTGCGTTATGCTGAGCAGTGGGGCAGCTCCTTTGAGGAAAAGAGGTTTACGCTGAGATGAAACATCCACGAGTTGCTGGCACCTGAGGGTCAGCATCAAGGGCACAGCATGCAGCTTCTACAGAAGGGATGGACTACACACGACGGTCAAGGTTCAGCCAGCAGGCTGGGACGGGAGGCTGAGGAGGGAGGGTGAGAGTGGAAGAGGGCGTAGGGGGCGGGACGGGAGCCAGGGCACAGCGTCCCTGCAGGGGGTGGGGCTTGGGAGCCGGTCTGGGTGCCCTGGGAAGCCTGGCATGCTGAGCCTCACTCTTGTCAGCCCAGCCCCCGGCTACTCAAAGTGTGGCCCCTGGGGCAGCAGCCGGGCCTGCACCTGGATGCCTAGTGGGCACGCAGGGTGGGGAAGCCGGAGCACCCCTGCTCTGGAGCGGCCTTTCCTGGGGTTGCTCTCCCCTGGGGCACTTCTGAGAGATCCCCACACTGAGCCCACGTCTGCCAAGGCAGGGTGGTAGTTTTTAAGAGCTTTTCAAGTGACTTTTATGTACCTCCTGCTAAGGACTGGCCATCTACACATTGGCTGCTGCTCAGCTGTTGAGGGCTTGCGTCCACCTTGTTGGGAGCATTTATGAGGTCACCGAGCCCAGCTGGCCATTTGGGATCCAGCTTCGGAGACCCCAAACAGGCCTCTCAGGACCCCAGCCTGGGTGGCTGGCAGCAACCTGGGCTCTTGAGACTCTGGGCCCTGCAGCTTCCCAGAGATGCCCAGAGATGCAGGCACGGGCACTCTCCAGGGGGCTACGCACGGATCATTTTGTCCTGGCATTTGTATTTCCAGGACTGTCTGTCCTGACCTCAACGTTGTCACAGGTCTGTCGAGGAGGAAATACAAGCTGCACACCAGGGCTTCAGGTGCCCCGTGAGCGCTTATGTTCTTCTTGCTGCCCCTGCAGGCTTTGGCCCTGCCCACGGAGCTCCCCGGCCCGAGCTCGGCCAGGGCACCAGGATACACGAGTGTTGGCCGTGGCGGCCGCCAGGGTGAGCGGGCAGGACCAGACGTGGGCGTGTGTGCGTGCCATGAGCCTCAGGCCTCGCAAGGAGAGCGGTCTGGGGGGCAGCAGTGGGGCAAGCTGGGAAGGGCTGCTGGGACCACCAAGCATGCAGTGTCCGGAGGGGAGGGTGGCTGAGGAAACAGGGACACAGGGGGCCTCTGCGAGAGCCACCAGGGAGGCCGGATCCGGGCAGTGGCCGCGCAGCTTCATGGCGGATGTGTCCTGGGCTGAGCGGGGGCATCAGAAAAGTGTGTGTGCCTAGGCACTTCAGTCGTGTCCAGCCCTTTGCCACCCTACGGACTGTAGCCCACCAGGCCCCTCTGTCCATGGGATTCTCCAGGCAAGAACACTGGAGTGAGTTGCCGTGCCCTCCTCCAGGGGATCTTCCCCACCCAAGGACTGAACCCTTGTCTCTTAGTCTCCTGCACTGGCAGGCGGATTCTTTACTGCTAGCACTTCCGTTCACATCGAAACCCCCTGAGGCTGCGTGCGACCTTATTTGGAACGATGCCTTTGGAGATGTAATGAAGTTATAGAGCTCGAGATGAGCTCACCCTGGATCACCCGGGTGGGCCCCAAATCCAAATCCAAGTGTCCTTATAAGGAGCACACGGAGGAGTGACTTGGAGCAGGCCGCGTGAAGACAGAGGCAGAGACTGGAGAGACGTGACCGCTAGGAAGGACCCCGGCTCCCAGCCCTCAGTTTCCAGGAGCTGGAAGAGGCAGGAAGGCTCCTCCCCAGTGCCTCCAGGGGGAGGCTGGCCCTGCCGCTTCTCCATTTCAGACTCCAGGGCCGTAGGATGGTGGGAGAACATTCTTCTGGTTTTAAGCCCCTAGACTTTGGTCCTTTGCCCCAGCAGTCCAGGGACACTTGCAGAGATTGGACATGTAGGCCAGGGCAGGGTCAGCCGGCTCCTCTAGTTACCATTCACCTCCGGATGGTCCAGGACGGGAGGTGGACCAGCTCTATGCTTGTCCTACTCCCGAGGCCAATCAGCAGCTTTCTCGGGGGAAGGGCTCCCATGCTACCCCCGCCCCTCGGATGAGAGGTTGAGCAGAGAACAATGCTCACGCAGAAGGAAGGGGTAGAGGGCTGGATCCTCAAAACCAGCCAGGGAGACAGGGAGAGACATTCCCGCCATGTGGCCCACAAAAGGCAGGACAATTAAAACTGCATCCAGCTTAGATTTCAGAGAGTCATTTCCAGACTGTAAATACCACATCTGTCAGTAAAAATGTATTTATCGTGATTACGCAGGAGAATTCTTGGGAGTCTGGGTGCACATTCAATAAATGTGTCCTTAATAACCCCACTAAATATGTGTTTGCCAGACACCAGCACCCCGAACCACCCTCCACGTGTGCCCTTAACAGCAGACAGAGGCCGGGTGACATTCTGACCAAGGGCCGATGGCAGTCTCTCCTCTCCTAAACAAGCTTGCACAGTCTCAATACGGAGGATGTGAACGGGTGATGCTCACAAGAGAAAACGCGATTAAACCCAGAAACCACTCGCCCTCGCTAGGGGTATGGAAACGGCTCTGCCTCCCTCTGGGCCAACAGGTTAGCAAGTTCTAGAAAAGCTGTTGGCCCAAAGGTGAGCAGGAAGCAGGGCACTGCTCCACGTGGAGGGTTGCGTTCCTCCTGGAAAAGAATTCGGTGTTGCTGCATGCTAGCCATGAATCTGCTCAGACCATCTGGCTCAGAAATGGAAAGGAGAAGGGGACGACAGAGGATGAGAAGGCTGGATGGCATCACTGACTCGATGGACGTGAGTCTGAGTGAACTCTGGGAGTTGGTGATGGACACGGAGGCCTGGCGTGCTGCGATTCATGGGGTCGCAAAGAGTCGGACACGACTGAGCGACTGAAATGAAGACGCTTCCCAGGAAAGAAAGCAGAGAGGAAAGCACCATGCCGGAATGTCTCATGACCGCAGCAGGCCTAGGAGCTGTGTGTACGGCATGAAAGCGTTGGTTGCTCAGGCATGTCCGACTCTTTGCGACCCCATGGACTGCAGCCCACCAGGCTCCTCTGTCCACGGGATTCTCCAGGCGAGAATATACTGCAGTGGGTTGCCATGCTCTTCTCCAGGGGATCGTCCCAACAAAGAGATGGAGCCCAGGTCTCGTGCATTGCAGGGAGATTCTTTACCATCTGAGCCACAAGGGAGGCAGGGCTAGGAGTTAGAACAAATAAATCCCAGGGGTGAGTGTACAGCCATAAAAAATAATCACGTGGTCCGTGATACCGCACGGAAAAACGGGAAACTCCTTGCATGTGTGTGAGAGAGGTACGCAACTTGATTCTGTGTCTCACGGTACTGCAGTCTCAGCACAAGAGAGATGAGATAAACACAGAAATCAGGCCTGACAGGTGGGGATGTGTATGAACTTTCTGGAAATGACTGATGCTTCTGCATGTATTTTTAATAAAGGAGAGGAAACGTCTGAGTCTAGAGGCTGATGAGAAAAGAATGTGGAAAATTAAAATCTGTTGATTTGCTTCAGAGGAAAACTAAATTTAGACTGCGTGCTGTTCTGGGGACGGTTCATAGGCAGTCTCCCTCAGTCTTCACGATTTCCCATCCAGGGATGTTTCCACTTTACAGACAAGGAGCCAGAAGCTCTTGAGAGGAAAAAGAGCTCCCTGTGGAGACTCTCTGAAGTGGGTGGTTTGTCTTCCTTGAGACAGGTTGGGACTGGAAACCCTTTGCGGCAGAGCTTTCACCTGGACAAACGTCTCCTCGAGCAATAAAATATGAAGAGATATAAGGGACTAAAAACTGCTGCGTGCATGCACCGTTGGAGCAAATTCTGGACAAGATTCACAAAGACCAAAACCCCAGCTGCCACGTCTGAAACCATGTTGTTCTTTAGTCGCTCAGTCCTATCTAGACTCTTTGTGACTCCATGGACTGTAGCCCACCAGGCTCCTCTGTCCTGGAATTCTCTAGGCAAGAGTACTGGAGTGGGGTTGCCATTTCCTTCTCCAGGGGATTTTCCCAACCCAGGGATTGAACCCGCATCTCCTGCATTGCAGGTGGATTCTTTACTGCTGAGTCAACCAGGGAAGCCGTGTCTGAAAAGCCAGGAGTAAAAAGAGGTTTTCGGGAGCAAAACAGGGTACTGCACCTGACCTCTGCACTCAACATCACCCACAGGTGGGCAAACCACCTAAGCCAGCCCTCCTGCCCGACCCTCGGACACACCCCTGTCCTCACCCCATTAAGGAACCAGCTTGGCCCCCCACAGGGAGCAAGCAAAGAAACCTGTTACTTGATCTCACTCCCTCCTGCTGCAGCAGGGACCCCAGTAAAGCCTTGCCTGAATGTGCAGTCTGGCCTCTTGAATTCCGTCGCTAACTCATATCCCCATGGACTGCAGCCCACCAGGCTTCCCTGCCCTTTACTATCTCCCAGAGCTTGCTCAAATTCATGTCCGTTGAGTCGATGATGCCATCCAACCATATCATCCTCTGCTGCCCTCTTCTCCTCCTGTCTTCAGTCTTTCCCAGCATCAGGGTCTTTTCCAATGAGTTCTTCACATCAGGTGGCCAAAGTACTGGAGCTTCAGCTTCGGCATCAGTCCTTCCAGAGGTTAAGGAGGCCAGGAACGCTGTTTGGTAACAGCCTGGCTTCCCTACCTGTATATGAAGAATTCTGAGTCTTGAGGCCACACTGGAGGGCTAGCCAAGGTCGTTTCCACCCCCACGAAGCCCCCACGAAGCCTTGCCACAAATTTTAACTCCACCCAGCAACTCCGTGGAAAGCAGCACAATGACACCAGGAAGGACTGCGGGCTACTCAAGGCACACTCACAATAACCTCACCTCTTCTGTCCCGGCTTGTGTAGATGCTGCAGGAGCAGACAGAACCCGGCCCCCATACTCCAGGGGATTAACAAACATTCATGGAGACCTGGGCTGACAGGCAGGGGCTGCAGACTGAGTTAACTTAGTAGAAGGACTCTGCTTGGAGCTAGAGAGGACAAGTGACTCTCTCTACTTTGCAGCCAAGGGGACCTGTCCTTGGACCATCCACCTGGCAGGGGGGAACCCTCCAGGAGCCGGCCCTTCTCAAGGAGCCTGGCCCCAAAACCAGTCCCCAAATGCGGACCTTCAAAGGGCAAGCAATGAGATTTCACTGGAGCTTTAACGCTCACGCCACTCTCTGCTTTCATCCCAAACAATGAACAAACAGCCTTATCTACCCCCGGAGAGCATTTCTGAAAGCAGGCTCCTTGCTGGATGAGGTGCTTCAAGGCACGAGATTGAAACGTCCCAACACATAAAGAAGTGGGGGTCCTGGCTGCAAAGCATCTGTGGCAGGCTCCTTATCTTGAGGCTGGCGTGGAATTGGAAAGCAGGCTGGTGAGTCTGGGAGGCAAGTCTGGGGCTGAAAGGGGCAGGCTCAGAAAGGCACTTCTGCGGGAAAAGGGAAGGAAAACGCACAGCTGCCCACTCCCCACATTCGCAGCAGGGCGACCATGCCCGCACAAGGCCTCCCTGCTCCTCATCTGGCAAAGGACACAGCCAACTCAGGGCTCATTTCAGCAACTTTCAGGAGCATCACGGCAACGCCTCGGTGAGAACCAACTAGGAAGCAATCATGAGGCCCCTTCGCTAAAAGCAAAGCCAAAGGCCGACAGGAAATCAACTCAAGGTGGCGACATGCATGTCAGGAGTCCTGATCAGCAGGTTTCTGTGTTTTTAATAGATTTCAAGTAGAAAAAAGAAAGAATTAATTATTACTTGAGAAATATGTCTCGGAAAGCAAAACGGTTCAACACACAGAGAAAGTGCAAATGTCGAGTGATACGCCCAGGACACAGTGTCCTCGCCTGAGAGATGACTGAAGCCCCAGCCCAAGACGCTGGGACCCTTCCTTCCCCTTCCAGGGAGCTTGCATGCTAAGTCACTTCAGTCCCACTCTGTGCCTCCTCTGTCCATGGGATTCTCCAGGCAAGAACACGCTAGTGGCTTGCCATGCCGCAGACACAAATACAAAGCTGATCATAAGCCAAATGACATCTCAAGGCCTCCTCCTCACCCACCTCCCTGAAACCATCAAAGAGGCCGCCTAACTCTTGGACTGAATTCACATTTCACATAGACAGATAACGCCCATCGGCAGTGGTGGGTTCTTTATTTTCCAAGCTCTTGGACTGAGCCAGAGAGAAAGACCCCCGGACCGTGAGGCTAATCGGCGTGTCTGGGGGCACTCCGGGAGCTGTGTCGGAAGCTCAGAGCACAAGCAGAGGAAATTGTGCACTGACCTGAATTCACAAGGCAGCCCCCCTCCCCCCAGGGAGGACGACAGCAAGGGGAAAGGAGCACAGACACAAAGGGAAGAAAGCAAAGACGCCTTCCGATGCCTGTCTGTGCAGCAGCCCTGCGTGCGCCGCTGACGGGACTCCTAACTGGCCTTCACCTTCTCCTACATGCATTTTCCAGCGGAAGGGAAGTTGAGAGGCCACCAGCGTGAGGGGGCTGCTCCAGCCCGGCCCCAGGATCTCAGCCCCAGCTTGGAGACGCCAAGGTACAGGAGGAGATGAGGCCCGTCCTCGGGCTGACTTACCGCCACAGAGAACTTTCCAGAACCTTCCCCATGTCTGCGTGGTAATACTTGGTCAGGATCAAGATCACCTGTGATGGCAACAGAGATAAAGGCAGAGATCAGGGGCTTTCAGGGTTCTCAACAGGGCAGGGTATGATGACCCTCCCCTACCCAGGATGGGGTGGAGGGGGGCTCTTCCCATGAGCCCCAGCCGCCAAGCCCCAGAGCACTCAGACCCTATGCTGGTTTCTGCTCCAAAAAGTCGCTCTGCGCTTCACAATGACACTTGGAACATCCCACGCCCATGAGGTCCACCCAACAGTACCTGCCACTCAGCAGGAATCTCCCCAACTCAGCCCTGGACTGTGGCCCCAGGGAGCCGAGGAGGAGGTGGTCCCAGTGAGCAGAACATATCGGGTGAGGTTTTGTAAGAGGGGCTTTGTCCCCACCCGTGCCTTCGAGAACAAGAAAGCAGCCAGAAACAGCAGCTGGGGGCTGCAGGCAAGGATGGGGCAGCCCTGAAGTACATGCTGTCATTAAGGTTCCCCGGAGCAGAAGCCAACAGCAGAGCCGATGACAGCGGGTTGGGAAGGCGGGCGGGGACAGCTGGGACCTGGGGGGGCGTGGGGGCTGGGGAGGAGGCGGACACGAATCATCAAAGGCACACACGATTTTTGTTGTTGGTGCTAAACTGTTCACCACACACACTGGGCCTTAACTTAACAAAGCATCTTCATTACAGGCCTGTGCAGAAAACACGACTGTTTATAAAAATGAAAATAAATGCATGTAAGCAGCCAAAAGTTCCCCACCCGACCCCCCTCCCCAGAATGTATGAACAGCAAGGGAATGGGATTTCATTCACCTGCCGGGCGAGAAAGGGGCCCCCTCTCCCCAGTTACTTCACAAGCCTCTGCATTTCCACATACATCAAATTTCATTTCACTCACTGCCAGACCCTATTAGCGGCTCCTAACATCCCCGTTGCCATGGGAACCCCGGGAGGTGAAGCGGGACCAGCCCCCAGGGTCCCAGCAGAGTGGTCAGCCTGGTTAATTTGGGGTCACCGCACACCAAACCCAAGTTTGGTGCCTTCTGGCGAGCAGGACTTTTCTGCTGTCCATCTTGGGGGGCATAGTCACTGCCACAGTCTGGTTGATCTTTCCAGGGAAAATATAAGGAGGAGATGTCAAGTGAAATGGGACAGTGTGCATTTTAGAGGCAGCAATGATTAAAAAAAAAAAAAAAAAAAAACCCGAGGTCTTGTCAATGGAGGCGCAATCGGCCTGCCTTGCTTGGGAACAAAGCGATTTTCTCCTGCTGGGCTCTTGGGCTGCCCGAGTCAAGCAGGAATCCTCTGAAGATCGGGGAAGGCAGCAGAGTGACAGGCCCTGGACGTGCAGGAGACAAGCGTATTTTTAACCTATTGATTTATATTTTATCGTCTTGCTGTTCCCAGAGGGGATTTCAAGAAGCGGGAGCGTGACAGCTGGAAGGGACCTCAAAGTCTGTTTAATCTGGCCCCATCCAGGGCGGAATTGTCAACCTCGCGTCCTTGGAGAGCAGCTGCCATCTGGGCTCTTGCACACCTGGGCGGTGGGGAGCTCAGCCCCTGGCCTGGTGCTCGGACCCCTCTGTGCGCCGAGCTCAGTCTCCTGGTAACTTCTGCCCGTGTGGACTCTGTCCTGCCACAGTGGGCCATCACCAAGGGGCACCCCCTCCCACTCCCTCTGAGTGAGAATCCCAACTCATGCCCACCCCCTTCATTCTAAGCTCCGGCCTTTGCACAAGCTGGTCCTCATTGTGGGACCCTCTTCCTCTCACCCCACCCCCCACCTCTAATGCCTGGGTTAAATCCTACTCAGTATTCAGATCTCAGACTGACACCACCTCCAGGAAGTCCCCCAGGCTCCTCCCCTGGATTCACTGTCTCCTCCAAAGTCCTTCAGACCCTGCGCTTCCCATTCATCCAGCACAGCCCACAGGTCTGTCACCATCCTGAGTCATGAGCCCTTTGAGGGAGGTGGGGGCTGTGTCTTGTTTTATGTCCCAGTGCTGGGTTCAGAGCCTGCTGTAAAGCAAGCACTCAAACCGCTCATTGGCAGAAATATAGATGGCATTTCCCAAAGTGACGACGATGAAGGCGGTGAAGCCAGGCAGAGGAGATGCCCTGGCCGCCTGCTCACAAGCCACTCTTCCATCAAGAGCATACCACCCCTCTTCCTGCTGGGGCGTAGACTCACCTGCCAGGCACCACGCTGACCCACTAAGTAGGAGGAGAGTAGAGGTCCAAGGCCAGGACCCAGGTTGTGCCTGTCTCGGAGTGGACCCAAGGAACTGCCCAGCTGACCAGCCTGGCACCTGGGGAGAGCCGGACAGCCCCAGCTGACATCCCTGATTCTGCAGTTGGCAGTGGGAAGATCCCTCTGCTCTGGGGGCAGACCCTTCAAGCTCCATGTCCCTCAGTCTCTGGGTCTATCTCCAGTGTTCTTGCCTGGAGAATCCCGTGGATGGAGAAGCCTGGCACACTACAGTCCATGGGGTCCCAAACAGTCAAACACAACTGAGTAATTGAGCATGCACGCAGGCAAGCATTAGTCCCAGGGAAAAAAGAAAGAAAAGAAAAGTGTAGTCTCTCAGTCATGTCCAATCTTTGCAACCCCATGGACTACAGCCTGCCAGGTTCCTCCACCCATGGGATTCTCCAGGCAAGAACACTGGAGTGGGTTGCCATTCCCTTCTCCAGGGGATCTTCCCGACCCAGGGATCTCACTTTGGTCTTCTGCACTGCAGGCAGATGCTTTACTATCTGAGTCAACAGGGAATCCCAGTTCCTAGGGGAAGGGGCTGATCAAAACACAGAAGGGAGGCATTTTGATATCACTGACTGGAAAAAAAATAAAATCACCTGAACATTCACAGTGAATTGGAAACTGCACCAGTTTCATAAGAGATCCATATTCTGTTCTCAGGAGACCACCCTAGGGGCCCCAGAGGATTGTGGACGCAGCCTAATTCAATGTAAACAAGGCGCCCGACATCCTGTACAGATGGGACTTGGGTCCTGGTGAGGGCTCCGTGCGCTGGGCCAGAAGGCTGCCCTACAGTGGGTGCTAAAGAAGGGGATGTTGGGGTGACCTCCTGGAGGACACGGGGCTGTGGCCTTGGCCTGGCTAGGCCGTGTCTGCAGGACGGCAGCTTGCTGGCTGAACTTCCGGGAGGTCCGTGGGCACCTCCCTGCCTTGAGCCTTAGAGCTGCTTCGTGTCGCCTCGGCCTTTGGCCTCCCTGAGCCCAGCATCCCCCTCTGTCCGCGGGGATAATGTAGGACTCAGCCAATGCCTCACCCAACAGCAGAACTGTTCTTGGGCCCACGTCTCGAGGATGAAGATGTCCTCCTGGGCCAGCCCTGGTGGGCCCTGGTGCCTCACTCGCTCCCTGCACTTAGAAGGATGCCAGCCCAGGGAGGCACAGGCTGGACCAGGACAGACCGGAGAGACACGGGCAGGACGGGCTCACGACAGAGCTCTTTCCGGGCCCCGGGACACACTGCAGCGGGAACACGACAGCCGGCAGAGTCACGGCCCATCGCCCCGTGGCCCAGCACTCCCCCTTGGGGAGCTCTTCCATGGATGTCCCCGTGCACATGAACTGATGGTGTCCCGAGCGACTGCCCACAAGCCGTTTATAACAGCTGGAGACTGGAAGCTCCTGCAGACCCACCCACAGGCCTGGCCTGCTCGCCGGGACGCAGCTGCCCACAGGAACACGGGGCGGCGTCCAAGAGCAAAGACGTACCATGGAGACTGCAGAAAGGACCCCCACCCTGCCCCGCCAGGAGGCCAGCTCAGAGAGTGGAGCCGGGGAGGAGCAGTGGGTGTCCTTTCTATGTTCAAAACAGGAGAGGCAGGCCCCCTGAGCCGAACTCTGCAGCACGGTTTCAATGGTAGGTTTTCTGTTCCTTGAATTTTACCTCCATTAAAAAAGGGAGAGAGGATAAGGGTCGATACTCATTTCCGCTTAAAGACGCATGGTGACGCACTAGAGGGGGCAGAAGGGACTTTTTACAGGGTGGCCTTGGGGGAGGGGGAGGGCTTGCAGGGGGGAGGGGGTGATTTCCACTGGGGACCCTTTACTATCTGCAGCCCTCTGAACCATTGGCCTGTCAGCCACTCCACCTCCACACATCAGGGGCGTGTGTACACGTGTGTGTGTGTGTGTGTGTGTGTGAGCTCGGGCCGCGGGGCCACTGCAAGGCACCTCACCTCTGATGAACCCTCATACCTGGTCATAGTCTTTCTCCCTCTTACCTTCAAAACATGAAAAAAAAATGCTCATTTACATGCTGGTGGGGCTGGCGTACACGGCTGGCAAAGATCAGAGCCTGATGAAAGCTTTCAGCTGGTGCTTAATAATCGCTTCCAGTGAAGCACGCTGACAAACCCCTTTGTAATTGAGCCGGACTGCCTGGACCCTGAGGCAGTCCTGCTCCCTCGGGGGCAGAGAGGGGGTCGGACCAAGTGACGGAAAACCGAAGGAGGTCCTCACCTGGACGGTCCCCATCCCGCAACCAGACACGGATGTGAATCACCATACGGGGGCGGACGCGGACCCCTGCCCCCCAGAAGCACCAGGCTTCTCCCTGAAAGCTTGCACACAGGAGGCCAGGAGAGAATGCATGTTCTCACACTGTTTCCCCCAACAGCCCTGTAAATGGGCCCCTGGTTCCCACTTCGCATGGGAAGCGGAGGTGGGAGGGGCAGTGGCCACCCGCAGAGGCACACTCGGGAGATGGAACTAGAACCAGATCCGCTGGCCTGAGGCCGAGCCCATGGCTCCTTCTAGAACAGCCTCCTGGGGAGTTCTCACCAGCCCGAGCTGAAAAGGAAGGGGCTTCCTGCTGACCACAAGGCAGCCGGATGGCCCACTCCCTACCCCACAGGAAGGCCGTGGGCTCAGCAGTGGACGCCTTCGCCGAGATGCATCCTCCCGAAGAAGTCAACTCCGGTTAAGAGAAATCGATTCCACATTTATTTACCCGGGAGAGGAATCCTGTTTCTCTCTGCTAAAGGCCCGGGAGGGGAAGGGTGAAGATTCGTCAGGCTCAGAAAGACACGTGGTGGGTGCTGGTTCTCCAGAGTCAGGCCTTGGCAGAGCCCAGCGCTTCCCAGTAGACACCCCAGACTGCATGGGTGTCCTCATTCACTGCCGTGATCGCAGGAGGCTCACCCGCCCCGCCCTCTCTCCCTCCTCCATGAAGCCCTCCTGGACTCTCCATGTTGGGGAACTCCCCACATGCTCCAGGAGCCTCCCTGGAGGTTCTCACTCCCAACTGGGCCATTAAAGCACTTGTCAAGGCTGCCGATGGCACCAGACATTTTCTCCAGGAGAAACCTCTGCAGAGCAGAGAGCCTGGGTCCCCACCTACCATGCCCTCCCTCTGGGTTCAGTGCCTGGGGCCCCCTGGCTCCAGGCTCCTCTGCAGAGCCTGGAGGACTTCACAAGGGGACAATCATGTTCCCAGAGCCCGAGGGGTCTGGTCTGAATCCTGGTTCCACAACTGAGGAGCCTTGTGCTCCTGGGGGCTCGGTTTCCTCATCTGTGACATAGACAGTATGTCGGCTCCCAGGGCTGGAGCAGAGATGGAGGCTGGTGGGTCCACAGTGAGCTGGGTTAGGGCCAGGGTTAGAGCTGGGACTCAAGTTAGAGTTTGTGTGAGGTTTAGGGTGAGGGTTAGGTTTAAAGTTTGGGGCAAATGGGGCTCCAGCAAGCATCAGATTCAGGGCTGGGGTGGGACGGGAGGTGGCATGGGCCTTCTCTGTGAAACATTGTTTCGAATCTCACGGTCTGGGCAGCACGTGTTTAGTGATGCTCCTGAGAAGCACTGTGTGTGGCAGTGTAGGTGAGTTGCTATGATGTGAAAGTGAAAGTATTAGATACTCAGTCGCATCTGACTCTTTGAGACCCCCTGGACTGTAGCCCACCAGGCTCCTCTGTCCATGAAATCCTCCAGGCAAGAATACTGGAGAGGGAAGCCATTTCCTTCTCCAGGGGATCTTCCCAACCCAAGGATCAAACCTGGGTCTCCTGTTTTGCAGGCAGATTCTTTACCAACTGAGCCACCAGGGAAGCATTGTACGTGTTAATGTAGATGAGAAGGAAATATCTGTGAGAAGCTTGTTAAATAAATCAGTGAACAGCCAGACCCACCTACTCACCACCGTAGGCTCCTCTGCTGCCTCTGCACCCATCCTCCTTTATCCCCTGGCCCAGACCCCTGACCTCTCCACCTACTGGGTCAGCATAGCTGCCACCTCCTCCAGGAAGCCTTCTGGGATGTCTCCAGACTAGGCTGCCGATTTGATTACGTCAGATTTTCCGACAGTGGGCGAGTTCAAGCACGGTGTTTTGGGGCTGAGCCCCATCCCCTCACCATCTGCTCCGCCTTGAAGCCCAGCACCAGGGTGAGACCCATGGCAGGGGAAGGTACACAGCCTGTGGATGAACCTACGCTGCTGCGCCTTGCCCCTCCCTGCTGTAGTGTCATTTCCTCATCCACAATACTGGAGGGTAAAGGCCACAAGCCTCCCAGTGGCTGTGATGACAAAGCGTGGTGATAACATGGGTGAAGGGCCTGGCACCCCACTGACTCAGCCGAGGGGGCTGGCCAGTGGACTGTGCCTTGCCTCTTCAACAACGAAGGTGATACCCAGACCCTTGGTGATGCCTCGCCATGCTCTGAGACACCCAGCCCCAAATAGGGTCCCTTTCCGAGGTCACAGAGCTTTGACCCCATTCAGCCATTCTGTCTTGGTCACAGGAATAGAGATCAGAGGCCACCCAGCAAGTCCCAAGTAGGACCTCACTTCATCTCCCTGGTATCTGAGTGATCTCTCCTCCCTACCCCCACCCCCAAGCTTAGGTAAAGCAGGGAGAGAGCAGCTGGTGCTTCCAGGAGCAGAGGAGGTTGGAGGGGAGGTGGGCGGCCCTGGGAAGGGGTGATCACTGCTCTCTGTGGATGCAGAAGCCAGGTGACCCTACAGAAGCCCCTTGTTCAGAAGCTTCTGCCAAGACAACAAGGCAATCCAAGGACGGCCTTTTGGAGGCTTGGGGAGGGGGAGGGGGGTTTCGTGGGACTCTGGGTGGGAGGGCACTGGTTCCTCTCCCTCCTAGGAGGAAGGACACAGATGTACACAGAGGATGTTGGCCAAACAAGGCAGAGACGGCAGTTTGGATCTGGGCACCAGCTTCAACCCAAAGCAGGATTCTCTGCAAAGGAGGCTCAGGTTCCACTTTCCCGGTTCTGCCGGCTTGCAGAGCAATGTCATCAGAGGAAGCCAGGTGAAGCGAACATGGGTCTCGGCACTATTTCTGTAACTTATTGTCATTTTTAAATAATAAAAAGAGAGTGAGACTTGGGAGACACACCAGCCAGATGCATGCAGAAGTAAACAGACGGAGACTATGCAAGCTCCCACCTCCCCGCAACCTGAGGGCGCCTGGAGACACGGCTGAGCCTGCGGCCACCCTCCATCCCGCTCTCCAACCGCCCTGTGTTGGAGACCAAGGCCCATAAAAACGCCATCATAGCAGCAGCCACAGTGGGGTCCCTCAGCGTGATGGGCAGGCCCGGCCCAGGGGTCCCCAGCACGTGGGGACCAGCCAGGGCCGGGGATACAAGAAGTAAAAGGGGACGTCGGAGGCGAGGAAGCGAACAGCTCACAGGAGCCGTGGCCTTGAACCCGTGACCCCACCCACCAGCGGCCACAGCCCCTTCTCCCTGGGAGAGATAGCAAGAGGCAGGCGCCCCAGGGTAGGGGCCCTGGGGGGCTTCTCCAGGGCCCCGCGGTGTCCACACTGGCAGCTGAAGTGCAGTAGTCCGCCGAGGCACACTGTTCACCTGAACCCATTTCCCAACACAGCTGCCCGGGCCTCCTGGACAGCAGGTGTGATCTAGACTCGCTTCCAGCCGACAGAGCCCAGCACGGCAGCAGCAAGCGCACGGGACCAGGAAAACCTCCCCCTGATCATCACAGCGCATGAAAAGCAGACGGGTTTACTCTGCTGGGCCCCACGCTGAGCACTTCCTAGATGTCAGCTCGTTTAATCCTCCCAGGAGCCCTGGTTGCTGGGAACCACTCTGTCCCCATTTTCCAGGTACGCACGTGGGGGCACACCAGGGGAGGCTGCCCTGACTTGAGAACACAACCCTGAGGCCCCTGGGAGTCTGGCTGGAAGAAAGGCCCTTTGCCCAGTGCATCCTGGCTGAACTCGCCAGTGTGGGGCTGGAGGACACCAAAGCACGCTTCCTGCTGTAATTGAACTCCCATCCTGAGCTTTGGCCCCTGAAGGTGCCTGGTAAAGCAGGCCCAGAGCTATCCTGGAGCTAAAGAGCATAGCTGGCAGTGGAGCCCCGGGCTCACGGACCCCAGTGCTACCTGACAGCTGACAGATTCCCCCACTGATGGGCTTTCCTCAACCTTGGAGGGTCAGGCCCTGGGCACCAGGCTGGGCTCAGGGTCGGGGCACCCATCCCACCCTAGCCCACCGCGAGCCCACTGCAACCTGGCCAAGTCCCCAGTAGGCTCTCCACTGACTTTGCACTGGATGTTTTACGGTTCCAATTTCAGATCGCGGCATGTCAGTACTTCACCACTCCTCTGAGAGCCCTCGTCCAAACAAAAGGCTATATTAAGGCTGATTTATTTGTAATGCCTCAAAGCCACCACACAGACGGGCTGACCCCAGAGCATCCCGAGCCGGGGCCAGGTCTCCAGCCCCGCCTTTGTGGCAGCATTCGCCACGGTTCGGGAATGAATGAACAAGTGAACACACAGGTGGACGGCACATGTCAATCAGGCAGGACTGACAGCTGCCCACCTGGAAGAGACCCCGCCTACCTGAACAGGCCCCGCCCACTTCAACAGGCCCCGCCCCCTCACCCTTTCTCTTGATCCCACCTCGCTGCGCTCAGCCTTCAGCTTGCTGTTCCTAAGTGCCCATGTCCTGCCCCGTCCTCCTCTCCCTGCTGGGAACATCCTAACTCCTCCCAGGAGCTCCTCCAGGCACGTCTGTTTGGGAAGACTTCAGGCACCTTTTGCCCGCCTCCTGCTCTGAGCCACCACAGACCCAGGACGTGGTGGGTTAGATACAGCCCCCACAAAGGATGTCCCCCTGGAGCCTGTGGATGCATCTACCGCCAAGGAACCCCAAGAATGGCCAGCAGCCCCCAGAAGCTGGGGTTGGGGCCTGGGGCAGACTCAACAGCTTAGGAATGGACCAGTCCTGCCAACCCCTTGACTTTGCATTTCCAGTCTCCAGACCCTGGGAGAATAAATCTCTACTGTTTAATCACTCCGTTTGTGGTGTTTTGCTATGGCCACCCCAGGACACTGATCAGGCACCCCAGGCACTCGCCCATCTTCCAGATGGGGACACTGAGGCTCAACTTGTAGGAGGTAACGGCTGGGAATGGGCAGGGCTGGGATCTCCACCGGGGGCTGCCTGACTCCACAGTTAGGGACCCCTCCCACTGCTCCAGGTGCCCCTTCAAACAGAGAGCCAGTCCCAGACAGCAGGGGCCATTGGGAGGCTCTGCACAGCTGACCAGCTCCCTGGGGACCCCTGCTCACTCCCTGCCGCCAGTCCCCTTGGGAGGTGCTGGGCTCCCAGCTTGGGCTGGGCCTTAACAGAGAGCAAGTGAGCCCCTGCTCAACCCCTCCATCAATCAGCTGCCTTCACAGGCACGCAGCCCAGTGTTAAAAAAAAAAAAAAAAAAAAAGAGTTGAGAACTAAGCTTTGAAAGGATCCCTATAAATCAAAATCAGTCAGCAGAAAATAAATGGAGGAGCATTACTGATCTGTGGAAAACGGCGTTTTTACATCAAATCTGTTTGAGGGATAAAGTGTATTTTAATAGATGGGTCTTCATCGACGTTTCCACCTCAGCTGTCCTTTAAAAATATTATTTACCCTCCGTTGTTCATGACCTGATTGAATTTTAATTTCACCCATCCCTCCTTTTTAACAGTCACTCGAAGTAAAGTTTTTAATGAAATTGTAGGACTTTTTTTTCCCCCTCCTGGCCGTCACTCTTCAAAATGATGCTCAGCGTTTCTACTACCTGGAAGAGCTGGCGTTTTTCAGATCTATTTATGGTAATAAAGGATAATTGGAGAAACTGTGATGTTGCTGGGCCACCTTCTCTCAACATAAAATGCGCCCGGGGAATCTCTTGGAGGGGGGTGGAAATTGCTGATACTGGTTCTAAAACAGAAAGCCCTCCCCAGGCTCCCATGCCCGCCGCCTCCCCACCCCAACCCGTGTGCTGTCAGAAAACTGCACGTTCCTTACTTCCAAGGATTCCTCTTTGGAGAAGATGCTGTCATATCAAAACAGAGGAGCTCAGAACAAAGGAAGTGCGGGTGATGGGGTAGTGAAGACTTTGGCTGCATCCAGCCTGGAAGGCTAAGATTTTGGGGGGCACAGCAGCCCCTGAGTGGGTCTCTTGACCTCACGGAGTCCAGTCAGGCAGGTCACCCAGAAAGACCCATCCCTCAGGAGTGTCAGGAAAGCAGGGAGGCTGGTGGATCAGCTACCAGCTTGGAAAGAACCCACCAGTGCTCCTCTGAGACCTGCAAAGAGGAATTTATTTCCCAAGAAAGCCAGTGGGAGAGACCAACGACGGATTCTCTCCCTGTTTCCAGAATCGGCTCCTCTCAGCCATCTGTGGGTGCAAAATGACTTCTGGGGGTCTCAGGCATTTGGGCCTCTGCGGGCCACTTCCTCCATAAAGATATTAACACTTCTATTTTGCAGCTGCATTGGTGTTAAAAAAAAAAGAATATATTCCTATTATATATTGAAATGTTTCTGTGACCTAAAACTTTATTTCTTCTTTTTCTGATTTTAAAGGACAGTAAGACACTTTTGTGGGTCTCTAAATGGGTCATGGGCCCTGGTACGGAGCCCCGTAGGTGCAGGAGACCCCTGCCGGCCCCCCACCTCTGCTGTCCGGCTGCAGCACGTCCCCCAGCCCCCCTCACCTGCTGGGTTCTCAAGTGCAGGCGGGTCGGCAATGCATGCCCCCTCAGCTGGGAGGAGAGCGGCTGTCACCTCTCCTCTGGAAGGGGGCCCTGCTGAGAATCTCAGCAAACCTATGAACATACACGTGCATCAGCACCATTTTCTGCTCCATTCCAGGCTTTACAGACCAGCCTGGGACCCAGTATGGGGCTTCCCTGATGGCTCAGCTGATAAAGAATCCGCCTGCCATGCAGGAGACCCCGGTT
>NW_024070187.1:112358856-112372721 GCF_014754425.2 Oryx dammah | reverse complement strand
CTGCCCACTCCAGTATTCTTGGGCTTCCCTGGTGGCTCAGCTGATAAGGAATCCGCCTGCAATGTAGGAGACCTGGGTTCGATCCCTGGGATGGAAGGGAAAGGCCAGTGTTCTGGCCTGGAGAATTCCATGGGCTGTATAGTCCATGGGGTCACAAACAGTCAGGCACCGCTGAGAGACTTTTTCAATGTCACTGGGACCCAATCAATCTATGGGCCAATAAGCCCTTTCCACTTCTGGCGCAGGGCAGACAGGAAATCAATTTCAAACTCATCTCGGTGGCCTTGACCAATCGTGGGGCCCGTCCAGAGGGGCCTGGACTCTGTGCCTCGTATTAAGCGTGGGGACAGCCTGGAGACGCCACCCGGGAGCCCACTGTGCTCCCAGCGCAGCCACACCGACATAGACGAGGAGGGCGAGGCCTGCACACCCAGGCGTGAGTGCCCCCGTGTCTCCTGCGGCCCGGACCTGCAGGCCAGGACCCCCCCTCCATCACTCCCCCACTCAGCCCCAGGCACCAGCTTTACCCCACTCCTGGCCCTGAGATGCCTCCCCGCCCCAAGTGATGCCACCCACCCCTCGCGGTCCTCGGCGCCTCTCCCGTCTCAGGCTTTCCCGATGATGCCCTGTCTTCTGACTGTCACTTTCTTCCTCGTATCCCACCCTAGTTCACCAGCCCGTTTTCTCCCTGGAGGCTCCTGGAGAAGCGGGTTGGTTCCTCTTCGTTACTACTGAACGCATGGCATCACGTCTCCTCTGACACTTCACGGTTGGGGTCCGTCCTTCCAGGAGCACAGGGACCGAGGGCTTGCCTGTCCCACCTCCCCAGCACCTGGCACACAGTAGGTCTTCTGGCTGTGAGCAGCTGTAGGCTACATACAGCTGGTACACCAGCGTTGTCAGGCTGTCAGGGCAGAGGAGGGTGGGGATGACCCCGCCGCTCTCACTGGGACATCTCAGGAGGTTGGAGATTAGCTGTGTCTGCTATCCACTATTCCGGGACATTGCTTCAAAGAAGGTTTAAATCATACTTTGAATTAGAAAGAGAATGGTAGGGGTAGGGGGGCAGCTGGAGGGGCATTTCCTTCAGCCTAGAGGCCCCTTGCTCAGTCACCTTGGGGGAACTCAGCCTTCCCCAGGGAGGAGAAGGAGGAAGGCTTTCTTCAGAAAGGGGACATTTTAAGGGCAGCTGCCAGTGGCAGGGGCTGGTGGGGAAGGCAGGTCTTTGGTGTCACACCCTGGGGAAAGCTGTCCCTAATGTGAGTCAGCCTCGAGCACAGCCTGCCCCCTCCAGGGCTCATCTCCTGGCTCTGGGGTCCCCGTCTCTCTCACAGCCCCGGCCTGAACACTCTCTCAGCTGGGTGGCAGGTTAGGGGGCCATTCCAGTCCCCTTCAAACAGGGCCAGGAATCCTTGTCAACATTGCTTAGCCAAACACCTCAAAAAAAACCTGTGTCTGATCTTACAGGGACCACCTTCAACATCTCCACCAGAATCACCCACCAGGAGGGCACCTTCGGAAGTTTTTTTAGATATGGTAAAGAATCCACCTGCAGTACAGGAGACCCGGGTTGGATCCCTGAGTTGGGAAGATCCCCTGGAGAAGGTGGTCTGGCCTGGAGAATTCCACGGAGAGAGGAGCCTGGCGGGCTACAGTCCATGGGGTGGCAAAGAGTTGGACACCACTGACCCAATAACACTTCACTTCTTTTACTTAAATGGGAAACTTTCACACCGTTTCTAGAAATGGAAAAGAGAGCAACTCCGACAAGGAAGTCAATGGAAAGTACCCACAAAGCAAACTCAACGAAAACAAAGCGTCCTCTCCTGCTCTGTGTGGTTTACCCAAGACGAGCCCAGGGCCTGGGGCTGCCCTCAACTTATGAGAAGGGAGGCAGAGCGTGGTCAGAGGCGTGCTCACCCGGGCCAGGCTCTAGGACGATGGACACAAGAGCGTGACCCCTGCCAGGGCTCCAGGGTCATTGGATGCTCCTTTCCCGGCCCCTCCACGGCGGCAGAAGTTCCACTCTTGAGAAAACACCCAGCTTCTCTGATTACAGAATCCCGGACATGCCCAGCTTCCCTGCCATGGCTCTAGCAACCTGGAAATCCAGTGATGGGGAGCTCACCACCTCACCAAGAGAACTCCAGCAGGACCAGAAGTGTCCGTGAGATCATTGACAAGCCTCAGCAACTTCCGTTTCTGTAAGACCAGGCTGCCCACAGAAGCTCAGCCTCTGCGAGCGCTCTTTCTGCAAAGCCAAAAAGCTGGGGGACGTGCAGGCCCGATTCCTATCTGTGAGCAGCGGCTCCCTTCAAATAGAGCCAGGCTTGCACACATGGCCTCCCCAGGGGCTCAGCGGAAAAGAGTCTGCCTGCAGTGCCTGAGACACAAGAGACACGGGTTCCATCCCTGGGTCAGGAAGATCCCCTGGAGGAGAAAATGGCAACCCGCTCCAGTATTCTTGCCTGGAAAATCCCATGGACAGAGGAGCCTGGAGGGCTACCGTCTATGAGGTCTCAAAGAGTCGGACATGACTCAGTGTCTAAACAGAGAGTACACAGAGGCTCAGGCTAAGCCCAGAATCCCAGGCTAATGCTGAGTGTGTCTTTGAGAACAGTGACCCACCCCCCACCTCTGTTGGCTGTTATCTCAGCTTCTGCCACACAAGCATCCTCACCGAGGCAGCCTCTTTGCAAGACTCTGGCCCCAGGAGAAGGTTCTTCCAGTGACACTCCCAGAAACCACCCCCCTGGCCCAGGCAGCATCAGATGTTTACACCTTTTCTGGAAGTGGCTGCTACTTTGGAGGCCCGTGATCACAGATGTCTCACCCCTCCTAACCTGGCCCCCAGCTGGCACCGGGTGGCTGGGGAGGCAGAAGGGAGCTGGCGGACTTGGGGGATGGGTGGGGGCAGGACCAGCTCCAGGAAGAAGCAAACCATCCCGGTGGATGCTTTGAACATCTGAGACTAAGTATTTTAAGAAAAGAATTTTAAAAATAACGTTGGGTGGTTTCTAAAAAGCAAATGCCTGTAGCTCTCTTCACCATGTTTGCTAAGCATGCCACAGCCTGAAAGAATGTGGACTTTCAGACTGGCCTTAGTATAAATCTTCCAAACAAAGCAACATATTGCTAGTGAGTCCCTTGTCTCTGCTGAGAAAAAGAGTCCAGAAAACCTCAGGGTCTATAAAATTCTGCCCTATTCTAGCTAAGCAGCTTGGGCAGCTTGCCCATCACTCCCAGCCTTGGACATCCTATGTGTAAAATGGGACTCCAATGATATCTGCGCGAGGAGAATGTTTAGTGAGGAGGTGAATACCACATAAATCTCACCTGTGGATGGTAAAGCCTCACTCACACACCGTTGTACCTGCAGCACCCCAGCCAAGTGGCCGTTCAGCTTGCATACGTCATATGACTGGAGGCTCCCTACTTTCGAAAGCTGCTCCTTGTGTTTAGCTGAACCTGTCTCCCTGAGGGGCTACCCATCAGCCCCAGCTCTGCCTTGGGATAGCACAGGCTGCATCTGACCCCTGAACAGCAGTCCTGACCTCCCTCCCTACCCGGAGGCTCAAGTCTCCCAGCCCCCACTGAACTCGCCACAAACCAGTGAACTAGGGAGTAAACTAGAGCCCAGCTGCAATTTCTAAACGAGTCCTTCTTTTCAAAACAAGTCCACCTGGAGAGGTGACCTGTCCCCCAGCTTGCCTCCCTCCATCCCAGGCATCCTCAGCCACCCTCCCAGCACAGGGCCCAGGGCCACAGAATTCAAAGATACCCACACACTTGTGTTTCAGATGTGTGATCGACGTGCTGATTGCACCAGATCAAACAAAGATGGGTTCTGCATGATACTGAAAAATGGAGCGGGATCTGATAAAAGGCTCTCTTGCTGCCTTCTCAGCCAAGGTCCATTACAAATGCCATAATTCATCTGTGCCATGTGGCACAATGGGCCCGGAAGAGGAACCTGCCCTCTCCTCCGATGAAGACCGCCACAGATGGAACCCAGGCTTGGGTGGGGCAGACCTGGGCTTATTCTCAGCTGTCAGTGACAGCGGCAGTGGGCAGTGGGTCTGGAGGGGAGTGGTGGAAATGGGCAGCAACCTGGGGATGCCGTGGGCAAAGCCTGGCTCAGGGGTCCCCTGAACAGCAGGAAGGGAAGGCATCAGACAAGAGCTTTATGTCCTCTGAAAGGATCCCTAATAATACCCATCAACCAGGAGAAGAAGCAGTCAAGTAAACGTCAACAGGGATGTCCCTTTCATTCAGGGTCACTTTTATCAGCCAAACTGGTTTCATTTTCATAGCCAAGAACAGCCACCATCTTCCCATATACATATTATCTGTAATAAATGAAGTCGACCCTGCTTCCCTCCATACTTCAGGTTAGTCTAAGGAATTCTAGCTAAAAGTAGAGGGGAAAAGTATATCTATATGTCTTTCATCGTGAAAACTGGCATATATTGGTAACTTGTTTGAAGAGAAAAAAATGGTGGAACGGTTGGGTTCCTGAACACAAAAAGATCTTTATGTTTGAAATCTAATTTACAAGCTCTCCTCAGGGTGAAGTCACTTTATCTTCCTCCAAAGGACAAGGATGGGAACAATTCTGTTTGAGACCCAAACATCTGGCTGAATTGCACCTCATGTATCTCAGGCAGAATGCTGCCTTCACAGGAGTGACTTGTTATAAAGCAGAACTGTCAAATCCAACTCCACACATAAACTTCCTGAGCTGATTTCCCTAAATCACAAGCCTGGCATTTCATCACCAGCAGTGGTGGAGAGTGTTCGACAGTCCCGGGTGAAGGAGTACCACCCCGCCACCTCCCACCAGAGCTAAAAACAGACCCATCTCCATCAACTTGACAAAGACAGAAAACTTGAATTAAGAGCCCTGTCTAAAATTAACAGTGATTGAAAGTTAATGATGGGGCAAATTTGGCAGAACGATCTCAACATGCATCAAGACGTTGTCTTGGCTTTCAGACCGGAGGCCCCAGTGGTAAATGGCGCGGGAGCTCCAGCTGAGACCGCAGCCATGTGGCTTTGTGAGCGCCTTCCTTCCGCCAGCATCAGACCCTTGGCAGACCGTCTGATCTGTCAGCCCAACGCTGCCCCCAGCTCTGGGGCTGGGCTAACACACCCGCTTGTCAACACCAGAAGCTGTGTCTGTATCATCTCGGCATTCTTGACTTAGAATAGCAAGCCAGGAGCAGTGTCTGTGGGGTGAATCAACTGTAGTGATACCATTTAACTCAATCAGCAAACACACATCACAGGAACAGAGTCAAACGCGATCAAAAATACTCATACGCGATATTATGGGAGTTATTTGAGATTTGATCCACAGCAGGGCCTTGCTGCACTTTCACAAGTATGTGGAAAATCTCTGGGTGTGTCAGTTTCCACCAGGAGACTATAAAGTCCTGGAAAGCAACCAGCATGACCCACGCTGTGTTTGGATCCCAGCCCTGGTGCAGGGGCGGTACCCCAAGGAGGAGACTCCTGATTAACTGGGAATGGTGTGCCTTGTAACTGCTAACAACTACATTCATGCACACCTACGTGTGAATGCACAAAGACACATGTGCACGAGGAAAACCGACCAGATAGAAACACGTCTGAGTGTAAGAACAGGTTGTTAGCGAATTGCTTTTTTTCTCTTTTGCACGCTTGCAGGCTTGTCTGTGATAGCCGTGCACTGTATGATTTACAACCCAGTGGGGGGCCGTCCTGTGACAGAAGAGGTGGGTACAGCTGTGCATGGTTACAGAGCTCTGTCCAGATGGCTTTGGGGCGGCCAGGACGGCAGAGACCGCTACCCACTGCGCTCCTGTTAGGTGTCGAGAATTGCCCGCACGTCACCTTGCGTTGAATTCACCCAGCTCTTGTGTTTATATGGCAGACACTAATCTGGCACTTCCTAAGCTGTAAGCATTCACCCAAATTAATCTTCATAACAACCCCATGACTATAATAGGTCCTCCTATTATCCCCGTGACTGCTGATGTGCAGAGCAGTTAAGTAACTCACACTTAGATCCCATGCAGCCGATGGGAGAGAAAGGGGTTTGAATGAGATGGAGAGCCCGGCCAGGTCTACCCGACAAGAAATCAGCCACATTTGTTCCCACCTCTCCCCGACCTCGCAGACACGCTCTGATCTGTCGTCTCTAAGGACGCTTGGGCGGGCGGGTGTTTATTTCGGGGCGGCTGAAATGTGCGAATGTGTGTGTTGCTCTGTTTGTGCTGTTGAAGTGAAGTGGAACTTGCTCAGTTGTGTCCGACTCTCTGCGACCCCATGGACTGTAGAGCCCGCAGGGTTCCTCTGTCTGTGGGATTCTCCAGGCAAGGATACTGGAGTGGGTTGCCATTCCCTTCTCCAAAGTTTGCTATCTCCTTCTTCCTTTGTGGCGTTGCTTAGCTGTTATCACCGCTTTTGCTGGGCTGGCCCAGGCTGGTTCTGGGTGGTCCGGCCCGAACTGAGACGCTCCTCCATGCAAACTGAGGTAGCGTAGGCGAGCCCCCTCACGCTCACCAGCACTGTTCACAAGAACTGGACACACGAGACAAGCGTGCCCACCTGCTGGTGCTGGCGAGTCCTCTCTCCAGAAGCGCTACGGCATACCCTGCCGCTGGCCCCGGGATGCCGCCAGGCCCAGAAACAGAGTGCTCACCCAGCCCAGGCCCTGGGAACGTGGGGGTTTTCGTGTCCTGGGAGGTCTGTGGAGCTGGCCCAGATGCTTCTTGGATTTCTCCGCTTATCCTCTGAATGAGACACTGATACAGACCCCAGGATCCCCGCTGGATGCCTCTCACCCCCGCGCTTGACTCAGAGGTGGGAAAAGACACAGCTTCCCATCTGAGGCTGAGTTTCCCCTCATAGTGGCAGTGAGCTCCCCATCACCAGGGGCAAGCAAGCACACACTTGGGGAGGACATGAACGAGGTGTCCAGGGGGACTCACCCAAGCCGGGGCTGGACCAGACTCACAGGCCCTCCCCTCGTCCCATGCCCCCATCCTGCCCCGGGCCTATCTCATCACACGCCAGGAGACTGGTGATGGATGGACTTGGTCAGACACTTCCTGCAACTCAGATCAGCCATCTGTTGATTTGTTGGCGACTGAACCCCAACCAAAGCTCAGAGGCCCATAGGAAGACATGATTTGGCTGGGGTGTCCCTGCTCAAGGCCCTTCCTCCCAGCCATCGTCCACCTGAGCAGAGAGGCGGCAGGGGCAGACGGCCACTGTAGAGTCAGGGGGATAGCACAGGACTCGGGCCCCCTCGGGATACTACCTGCAAGGCGTGGTCTGCTCAGAGACGAGGCCTCAGGCCTTGATGGCCACCAAGATGCCAGCCTCGGGCTCAGCAGGCTCTAGGCCATGCAGGGTCAGAGGCTAACTTGGCTAGAGAGTGTGAATAGAAAGATAGAAAATGAGTGAGTCAGGCCATATCATCCAAAAATCCCAAACCTGGGAGGTCTGGGTGGGGGGTGAGGGGGTGTCCCCTTGCTGCTGCAACCAATTTCCACAGGAGAAACTCAGCAACATCAAGTGACCCACCAGCAGGGTCACGATCTGTGGTGAGTGGACGTCCCCCGGGACGCGTGTGTAGGCAAGCCCGTGGCAACTCAGTTCATCCACCAGTGATTAAAACCTGCAATTCCCACACCCGTGGGGCACACCAGGAGTTCCAGGCTGCCCGGCCAGCCTCTCAAGTGTCCCAGTTCATCTTCCAACATGATGATTCCCAGGGAGAAGGAAATAACTCTGGCTGCAACTTCTCCATTTTTTTTTTCCATCAGATAATGAATGAATAAAGTCCCACCAAGACACTGGAACCTGGAGGCTGAGGAAGGTGGAGCACCAGACCCAAGTATGAAATAATGAATTTATAATCCCTCTCCAGAGCAGTTAGGATGGAAACTGACATCACCATGGAAACGAGGGAGGTGTCATGAGGTTCTCTGGGAGGACGAGGCGGGCCCTTCAGCTGGTGCTCCGGGGCTGGAAGGAGTGAGCGAGCAGACTGCGGGATGGGGCCTCTCTGGTCTTGCAGAGTGAGAACGGGCGACCTGTCAAACCAGGATCAGGGTCCCCTGCGCTCTCAGAGTCTGCAGCCAGTACACGGGTGGGCACAGCCCTTGCAAACCTCTACAGAAACGCAGCAGAAGGGACCTCGGGATAAACAGCCCGGCTTTGTGCAGGAGGACCCCAGAATGTTCAGCAAAAGGCCAGTTCTGCTTGGTGCTAAGGACGCCCCTCTCTGCCTCCAGGAGCTCCCCAGAGCAGGGAGAGACCCCTGAGTAGGACCAAGGCCTGGGGCAGGTTTCCTGGGGTAGAGACACCCAGGAGAGGCGTGCTGCCACGGCAGAGCGGCCTGGGGGATGGGGTACGGATGCTCCAGCAGGTAGACCTCAGGAAGGAGGAACAAAGTAAAGTGCACGGAGACAGACACCGAGGCGGGGACAGGCTGTGTGCACCGAGGCCGGGGCTCAGCTGGGACAAAGCGCAGCATGAAGGCAACTCCAGGCTGCAGCCAGAGGCGCTAGGCAAATGGAAAACTGTGGATTCAGCCCGAGAAATGCACCTCAGCTGGGCATGAGGCGGAGCAGCATGGGGTGCGCTGAGCAGTTGCAGACACAGGAGAAGGTCCTGGAGGGCTCCAACTGCAGAGCCACAAACCAGCACGTTCACTCACAGGCCAGGAGCAGCCAGGAGGACAGGAAAACGGCTGCCTGACGGTGATGGGCGAACTTCTTTCTTTTGGGGGAAAGCTCTGATGGCATTGATGTATAATTTTGCAATCAAAATTAGTCAGCTGAGCTGCCAAGGACCCTCATTTGAAATGGTTTTACCTGAGCTGTTAATTCTATCCTCAGCTTCCGTATAACTTATTATCAAGAACAGTAATGACGAAGCTCCCAGACGGACCAGTCGGTCCTCTGAATACAAACTTCCCCCTCCTGCCTCCTCCATGCCTGGCGCCAGCCTGCGCACTCAGGACGGGAAACTGGGGGCTTATCGCTCCCTCCCTCTGCCCAGGCTCGCTCATCAGAATCCAAGAAAAACGGCGGCAATCCTGGTTCCCAGCCCTCGGGTGTCCTCAGCACAGCTCTGGTTGGAGGTCAGGGGCTTGCACTCCAGCTCAGACACGAGAGGCTGGTGACCGTGAGCAAAGCTCATGCCCTCTCTGGGCACAGTCGCCCCCAGGCCCTTCCTGGGTGCTGAAGGGGATGATCTGATAGGAAACTCCAAGCCTGTCTGTCCTGGGCACACAGCATGGGCCGGAGACACGGCAGACACTCCACAACAGGACTTTCTCCCACAGGAGCTGCGGGAGCTGTCTGTTCACTATCCTGGCACTTTTGTTTTTATTATTGTCACTATTATCCCAATTTCATAGATGAGGAATGGAGCTTAGAGAGGGGGATTTACTTGCACCACCAGGCCAATTTCATCTGTAAATGCTGCTTCAGGGACCAAGAATCACAGCTTTCAAACCATATGGGGGTCACGACTTGACATGTCCTTTAAGCCCAAGGGGTGGTTCTCAGTGGGGGAGACTTCCCAAAGTGGGCTGTACCCGAAGGGGGCTCTGGATGGGAGCCCTGGAGGTGAATGGGACACCTCACCTAGGAAGCCGGGCCCTGGGATATTACAGGCCCCCTGCACTCTCCCCTTCGCCCCCTCCATGTGTGAAGAGCGGACGTGTAATCTGGGGCAGGCGGTGATGGCTGAAAAGCCCTTTGTAGGAAAAGGGATCCTTCCGTCTTTAAACTGCTCTCCAATCCCCTGTAAATCTTCCTGCAGCCCAGAGCAGAGGATTTGAGGCCCTAGGAAGCTCAGCCATTCAGAGGCAAAGCTGAAAATGCAGCTGACATGCAGCCCCGGGGGGGGGGTGGGAGGGGGGGGGGGGGGGGGGGGGTGTCTGTCACCAGCTCACGCTCTGGAGCTGTGATTCGGGGTCAGGCTCTGGGCCCCTGCCAAAGCCTTCATTATGCTTGGAGAACGTTCTTTTTAAATTGTCTCTCTTTGTTTTCCCACTCCCCCAAATTTATTTAAAAATAAACTGCGTGAATTCAATGCACGGTTTCACAGCCCCATAATAAGCAATTTCCTAGCGAGTGTCAGAGCCAACGCCGCCTCCTGAGTGCGCACGAACCCAGGCCTGTCAGTGGTTCACAGACGCGGAACGACCAACCCCCAAGGGTGGCAACTGTGGTGCTGGAGAAGACTCTGGAGAGTCCCTTGGACTGCAAGGAGATCCAACCAGTCTATCATAAGGGAGATCAATCCTGGATGTTCATTGGAAGGACTGATGCTGAAGCTGAAGCTCCAATACTTTGGCTGCCTGATGCGAAGAACTGACTCATTTGAAAAGACCCTGATGCTGGGAAAGATTGAAAGGCAGGAGGAGAAGGGGACGACAGAGGAAGATGGTGGGATGGCATCATCGACTCAATGGACATGAATCTGAGCAAACTCCAGGAGATAGTGGAGGACAGAGGAGCCTGGCGTGCTGCAGTCCCTGGGGTCGCAAAGAGTCGGACACAACTTAGCCACTGAACAAGGGTGGCAGGGGTCCACTGAGATCTTGTCCAAAAATCGCCCCTTTCTGTTATGTCCTGTCCTCTTTTACTGTGCTAGCCATCTCCACAGAGATGCTGCTGTTAATTCTCCAACAACCCTGAAGCAGAGATAAGATCATTCCTGTTTACAGATGAAGAACTTGCGACTCGGAGAGAGTAATGAATTTGCTAAAGCTCACACAGTTAGCAAGCGGCAGAGCAGAAAGTCAGGCGCAGGTCGTCCGAGTCCTGTGCTCTGCGCCTCACAGCTGTATTTATGAATGTGCCGGCTCGCCATTCTAGCCATGGTGTTCTGGACACCCCGACAACCGTTGCCAGCCCTCTTAAAGTGCGACCTCACTTGAACAGTATTCAGGGCAGTCAGGTCATTGAAAACTACCACAGACTGTCACCTCCCTTGCCGTAGGCCCAATACTTCTGTTAATGTGGCCTGGGATGGGAGTGTCACACAATTCCCCTTTGGGGAGCTGGTCCTCCACAGAGAGCCTGGGACTATTCTAACCTGCTTCTGGGATGGCAGGACTGGGAATCTGGAGGCACAAATTACATGCATCCCCATAAAACTGCTTCCGTGACCTAAGTCCCTCCCACCAGGTCACACTTTGCCATTAAACTGCACATGGACTCGAGCCAGGGCCTCTCCTCATCTCCCAGTGGCCTGAGTCAGGGTTCCTTCCACTTTGCTGAAGGCTGGACTGGCCTCTCCTCCTGGCCTCTCCTTCCTCGTCCGCAGATGGACCAGAGATGCCAAGGAGGACGAGGCTGCAGGGATGCTCTGACAGCCTCACCCAGGCCTGGCCCTCCGCATCCACCTCTTGGTGCCCAGGCTGACGGACATCGCTGAGACACACAAGAACAAGGGCCTCTTCCCGTACCTGCCGCCGGAAAAAGGCACTCGCCGACAGCCCCGGGCTTGTTCTGTCTGATGGTGGTGGGGGGTGGCGGGGGAGGCCCTGGCAGCCGTGTCTGTGGTCCCTGCCAAGCAAGGCAGACACAGGTGGCTGTGAATTTATGAGATACTCTGCGGGGACGGTGCCTGGTTTTCTCTCCTGGGGAGTCCCAGCGAGTCCACACGTCATTCATTACCGTCAGTGGCAGCCCTGGCTGCTGCAACCGTGATCATGAGTAGCAGGCACTCGTCAGGTTCCCGGGGCCACGAAGCTGCCCCCTCCCCCAGCACAGGGGAGCCCCACCGCCACCCCCGCCCCGGGGCTCCACAGGACGCCTATGGGCAGGACCCACTGCTGGGGATCACACCTCTGTTTTGCACGTCAGGCTCTGAGGTCCCTTTTGAAGAAATGCTTCTGGACCTTAAAAACACTTGAAAGCTGAAGACCACCCCATCCAAACAGATCTCCTGACTGCACCGGATGCCCCAAGCCCGGCCCTCATCCAGGCCCCATCTCAGGCTGCAGCACGGTCCACTGAGATGCCCCAAACAAAAGCTTGGGGGTCCTGTGACACACCCTCTCCCTATGCCCCTGCCCAACTGCCACCCATCCCGGCCCATTCTCATCTCCCCCAGACCCTCCACCTTCCTCCCGCTTGGCTGACGTCACTCCCAAGGAGCCCTGCCCTCTCTCACCTGGACCACTCAGGTTCTCCTCAGCCCTCAAGGGACCCCTGGACCCCTCCTTTCCCCACTGGCCCCCCGCCACGCTGCATCCAGGGCCATGTTTCCAAAACGCCAGTCTGATCAAATCCCCCTCCATAGCCCCTGACTGCTCTCCCTCCGCAGCTCGCAGAGCTCTGCCTGCCTGAGTCCACGGACCTCTCTCCCGCTGTGGGGACAGCATGAGTCCCAGCTCCTGCTCTTGAGTCACTGAGCTACCTGTGAGGCTGATGGCATTTCCCCCAGGAGCCGTCAGCCTCACACAGACGAGATCTCAGACATACAGAAAGATCAGGAAGCATGCAGCTCGGATGCGGAAAGGCTGGGATTTGAACCCCGGCCAGCCGGCTTCCCTGGTGGCTCAGACAGGTCGGGAAGATCCCCTGGGGAAGGGAACGGCTACACACTCCAGTATTGTTGCCTGGAGAATCCCCATGGACAGAGGAGGCTCACGGTGAACACTTGTGACCCCAGGTTCTGTCACTTATGCACCGTTTGACATCAGGGAAGGTTCCTGAGCCCTGTGACCTAAGGCTTTTCCTCTGCAAATGCAGCTGACAACCCTGGCCTCTGCGGTCACTGCCCAGTCTAAGGAATCAAGGTGAAAGCTGTCTGCACAACGGGGTCATGTATGTAGTGGGTGCTCCTGCCAAGGTCAGTTCACCACCCCTGACTTTCCTTCTGTCTCGTTAGAGGGAACAAAGCAAAAGCCATCCTCAAAGGAAAAGAAAATATTACGGCCAAGGCTCCCTCTCAGCCTGACCATTTGCTAAACCCCTGCACATTGCCCCAGTGGTTCAGCGGTAAAGAATCTACCTGCAGTGCAGGAGATGCAGGGGACCTGGGTTCGATCCCTGGGTCAGGAAGATCCCCCGGAGGAGGAAATGGCAGCCCACTCCAGGATTCTTGGCTGGAGAATTCCGAGGACAAAGGGCCCTGGCGGGCTATAGTCCACGGGGTCGCAAAGAGACACAACTAAGAGTGCAGGCAGCAGAATGGCGGGCCTTGCTCTCTGCAAGAGATGGAGACAGCCCAGGAGGGGGACCTGCAGACGGACTCCAGGAGGGGCCTCTCCAGCCCCGCTGCAGCAGGGCCCCTGGCAGCACACTCTGTGGACAAGTGGTGGTCCCCGCAGCTCCAGAGCCAGCTCAGAGCAAAGGTCAGTCCCATGGCTTCTATCACATTGAGAGGAACAAGAACAAGATGTCACCATGAAGACAGGTGCGTCTGCCTGTCCAAGGACAGCCCGGAATGTTCCCACATGGAAAGAAAGATGCCCACGTAACAACCCAGCTGATCTGAGGCACCTACTGCTAAGAAGACCTGGGTTGGACCTGGATTCTAAGCTCCAGCCTGTGTATGAAGCTTTACAAGCTAAGAAGGTGGCCGTGCTGGTGACGGTGATGCGATGGTAGTGAGGTGGTGGTGATGCTGATACCATGATGGTGGTGGTGGTGAGTAAGGTGATGACTGTGGTGGTGCTGATGGTGGTGGTGCTGATGGTGATGATGGGATGGTGTTGATGGTGGTGGTGTTGGTGATGGTGGTAGTGATACTGATATCATGATGGGGGGTGGTGATGGGGTTGATGGTGGTGGTGCTGGGGATGGTGGTGGTGTTACTGATGTCATGATGGGGGTGGTGGTGATGGT
>NW_024070187.1:112328220-112358846 GCF_014754425.2 Oryx dammah | reverse complement strand
ATGGTGGTGGTGTTACTGATGTCATGATGGGGGTGGTGGTGATGGTGATGATGGGTATGGTGGTGATGGTGTTGGTGTTGGTGTTGGTGGTGATACTGATGTTATGATGGGGATGGTGGTGATGGTGATGATGGGTATGGTGGTGATGGTGGTGGTGTTGGTGTTGGTGGTGATACTGATGTCATGACGGGGGTGCTGGTGATTCAGATGGTTGCTATGGTGATGTTGATGGTTGTGGTGGTGATGGCAAAGCTGACCAGTTACTGAGCCTTCTGCAGTGTACAAAGTGTTGTAGATGCTCAGTTCCACTTGCCTTTCACAACAAACCAGTGAAGGGTTGTGCAATTACTATGCTATCATTGTTCCTAGTTCATAGATGGACACATAAGCCCAGGAGGCCTAGGTGTGCTTCTTAAGGTCACATCTGTAATTAGCGGCAGAGTCAATGTTTGTCCTCAGATCCGTCTGACCCCAGGGTCCACCTGAATGCAAGTGGAAGGGTCTGCTGGTCGAACAGGTGGGCTGAGGAGCTGTGATAGGGCAGGGGGTACATTCACAAGGAGTCACAAAAAGTCGCCGTGTATCAGAAGAACCTTGGGAAGGTCCCTGACTGAGCTGGGTTAGTGTGGGGGCTTCTGGGGCAGAAGATGTGGCTAGAGTTGGCCAGGAGAGCCTTGAAGGCCAGGCCGGGGGCTCAGGTGTGACATCTGGCAGTGGGTCGCCAGTCGAGGAGGGCAGCTGTCAGCGTGGTCCACACCCAGTCATGGTAAGGTCAGTCTCTGTGGTCAGCCTCCACCAGGCCTGCAGCTCTGCAGGGCAGGACACTCTCCCTGAGCCCTGGGGCTCAGCCCCTAGGGGAGACAATCTTGTCCCAGGAGCCCGGGAGCCCATCCAGTAGCTGCATGGGTGATGAGCACATAGGCTCAGCTCAGTGAGTGCCCACTAATTAATCCACCATGAAAAGCCAAATAAAGCAAACAAACAAAAAAATCACCAATGGCCTTTTTTCCAGGTCTCTGATCTTCCACGTGGCAGGGAAAACTATCCACCTGGACTGGGTGTAAGATAAAGTGGGGTCCGGTGTGGGGACTCCATTTCTGAGCAAGCTTTGAGCTCATTTGTTAAAAGGCCAGGACCCCTCACCACGCCTGGCTGAGATGCACATTCCGAGGGTAGGGAAGTCTGACATCTGGGATGTGGGTTCGATCACATCCAGTCCCATCTTGCCATTCCTGTCTCTCAGAGCCCTCCGCCTTCACAAGGGCTGTTCCCTCTGCCCTTCCATGTTCTGTCTGCCCGGCCCAAGATCACAGAGTGGGTCCTGGTGTGCAAGACCCAGACCCAGGTGTCCGGACCCCAAGTCCGGTGCCCTTCTAGCCCCACGCCTCCACCCATCAGACCATGTGTCATAGACCAGGATGGCATCAAAAGGAGGCGTGCCCGCCCCCCAGGGCGACCTCAGAAGGGCTCGGGCCTCCTGGAGGCCCCGGCGTCTGTGTGAGCCCCACGTCCATGCCGGCGCTCGGTCATTAGGCTCCACCTGCAGCGGTGCCTCAGTTTTCCTGTCCCTCCTTAGCCATCGCGTGAAGGTCAGTTTAATGAAAGCCTCACAGCTGCCAGCAGTGGGGTCCCCAGCATCCCTTCTCTCCGTGTGGGCATGTCTCCTGTTGCTTTGGAGTCAGGCAAGCAGGTTCTGTATCTTTTCTTTATGAAATAATATCATTTGTCGTCATCGGCTCCCTGGGACTGTAATAACAGAAGCAGGGGGTGGTGCTGCTATTATGCGGTCCAGCCCGCATCAGGTGGCCGATCGGGGGGGCGGGGGGGGTCACCAAGGGCCCGGTGGGTGGACCGGGCTTCCGGCGAGCAACTGCTGATCTGGGCAAGGGCTGTAGACACTCGCTTTCAAACAAACGCGCTAAACCCGAATCAGATTCCCGCGGCCTTGCCGCGCTGCTTGCTGGCAAGGGGAAGCAGTCACCGGAGACAGGCTCATCATCGCCAGTCCCTGCTGACAGGGTTTCCCTGGGGAAACTCGGAGGCGACATCATTTTAAAACTCTGCTTGGCATCCACATGCTACCATTAGGCATGATGAATTAACCTCCAAATGACGTATTTTGTTTGCTAAAATAACGATCCCACTAGTGGGGAGCGTGGAGTTGGTGGGGTAGGGTGGAGCCACAAAAAGGAGGAGGAAGGGAAGGGGGCTCATAAATCCCCGTGCGGCAGCGAGGAAGCCAAGGGCCGGAGATGGGCACGGAGCCGGGGCCTGGGTGGGCTCGGCGCAGAGAAACAGAACCTGGGGACCTTGGGGCTGCACTCTTGTCCTCAAACTAGAGGACATTTATCACCCCCAAGAGCAGAAAGACGCACGAAGAGGGGCCGGGACAGGCTTTGGGGGCCAGCCCCGTTCCATCAGTCTGGCACCAAGGTCTTCCCGCAGGAAGACGGAGCAGTGACTGTGCAGAACCCTCAGGTTCCAGGGAGAGGGACTCGCCCGGAAAGGCTGAGGTAACACGGAGGAGCCACCACGATCCCACGTGGAGAAGAGGGAGACAGGCGTTGGGGATGGGGGGGGACAGTGGCCAACACTTGTGAGCTCCCCCTTCTCCAGACATTCACCCACAGGACTCATGGAACACTCAGCCTCCACCCTCCGAGGTGGGGACTGGTCTACCCATTTCACAGATGGGGAAAACTGAGCCTTGGGTTCTCAGTCCAAAGTCAGACAATAGGCTGCTGATCTGGGACTCTGGCTAGATCCAGCTGACTGGGTCGAAACACCTGCTCGCAGTGAGAATGTGGGCTGCCAAGTGGCCCTGAGAGGGGTAAATGTCCCTATTTTTTTAAAAAAAAGAATATTTGAATTCAGAAAGAATGACCTAGTGAGCTTAGAATCAAACCCTTCATGACAATGGAATCAATGTTAAACAGAATTTTGAGATTTCAGAGAGATACACCAATACAGATTCACCAACCACATACAGTGCCCCCAGGAGTGAGTCGGGGGACCACGAGCTGAGTGGTCAGCGGCCATGGACTGGGAGATGCAGTGGGTCCCGGGATCATGCCCACAGGATCTGCTCGTGGCCCAAGCTGTGACCACTTAGATCTGCCCCCACGGCTCCAGCGTCTCTAACTCACGGAGCCTCACACAACACAAGGGTCCCAGCAAAGCCCTTAAGCCTTAGAGGGAAGAAGCAGAAAGATACACCAGAAGGTTAGCAAGACAGAGCTCGGGCATCACCGTGGACTCCTGTCCTCATGGTCCATGGGACCCTGTGTTTCTGCTGCTTGGCAGTCAGAAAGTAAAGGAAAGTCAAGTCGCTCAGTCTGACTCTTTGCGACACCATGGACTGTAGCCTACCAGGCTTCTCCACCCATGGGATTCTCCAGGCATTAATACTGGAGTGGGTTGCCATTTCCTTCTCCAGGGGATCTTCCCAACCCAGGGATCAAACCCGGGTCTCCCGCATTGCAGGCAGATGTTTTACCCTCTAAGCCAGGGAAGCCCATTGGCAGTCAGAGGCAGACCCCAAAGAAACAGCATATGCGACTCAGCAGATGAGTTAGCCCAACACAGCTGAGTTCAAACCCCAGCGTTACAACCTCCTCACTGGCCTCAGTGGTCCTCCATTCACCCTTGGTTACCTGGGTAACCTTGCATGAAACACTTAGGTTCTCTGATCCTCCAAGTCCTCACTTGAAAAGAAGATGCTGAAGGGCCAATACTTTGGTTACCTGATGCTAAGAGCTGACTCATTAGGAAAGACCCTGATGCTGGGAAAAATTGAGGGCAGGAGGAGAAGGGGGCGACAGAGGATGAGATAGTTGTATGGCATCACTGACTCCATGAACATGTATTTGAGCAAACTCCAGGAAACAGTGAAGGACCGGAAGCCTGGCGTGCTGCAGTCCATGGGGTCGCAAAGGGCTGGACACGACTTAGTGACTGAGCAGAAACAAGGGAGAGGACAGTGTACCGAGTGCAGCAGAGTCAGATCTGCTGCAAACACTCAGAGACTTTTAGCCATTTTTCTCCTTTTGTTTTCTTAACTCACAGCTTGTGAATGCAGCCTCACTGTGTTGTTTCAGAGGGGAGCATTGCCCCCTGTGGCTGGCGCCCACCTGTACAGACCCCCAGGGGCCTGACCACAGCCTTGTGGTACCCAGCCTGCACAGCCCTGGCCTCAAGTCTCGCCAACACATCAGACGTGGTGAGTGTCGGTTCCTGTGGTCTCACAGCTTCCATCCAGCTGCCAAGTGTGGGGATTCCCTCCCCCACCCCAGGCTGCAGGCCGCCCCCTAAAAGGGCAGCTGCCGCAGGCCCCCTACTCCAGGGCTGGCGTGGGGGACACGGGCCCCCAGGGAGAGGGGCAGTCTTCCCTGGCCCCCTGCTGTCCCCACGGCCTTGGGGCACAGAGGGCCCACGCCAACCCCGTTAGAAGGAGACAGGAGCAAACGTATCTCATAGCCTCCCCCAAGGAGCCCCACCTGTCCAGGCAGGCTGGAGCTGATCCAGACCAGTGACATCAACCAGGCCCCTGTTCCAGCCACGGGCCAGGATGGGATGCATGGCCTTGCTGTGGCTATGAGGATGGGCCAGTTGTCGGACAGCCTGATGGATCACTTCCTGTGGCCTCCAGGAAGGGTGACGCTCAGGAAGGCTCGGTCGTGCAGAAAGTAGGGAGGAGATGGTCCTGCTCCTCTCGGTCTGGTCAGACCACCTCTGGGGGCCCTTCCGAGCTGGCCTTGACCACCGCTGGTGTCCAGGGGAGGAGGCCTGGATGGCGAGGGGAAGGATGCAGGGGCCAGGGAAGGGAGGCCACGGTCAGCAGACCTTGACGCCATCCCGGGGAAAAGGTTATGATGGCTCTACAGGACTCTGGGTTGGGTGCAGGGAGGGGAAGCTGGGGGCTAGAGAGAGCACCACTCAGAATGAAATGGACCTTGCAGGGGATGGGGGCCCCCCAGGACCGCCCAGCAGAAAGGAGGGAGACGGGAGGACACTGTCAAGACTAGATGGTTTCCTTGTCACTCTCCTCTGCAGCACATGAGGCCAGGTCACCTCACCTCTCCGAGCCTCAGCTTCCTTGTCTGTAACGTGGAAGTAAAGCAACGCTATGATAGATACTACAAGGGCTGCCTAAGCTAACGCCGAAAGAGCGCCGTGCGTTCTGTGGGGCAAACAGCAGGCAGATCAATGGCATTTGATATTGATCAACGGTGGAAATATTAAAGAGATAATCATCTACCTCATGGGGCATTAGCTAAAATTTAAAAAAGTACTATGAGGATTAATTAAAGTAATGCCTGTGATCGTTTTAACACGCCGGCTATTCAAGGGCACGTGCTCAACGTGATAGCTACTATTACTACCGCTCTGCTTAATTGCTATACTCGATGGCTCCTTTCCCAGCGACAGCTACAGCGGCAGGGCTCCTCTACCCCAGGTTGCCCTCCTCCCTGGCCCTCTGTTGCCTCCAGCAGCGCAAGTCACCCGGGGACACGATCTTGACCCCAGAAGAGCCTCCTCTTGGCCGAGGCTGGCCCCTTGGCGGCCCATTTGTATTCTGCAGGTTAAAGTGCTATTTATTCTCAATCCTCTTGACCTGATTTTAATCCCGGCTACATTCATGTCTACAGCCATTGAGCGGAATATGTTCTGTGGAAAAATAAATTCATTCTCACAGAAGGATGCTCTAACAGCAGCCAGCAAAGGTCAAAGACTGAACGCATTTCCGCCGGCTGTCGGGGTCTCCAGCGTAGATCTTCAGAAACTCGATGGGTCCCTTCCAGGCGGGAGAGGAACTGGCCAGCATATTTTTAGATCTCTCCCTGGCCCCTGCTTACACAAAGCCAATTAAACAAACAGTGGTGCCCCCAAGCACTTTTCCTGAGTGGTTTTTCCTAAAAATAAATTACCCGGCATCACGGAGCTCAGCGTCCCTGAGTGCCAGCAGCTGTCAGATAAAATATCTCAGTGGAGAAGCTTCAACACCTGCATTTGCAAATAGGGACCCTTGAGTGGGGTGTCTGAGCTTGACCCCGATTCCCCAGGCCCGCCCAGGCCTGGACAGACTGTTAACATCAATGATAAGGGGGACAGCCCCGAGCAGATCACGTGTATAATCCCGTGTCACTTGCATTAATTAGGTCACGGGCTCCCCACCACAACCTTGAGAACGGAGATTGTGTGAATGTGATGGACACAACAAGAAGAGTCCAGAAAACTCCGTGACTGGCTGGAGGTCACCCAGCTGTGATGTGGGTCAACTGGGACTCAGCTCTAGGTCTGCAGACCACACAGCCTGTGCCTGCAGCCGGCGCCCCAAAGGTCACACAATGGAGCGTGGAGAGCAGGAAGACCCCCACCCTGAAGTGGCTGGGTTGCCAAGCTGGATGCCCAAGATGGCTAGACCCTCCTGATGTTCAAGAGAACTTGAACAGCCAGACTCGGAGCCATAGCTCCCACTTTTGAAGGTCGCTAACTATGACGAATTGAATTGGGCCCCACCCTAAACTAATATTCTGATGTTCTAACGTCCCAGCGCCTCAGAACATGACCTTATTTGGAATAAGAGTATTGTAATCATCTTAAATTAGTTATGATGAGGTCATGATGGTGGTGTTGTTTAGTTGCTAAGCTGTGTCTGACTTTTTGCGACCACTTGGACCGTATGTAGCCTGCCAGGATCCTCTGTCTGTGGGATTTCCCAGGCCAGAATGATGGAGTGGGTTGCCATGCCCTCCTCCAGGGGATATTCCCGACCCAGGGATCAAACCCACATGTCTCCTGCATTGGCAGGTGGGTTCTTTACCATCTGAGCCACCAGGGATGCCCCATGCTGGCGTTCAGTTCAGTTCAGTTCAGTCGCTCAGTCATGTCCGACTCTTTGCTGGTGTAGGGTGGTGCTAATCCACCCTGACTGGTGTTCTTAGAAAGAAGTGCTCCTTGTGAAGAGAAAGAGACAGACACAGAGGGCAGATGATAGGTCTGGTCAAGGAGGGAGACCTGGAACAGACCCTCCCCAACGGCCTCGGAGGAAACCAGCCCTGCCGACACCTTGGCCTTGGGCTTCCAGCCTCTGGAGCTGGGAGACAAAAGATTTCTACTGTTGAAGCCACCAGGCTGGGGTTCTCTGTCCTGGCAGCCCCCGGAAAACCAATAAAGGCACTCATTCTCAAGTGCTGGAGTGCCATGGCTAACAGTAGAACCGTGGATCAGGCTAGGCCATGTGCCATGGCTCAGCAGCCTTTATCCTGCCCTGACTTGCATGGACTCCTGGCTTCATGAGGGAGGTGACCTGCAGTTCAGTTCGGTCACTGAGTCATGTCTGGACCGCAGCACGCCAGGTCTCCCTGTCCATCACTGACTCCCAGAGTTTACTCAAACTCATGTCCATTGAGTTGGTGATGCCATCCAGCCATCTCATCCTCTGTACAGGGTGACTAAAAGACTTTGAAAGAATAAGCCCAAAGCCAAGGCCAGGGCCTCACCAGTCCAGACCTCTGATGCTTAAACCTGCAAAGTCCCGAGTCGCAGGCCACCCCCACCCTCACCCTAAGTTCTGGCAGCAATTACCCTGCCCAGTCTGGCTCCAGAGCCAGAAAGGTCGCTCAGCCTCTCTGAGCTTGGGTGCGTCCTCCTCCTCTATAATGAAGGGAGACGCCCACACCCTATAGCATCGTGACCACAGTCCCAAGACATAGATGCATCCGGTTCATTCTGGGCACCGGTATGCATCTTCCAGAAGTGTTGCAGGGAGTGCCCACTGCTTCAACAGCCAGGAGACAAGCCCCAGGCCCAGCACCCAGCCCGTCAGAGGCACTTGGGAAACGCACTGCGCGACGCCAGCGCTGTGATGCACGAGAAGGTGCGACAGTTACGGGTGCTCTGGCATCAGATCCCACAGTGTCAACTGGCGCTAAGCGGAAACCACACAGATGCCAAGAGGAAGGGACGAGAGGAGACCGTGACATTCGTGTGGGACCTTTTCACTTCCTGCTCTCGGTTCTGGTCAGGTGGAAAGAGGAAAAAGTAGGAAACGATGCAAAAGACCTAAATTTTATTAAGAACATAGTGTTCACTGATAGGGCAAACAAAACGTCTTTCCTATCGCCCATGAGACAGTCACAAAAATTGACCCAGGGCGGGTGGTGAAGGGGCTTCCCGGTGGCGCTAGTGGTAAAGAACCTGCCTGCCGATGCAGGAGAAGGAAGAGACGCCAGTTCAGTCTCTGGGTCGGGAGGATCCCCTGGAGGAGGGCACGGCAACCCACTCCAGGATTCTTGCCTGGAGAATCCCCTGGACAGAGGGGCCTGGCGGGCTGTAGTCCATGGGCTCACAAAGAGTCGGATACGACTGAGCACCAAACGTGCTGCCCGTGACCACAATAACAGAAGGTCTAGCCCACAGGGCTGTGACCTCTCTGGGCCTCAGTGTCCTCTTCTGTGAAATGCGAGTAAAGAGCAGATAGTCATTACGACAACATAGCCAGCCTCTCAGGATCATGACTTGGGGAATGGCAACCTCTCAGGATCATGACTTGGGGAATGGCAACCTCTCAGGATCATGACTTGGGGAATGGCAACCTCGCTGAGCCTCTGTGTTGTCATCTGCAAAATGGGGTTAATGAAAATATTAATATCAACCCAAGCGCTACTGCAAGAATCAGAGATGCTGTGAACCAAGTTCCGGTACGTAGTAGGTACTCCACAAATGTCAGCCAGTGACAACCCCACCCCGCCCCGCTCCTTAACCAGGTCGCACAGACTGGTCCCTCGCTCGCTCTGTCACCAGGGACAGCACTGCACTGATGCTAAGAAAGCTTTTCTCTGGGACCCTTCTGAAAGAGAACAGATTATTCCACATTAGCCAGACCCGGTATAGTATATCCTTTCCGACCTGTTCAGGAAACCCGAGCCTGCTCACTCCCCTCCTTGGGAACCAGAGGCAGTGGAAGCAGACAGAGTCCCAAGGGACCCACTTTGAAATGGTCCCCAACAGGATGAACCACTTTCCTTCCTTCTGGTCATCTGAGCCGATGCTGGCAGAACACGCAGTCCACAGACGCTCCATCCTCACCCCAAGGTAAAGCAGGCCAGGGAGAGGGGCGGGGGTGTCTCCCTCACCCCCTACCCAGCCTGGAGCTGCAGGCCTGGACCCAAGGCATCACGCCAAGATTAAACCTCTCATTGCAAATCAAAGAAGGATTTGTATTTCTCTATCTTCCCCCCACAGAGCTCATATTAGCTCAAGGAATTTTCTTAAAAAGTCTCGCTTCGGAAAGGTTAAGTCACCTTGAAAGAACAAAATTATCACTCAATTAGCAGTGCTGCCGATTAGCGATTATTAACACTCTAAGCGTGCAATTAGCACCTCCTTCAATCCAGTTCCTCAGCAAAGTGTCCCAGCCTCCAGAGTCTGGAAAGAACTCTGATAACCACCTCAGGGACCTCGCAGCACACATCAGTTACCATCAGCTGAAGTTTTAGACAAACTTTCAGGATCTATGAGTCTGTTATCTGCTTTGTCCCCTCATTAAACAACCCAAATGTTCACATCTGGGACGAGGAGCCAATAGAAAAGCCAATATGCACAGGCTTTATACTTTTAATTAGATGTTTCAAATAAAAGAGCAAAGGCCGGGCCCTGAAGGCAGATTTGAGCTGGAACCTTCCCGAGTCCCAGGGGCAGGCGGTTAGAGACACAGAGCTGGAGATATCCAAGCAGACGGAAGGTCACAGAGCAGCCAGGGCCCCCGCCAGGCCCTGGAGCAGAGGGAGAGGGCAGGGTTCGAGCAAGCTCCGGTCCTACCCCAGTTCCCTCACTTCTACACGGGCTCAGAATGACCTTTCAGTTCATTGGAGAGATTTCCCCAGATCATGGATATAAAATGTCTGGCCTGCACTGGGGCCGAGCAGCTGGCTGGCCGGTCTCCCCCTTAATGGACTCGGGCCCAGGACTGCAGGCCCCTTCAGAAACCCCGGGGCCTGCCATTCACAGACACACGGGCTCTTCAGAAAACATTCCTGGTGCTACTCTGTGCGCGGGGCCGCCTCAGTCCCAGAAGACGTGGCTTTGAGAGAACAGACTAGTCCCCCTCTCGTGTTAACACTGCAATGCATGCAGAGGGGCCCCTAGGGATTGATAGTTTGTATTCCCCTAAAACTCAGCCGCTAAAACCCTACCCCTCAGGTCATGTGTTAGAAGGTAGGGCCTTTGCGGTGATGAGGTTTAGACGGGATTATAAGGGTGGGGCCCTCATGCAGGGGTTCAGTTCAGTTCAGTTCAGTCGCTCAGTCGTGTCCGACTCTTTGCAACCCCATGAATTGCAGCACGCCAGGCCTCCCTGTCCATCACCATCTCCCGGAGTTCACTCAGACTCCATCCAGCCATCTCATCCTCTGTCGTCCCCTTCTCCTCCTGCCCCCAATCCCTCCCAGCATCAGAGTCTTTTCCAATGAGTCAACTCTTCGTGTGAGGTGGCCAAAGTACTGGAGCTTCAGCTTTAGCATCATTCCTTCCAAAGAAATCCCAGGGCTGATCTCCTTCAGAATGGACTGGTTGGATCTCCTTGTAGTCCAAGGGACTCTCAAGAGTCTTCTCCAACACCACAGTTCAAAAGCATCAATTCTTCGGCGCTCAGCTTTCTTCACAGTCCAGCTCTCACATCCATACATGACCACAAGAAAAACCATAGCCTTGACTAGACGGACCTTAGTCAGCAAAGTAATGTCTCTGCTTTTGAATAAGCTATCTAGGTTGGTCATAACGTTTCTTCCAAGGAGTAAGCGTCTTTTAATTTCATGGCTGCAGTCACCATCTGCAGTGATTTTGGAGCCCCCAAAAATAAAGTCTGGCACTGTTTCCACTGTTTCCCCATCTATTTCCCATGAAGTGATGGGACCGGATGCCATGATCTTCGTTTTCAGAATGTTGAGCTTTAAGCCAACTTTTTCACTCTCCTCTTTCACTTTCATCAAGAGGATTTTTAGCTCCTCTTCACTTTCTGCCATAAGGGTGGTGTCATCTGCATCTCTGAGGTTATTGACATTTCTCTCGGCAATCTTGATTCCAGCTTGTATTTCTTCCAGCCCAGCGTTTCTCATGCTGGGGTTAGTGCCCTTATAGGAAGAGGAAGATGAGAGACAGCTCCCTCTACGTGATGAGTACACAGCAGGACGCTTAACAAACCAGGAAGAGGGTCTTAACCTCGCCCTGAATCTGCCCACACCTCAATGCCAGTCTTCCAGCCCCAGGAACTGTGAGAAATTAACATCTGCTACATAAGCCCCTCTGTCTGTGGGATTTTGTTACAACAGCCTGAGTAGACTAGGACTGGTAGACTAGGCCAACGCAGAGACAAAGCGATAGATAAGCTGGGTACATACTACGTCAGATGGTGACAAGCTCAGGGGGGAAACAGCAGAGAAGGGGCCAGATCTGCAGGGCGGTGGCCCTGAGGTCCAGGGAACAGCCCTGCTCTGGGTGGTCTGAAGAGAGACCCTCTGAAGAAGTGACGATAAAGAACTGCAGGAAGAAGCAGGCATGAGAAGACTGATCCGAGAAGAGGAAGTCAGTGCAAAGGCCCTGCGGCAGTTATAAGCTCGGGGGCCCAGTGGACAGAAAGGAGGCCCGAGTGACTGCGAGAGGGGAGACCCTGGGGAGAGGGGAGAAAGAGAGGTCCAGAGGGGGTGCAGGGCTGGGAGGGACCCCAGGGAAGCAAGCCCACCTCCCACCAGCTGGCCTGGGCTCCTTGATTTCCTGATCTCACTCAGGCAAGAACAGACTGGGAAGAAGGAAGTGCTCGCTTTCCCCCAGAGGCCATGCCCTTCTCCCCCAGGACTCACAACAAGGCCACATTTCTGTCTCCCTGGAAGTGGAGTTGAGCCCTGGGGCAGAAAGTGGGTCCCCTCCTTCAAGTTCCTGTTCCCACTATTCCAGGCGTTTAGCCCCTGAGCTGGGAGCGTGTCCCTAGCCCTGGGCTTCATTCATAAGCTGCCTCCACTGAACCCGCACTTTTGATGTGTGCCCCCTGCTTCCCACCCACACAGTGGGAACAGGGGCTCCAGACTGGAGGACACAGCAGAGAGGTGCAGGCTAAAGGCACATGGTCTCTGTGTCACCCCCTGCGGGAGCCCCAACCCCCTAGGACCACCCAGATTGGTTGCTGCATAAACAAAAAGAGTAAGCACTTAGAGTCTAAAACTTAACTTGCAGGGAGTGGTTTGTTACAAACATACACTGGCTGATACAGACTGTGGGACAGAGCTATTTGTCCACAGGTGTGGGAAGATGGCCCTAAAGCCAAAGAATATGTCCCGAGGCCCGGGGAGGCCCCAGGGAAGCCTGGGGGACACCATAAACCCAGAGGAGCAGGAAGGGGTTCCCTGGAGGGCCTGCCTGAGGTGCGGAGGGGAGAGGGAAGTGGGGGAGGCCTCGCCTTAGTGTGGCTCCTGGACCCGACTCGGGGTCCCTCCAAGTGAGCCCAGGGCCCCTCCCACAACTCAGGAATTATGAAACCAGTAGAACATCATTAGCTGGGTGGATAAAGTGTTGAACAGATTGAGTGTTGTCAGTAAAATGTGGGACTGTTTTTCTGTGTATGTTTGTGTTTTCCTATCACTCAATATTGTTTGGAAACAGAAGATGAGGCTGGGAGAAACAAACGCTGATAAAAGCCACATATTTTGCACGGAGGCACCAAACATCACCAACAGTAAAACTCCCCATCGAGTAAAAGGAGTCCGTCGACCATTTAGCTGATTAATGAGGTCGAATCTGGGTTTTCAGGTTGCTTTGGAGCTCTGATTTTCCACCCAAGCCCCAAGGCCCCACAGGCTGCAGGTCCATCCACAGGGTCCCTCAGCTCCTCCCTCCCTCACCTTCCAGCCCTGTGTGGCGGAAGAGGGGCGGGGGGCTCCCTCCAGCCTGTTGGCCAGAGGCTGGGAGGAACTAAGGGCAGTGGGCGCAGTGAGTGCAAGCCACAAGTTCACGGTCATGGCCCCCAAGCCCACTTGGCAGCAACATGGTCCAAGGCGAGGGTGATATGCAAATGTGAGTGGTGAGACTAGGGGCACCCCGAGATGTGAACCCCAGCCTGGGGCACCCTGACAGGAATGCAGGTGGTCCCATGATGGCCAAGCATTGCCGGGGCCCCTCCTTGGTCTTGCCCAGGCCCCATCAGTGTCTCCCCCTTACCTGCTCCCCCAGAGTAGCGAGCAACATTAGTGGGCCGGCCCTGTGTTCAGAGGGGCGCCAGGAATGGCTGCTGGGCCGAGCAAACAGATGAAGGAAGCCGACCCCTGGGGTACCTTCCTACGTGGGGTACCTTCCTACCTTCTAATAACGAGATTAGCCATTGCAGTCGCAATTAAGAGCAGTGAATTTTTCAGAGCCAATTAAAAAAGCAATTGTGGCCAATAGTCCTTTGTGAGTAAGGCAGGAGAGAAGGCTTGCGTGCGGCCTTGGTGGAAACCTCTACAGCCCTCCTGGTGGAGCTGACCCAGGCCCCACCCTGACGGCCTCCCGGGTCTGGCCTTTGGGCCCCCTCCCCCACAGTCCTCTGGGTCCACCCAGCGGCCCCCGCGCTCCTTTGAAACATGCCTGCCTGACCCTCTGAGCGGCTCCCTGGGCTCTGCAAGCTCTTGGGGAGCCCAGCTGCACCCTGGCACTGAGCAGGTAGCCTTCAGGAGGTCACTGCCAGGCCGGGATGTAGGGGGTCAAAATTCCCAAGCACAGCATCAAACCTGCCCTACCAAACCTGCCCAAGGACTCACCCCATTGTCCACATATCATAAGCTCTTTTTCCCATTGAAAAGTGAAAGTAAAAGTCGCTCAGTCGTGCCTGACTCTTTGCGACCCCATGGACTATAGCCTGCTAGGTTCCTCTGTCCATGCAAGTATATGCTCCAGACAAGCATACTGGAGTGGGTAGCCTTTCCCTTCTCCAGGGGATCTTCTCAACCCAGGGATCGAACCCAGGTCTCTTGCATGGCAGGCAGATTCTTTACCATCTGAGCCACCAGGGAAGTCCATTGAATGGTCTTCCAAGTGGTCGTTTAAAATTATTGACCATTGATGATAACAAGAAGTCAATCAGCTTACTTAAAGACAGTCCGACAGAAGGGCACTTTGTCGTCTCCTGCTTCGTGACACCATAAATAACACTGATGTGGACATCCTCGCTTGGAATGCTTCCTGACTGCGAATGATCTGGTGTCTTCAGAGAAATTCAGAGTAGGGCTTTCCCGTCACAGGGCCAAGTGTGCTTTCTTAAAAGAGGCTGCGTCAGTTCATAGCAGGGCAGAAACTGGAACCACCTGGAAAAGACCCCCCTGGCGTCGCATTTTTGCTGCCCTAAGTACTACCTTCGGGCCACGTGCTTCCAGCCCCTTTTTAAAAATCTGCCGCCAAGGCATCCAAGAGAAGGATAATGTGAGGATAAAACGTATGTGGGGGAATCAAAGGAATGTACAATGGGTTTGCAAAGGACCCCTCAGGGTATTTAAAATAGAAAGGCTGGGGCGCTGCGGGGACAGCCTGAGACTGTCCAGCATTGTCAGCTAGGCGGAGGGCCCTAGCCACTCCCCTGCCCCCACCTTGCCCAGGCCCAAAAGGAAAGGGCAAGAGTGTTGAATGGGCTGGAGCTTGCATGCACGTGTGCATGTGTGCGTACTAAGCTGCTTCAGTCGTGTCCAACTCTTTGCAACCCTATAGACGATAGCCTCCAGGCTCCTCTGTCCGTAGGACTCTCTAGGCAAGAGTACTGGAGTGGGTTGGGCTGGAGCTTGAATGTCAGCAGCTCCGCTTGGCTGCCTCTGGGCCTCGGCTTCCCCGTGTAAACAGCTCCTCTCTCGAAAGCCTGTTGTCAGGATAAAGCATCTAATGTACTCGGAGCGCTAGCTTAGCAAGTGGCACATGAGGTAGCTGCTCCATGAAGCTGAGTTTCTCGTCTGTAGGGCTAATAAATTACACGTATGGAGAAGGGTGTATATCTTGGCATCCTCTGTGTAGGACCAAGGAGAACGCTAGCATCATATTCCAAACGTGATTCCAGCGACGTAAGCCCTCTCCTTTTTGCTTTCTGATAGCAAAAAGGCAGAAAAAACATGACTGTTAAAAACACGGTGGGGAGGAGGGTATGTCCCTGGTGGTCCAGTGGTTAAGAATCCACCTCCCAGTGCAGGGGACGTGGGTTCCATCCCTGGTCGGGGGACTAGGATCCCACATGCCATGGGCAACTAAACCCACACGCCACAGCTACTGAGGCTGCGCACTCTAGAGTCCACACTCCGCAACAAGAGAAGCCTGTCCAATGGAACAAAGAGCCCACGCACCAGAAGGAAGACCCAGCACAGCCAAAACCTGGAGAAATAAAAACTACGAAAATAAAAACAGAGAATTCAAATCTGTTCTCTACCAGCCATGTGATTTGGTCCAGTTCCTTAGCATCTGGAAACTTGTTTCATCAACTGTAAAAATGGGGGTTTGATAAAGGAGCCAGGCTTTGGGGGGTTCTGAGGGGTGGGGGGCTGAATACACAAATGCACCGTGAACATCTGATTCCAGTGTCTGACATATTGTCAGAACTTAAGAAATATGAGCTATTTTTATTATCCCTCAAGTTCACAGAAGAACTTCCTCACACGATTTGCTTTCTCGGAACGAAATCCAATTTCCTAATTCTTGTGAGAGAGCCAGCAGCGCTGGAAGAATGAGCTGCCTGAAGGATACACAGTTAACAGTGAGTCATTTCCCCAGGAATTCCGAAAGGGCGACCCAGGGAGGCCAGCTGATCTCACATCACTGTTCAGCCTCACAGACAGGACCCTCTCAATTAACTCCACGTTAACGGCTAATCTTAGGACGTCATTAGATAATTGCAGAAAGCATCCTCACTCCAGTTCATCAGGACTGGTTCCCTGTTCATTTCATGCGATCCACAAAAATGTTGTCCTTTTGAACCAGCATGGTTTCTGGGTGTTAATCGCAAGTCTATTAGCACAGACACTGTAATAATGAATTGAAATTTACATCGTGTGTAATCTCATTAATTGTGTGATCATATCGGGTTTGACAGTTTTAATGCATTACTAAGGGGAAATAGTCTAATACATGACATTAAAGATCTTATCAAGGTTAATTTGCCTTAAAATGTGGTTACTACGTAATTGTTCATCTCCGTTTTAGATGCTGTGGTTCAAATACATGCGCTTTGATCTGGGGAGAAAGTATCCACACACACCCACAGGAGCAGAGTAGCATTCCTCACCTCTCAGAGGAGAAGGGAAGAGTGGAAATAAGCGCGGGATTTGGAACCACTCAGGCGAGCTTTTCGGTTCTGCTTGTATGTGCTATGTGACTTTGGGTAAAATGCTGGACCTCCCTGGGCCTTGAGTTCCTCATGTGCAAAGGGCTACAAGAAGCCCTGTTTCACTGGATTGTCATGAGGCTGAAACAGGTGCATAGAAGGTCCAGGAGAGTGCCTGACACATGGTAGGTATGTTTCATTCTTATTCATCATTTCATTGTCAACACCTGGCGCAAGGCGTGGCACATGGGAAGTGCACTTGAAAAGGATCTAGGGTTGCCGAGGAGATCACACGCAGAGACACAAGGATAACCTCAGCGGAAAAGCCGGTGACAAGTCAAATCCCCAGCAGGGGAGACTGGCCAGGTGCCCCGTTTCAGACAAGCAACCTTGAGTGGTCCCAAACACAGAAGACCTGGGGGAGCTGCCCTGACAGCCTTCCTCAGGACAAAGGCTGTATCTTAAATCCGTTCTGCTCAAGAAGCTTTCATACAGCACCCAAGTGGGCTGGGCCAAAGCTGTCCTCAAGCACTAGTGTTTCATGTTTGTAGGTGAAGACAGCACTGCATGATAGGAATAAGGATAATGAATATTAATAAAGTATTTCTCATAGACATGCTCTTATTTTTGATCAGCAGAGATTTCCAGAGTTCCTAAGACTATGTACAGGCTCCATGTTAGGTCCTGGACGTACAAAGCTGATTAGGTTTGACAAGCTCCCTGGCTCCATGGTTCTTTCAAGCAGTTAGAGTTTGATGAATGTTGTGATGGAGAAAATAAAAGGAGTCATAGGAACTCACAGCAGGAGAAATTGGTGGCAGTGAAGATCTGGGAAGACCTCCTTGGAAAAGGGACAATTAAGTGAGGCTGCAGGAGAAGCGTCAATTCTGCAAGAAGATAGAGCAAGCACGAATGTGTATGTGCCTAACAACACAGCCCCAATATGGGTAAAGAAAACCAGAGAGAACTGAAAGGAGAAAAAGTAAATTCGACAATCACTGCCAGAGTTTCCAATGCTCCACTTTCAGTAATGGTTAGCACAGAAGATCAGGACGGGTCCAGAAGACTGAGCAACGCCACCAACCCACTTGACCTAACTGGCATTTATCGGACTCTCAATCCAAAGACGGTAGGAAAAAATGCTTTTTTCTAGGACATGGGGAACTTTATCTCACATACGAGTCTGTAAAATAGAATTCAATAAGCACAAAAGGGTTGAAGCCATACGAAATATGTTCTCTGACCACGATGGGACTAAATTAGAGTTCACAAAAAAACAAATTTAGGAAACCCCCAAACATTGAAAAATAAGCAACGCACTTCTCAACACCCATGGATCCAAAAAGAAATCACAGGGAAAATTAGAAAAAATCCCGACCTGAATGAAAACAAGACACAACAGATCATAATGTGTGGGAGACAGGTAAAACAATGTGAAGGGGAACGTACAGCTCCAAATACTTATCCCAGGAGGCAAGAGAAATCCAAAATCAGCCATCTAAGCTCAAGAAGCTACAAAAAGAGGAGAAAAATCAAACCCAGAGTAAGCAGAAGGAAGGAAATAATAAAGATCACGGAAGAAGGGAATGAAATCAATGACAGAGAGCAATAGAAAGAAATCAATGAAACCAAAAGATCGTTCCTGGAGAAAATAAAGAGACATGATAAGCTTTTAGCTAGACTGACTTTGAGGAGAAGGCAATGGCACCCCACTCCAGTACTCTTGCCTGGAAGATCCCATGGACGGAGGAGCCTGGTGGGCTGCCGTCTATGGGGTCGCACAGAGTCGGACACGACTGAAGTGACTTAGCAGCAGTAGCAGCAGTAGACTGACTTTGAAGGAAGAGAAGGAACTGGCCAGAGAGAAGATTGCTGGGAGAAGATGAAGGGAGAGAGAGAGGAAGAAAGTATTCCAGGCAGAGGACTATCAAGAGTAAAATCTCAAGAGACGAGAGAGCAGGAGGGCATGGTGACACTCCAGAAACTGAAGCATGGGGTGGGGGGTATCCTAAAGTCCCGAAGGTCTTATGGCTGTGTCAGCGTGCTTCAGGTCAGTTCAGTCGCTCCATCGTGTCCGACTCTTTGCGGACCCCATGAACTGCAGCACGCCAGGCTTCCCTGTCCTTCACCGTCTCCTAGGGCTTGCTCAAACTCATGCCCATTGAGTTGGTGATGCCATCCAACCATCTCATCCTCTGTCGTGCCCTTCTCCTCCTGCCTTCAATCTTTCCCAGCATCAGGGTCTTTTCCAATGAGTCAGTTCTTCGTATCAGGTGGCCAAAGTATTGGAGCTTCAGCATCAGTCCTTCCAGTGAATATTCAGGACTGATCTCCTTTAGGATGGACTGGTTTGATCTCCTTGCAGTGCAAGGGACTCTCTAGAGTCTTCTCCAACACCACAGTTCAAAAGCATCCATTCTTCAGCACTCAGCTTTCTTTATGGTCCAGCTCTCATATCCGTGCATGACTACTGGAAAGGGTGCTTAGATCACCTCAAATGTAATAAGCCATCGCTTGAAGGTTTTAAGCAGAAAAGAGACAGTCAGAGGTTTTTATGGTCACTTCATCTCAAAGATGGGAAACTGAGACATGGGGTGGTCTTGGGAGTTGCCTGAGGTCACACAGCTGGCCAGTGGCATTGCCAGAGCACATAGTCAGCAACAACTAACAAGTCAGTCATCCTGGATGGAGCACTGGAAGGGCAGTTGGGAGACCCCCAAAACGCCATCCACCGCTGGTTCTTGTGTTAGTTGCTCAGTTGTGTCCGACTCTTTGAGACCCCACGGACTGTGGCCCGCCAGGCTCCTCCGTCCATGGGATTCTCCAGGCAAGAATACTGGAGTGGGCTGCCATTCCCTTCTCCAGGGGATCTTCCCAGCCCAAGGATTAAACCCGCATCTCCCACATTGCAGGCAGACGCTTCCCCGTCTGAGCCGCAAGGGAAGCCATCACCGGGGGTGGCTGCATTGATGGGACTGCTGGCAAAGCTCCTGTAGCTCCTCCCACCACGGCACGCACGATTCTAAATGAAGCCAAGTTCTGCTGTCCTGGAATCCTATCTAATCTGCGTTTTGTAGATTTACATTGGTCTTACGAGCACATCACAGCTCAGCCTTTCCAGTGCCACATACTACGAAGTTTTAAAACTTCAGGACAGATGCCAAGCAGGAAGAAATACCACAGTCTCCGCTCTCTGGAACATGCTTCTGCAACTCCCAAGTTCTCGGAAATTCAGGCCCCCTACCCGATCTGAGTGACATTTTTATCACAGTATAAAATTATCACTCATCCTCCTGGAATCTATCCTAGTCCCTGGACGGAGAGTCACAGTGCATTTCCCCAGCCAGGGACCCAAAGCAGGGCAGACGACGCCCCGGGCCCCTGGGAGCCGAGAGCAGCTGGAGGAACCCGGCAAGGAGGGGCCCACAGTGTCAGTGTGGTGGGGGGCCTGGGTGGCCCCCAGAGCTGGAAGGCAGAGCCCAAAGCTTCCAAAACCTCTGTGCAGATAAACTGTGAGTCTGGGTTGGGGGAGCTGGGTGGGCGTGGAAGGGGCCTGTATGAGCTTTGCAACATCAGCCTTGAGAGTCCCTTGGACAGCAAGGAGATCAAAACAGTCAACCCTAAAGGAAATCAACCCTGAATGTTCATTGGAAAGATTGATGCTGAAGATGAAACTCCAATACTTTGGCCACCTGATGCGAAGAGCTGACTCATTGGGAAAGACCCTGATGCTGGGAAAGATTGAAGGCAGGAGGAGAAGGGGGTGACAGAGGATGAGACGATTGGATGGCATCACTGACGCGATGGACATGAGTTTGAGCCAACTCTGGGAGATAGTGAAGGACAGAGAGGCCTGGAGTGTTGAGTCCATGGGCTTGCAAAGAGTCAGACACTGAGTGAACAACAACAATATCAGCCTCATTTCCAAGCCAGAACCCATGTTTCCAATTACCTGTCAGCCCACTCCCTACCTCCTGCCCGTGTCTGGGGAGGGCTTGCTGGTCAAGGGTGCATTTCTGCCCCTCATTTCATGCGTCTCTCCATCCCTCGGGGGCAGAGACCACCCAGACTGCCCTCTCCCAGTGCCAGGAGAGTTGAGCAATGCAGGGGCGGCACCTGTCTTTGACATCCTCCCCCTCCTCACTGCCCCCAGCTCCGATGCTGCTTTCTGCGGTGTCCACTAGGGCTCTCTGGACCCCAGCTGACCAGGGCGGACCCCTGTTGTAATATAACAGCACCCTGACCATGACTCTCACTCCATCTAACCTTCTCCTTCCAGCCAGAAGGTAAGCCCTGAGGGTGCTGGGCAAGTCACCCGCTTTTCCTCCGTTTCTAGAATCTTCCATGGGATAAGCAAGGCCCAGCTGCTAGGGCCTGGAGAACCCACAACCTCTGCTCTTCAGGACCTGATGACTCAGCAGAGAGAGCTCACTGTGACCTCAGATCCCAGGGGGAGGGGAAGAGTAGGCACCATCGTACTGGCTGATGTCCTGAGGTCCCCGCAACTGTCCAGCAGCAGTGGTTTTGCATTATGGATGGCGCAGGGCAGAGGGTGTCAGGACCCAGCATCCAAACCATACTGTCCCCACCCACCAAGGCACGTCTACACTCACAGGCCTGGGGCAATGAACATCTGTGGCAGCTGCCGCGGAGGCTCACCAACTCCCTCCAACGTTACAGACGGCCACGCAGAGGTTGCTGGCCATGCCACTTCCCAGCTTCCTGCCTTGGACTGGAAACCTCACGCTGCTCCTAACAAGACCAGTCTCCACCCCTCGGGGACACAGGGGTGGCCAGGCAAGGTGCTGTGTAAGTGGAGAACCGCTTCCGTTTGGAACATGCCGTGTATCAACTCTCTGAATCCTCTGAACACGACACACACAGATACTAGTATTATTAGCCCTATTTTCCAGAAGGGGAAACGGAGGCAGGCAGGTTGGGAAATGTGCCCCTAGTCACTCAGGTAGGAATCGCCACTCTGGGCTCTGCAGCTGGAGCGAGACAGCTGGTTCTCTGCGCTGTGCCACTTATGTAGGTCAAGTCCCTCTGCAGAGGGTGTGGGGGAAGAAGACTAGCTCCCAGGCACCTTCGCGTGCCAGGCGCAGGGCTGTGCTGCCCGCATCGAATCACACCTGCCCCCTCCCGGTATCAGGGCGGCTTCGTCTACCTTACATGCGCCGAGGCCGAGGCTCAGATGTGTCACTCAGCATGCGGACATACCAGGAGCCAAAACGAGACCCCCTGGTTGCAAAGTTCCAAGTACAGTGTTAACCTGCTCGCCACTGCTCAGGATGGCTCAGACCACCCGATCTGTCCAAAACCCATGTTCTCAACCAGCGCTCAGAATCCCCGTGAGCACCTGGGCATGTCTGCAAATGGCACAGTCAGACCAGGCTCACGCCTGGAGCTATCGTCTGAGCCGAGTGATCCTGGGCCAGACCCTGGGCTTGTCTGAGGTTCAGGGTCACTTGGTCCTGGCTGCAGAGTCATCTGATGGGAAGAGCCCCAGCAGAGGACGATGCAGAGCGGCTGTCAAACAAACGGCACCCTGTTCCCGCCCCCACCCTTGCTTCCCCATACCCGTCTGCAGCATCCTTCCCGAGTGCCTCAGATCCATGTGCTCCCATGGGCCCCTCCTCGGGGCTGGCGCCCAGGGCGGCAGGCGTCTCCACCTTCACAGTAACTGCGTCTTCTTCCTGCCTCGGCACCTGTGATACACCATTAAAGATGCCACACCCACTCCATCTCCCCCTCATGGCTCTGGGGGTTAATGACCGATGCCGTGACTGCCCACGTCAGCGGCCAATTACCCCTCCTGGGCCATTTCTTTAAGGCAGATTACTTTATGCGAACATTTATAGGGGACACGTCATTACCCAGGCTTCAGAAATCCTTCAGGGAGGGAAGTCTGGGAAAGGGAGGATGATAAAAGTCTCGCATCGCCGGCTGTGTGCTGAGCTCCAGAACATCGAGTGGGCTGGGCCAGGGGCCCTGCAGGTCACCCCGCACCACCGCCACCACCCCCCCCGCCGCACCACTCTTGCAGACCCACGTGTCCAAGGACACCAGGACATAGCCTGGCCTGCCAGACAGCTGCCTTGGGCATTCCCACCGCACCCCGGGCTCAGCTCTTGTTCGCTGAATGAAGACCAAGGAAGGGAAGCCAGCCACGCATCCCTGCTGGATCCATCCAGGGGCTGGGTGCATCGCTTGAGAGGCCAAATGCAAAATGAAGATGCAGAACTTTGTTAAGAAATGATTCAGAACATCAAGACGGCAGCAGCAGCATAAACTAGACACCAGGCCCTCCTGACGGAGGTCCCCGAGCACAGGCCCCCCGGAGCCCAGGGCTGGGAGCTGAGGGCGGGCAGCTGCCCGACAGCCCAGTGGGCAGGTGGAATAGCCCTAACGATGAAACGGGAAGTACTCTCTAGAGGCTGGGGTGCCCGACGACCATGCAGTCCCTGCAAACCAGCCCAGCCCTGCCTCCCCAACTACAATGGCACTGGGCACGTTGACACACCACTCCAGACAGTCCTGCATGGGGCTCAGGGGTCACGCAGGCCCGGGTCCAGGTCCTGACCCAGCCTCTTACTACCTGTGGGGCCAAGGCGTTGTCAATCTGCCTCCCAACCTCAGTCGCCACATCTATCAGATAAAAATGTGAGCGCAGACTCCTGTGGTGGTCCAGTGGTTAAGAATCTGCCAGCCAATGCAGGGGGCACATAGGTTCGATCCCTGGTCCGACAAGATTCAACAAGCCGCAGAGCAACCAAGTCTGGACACCACAACTCCTGACGCCTTGCGTGCCTGGAGCCTCTGCTCCAGAATGAGAGAGGCCACCGCAACGAGACGCCTGCATGGAGGAACAAGAGCAAGCCTGAACACAGCAATGCGGACCCCGTGCAGCCAGAGTAAACAAAACAGAAACAAGCAAAACAAAGATATGGGCGTCATCTTGCAGGCACTTCCAGGGCCCTGCCAGGTGGCACAGGCAGGCCCAGCTTCGTGCTGCGCACCCGGGGGCCCGTTGTGAGTCCACAGCACCAAAGTCACAGATGACCCCCTGATGCCCAGTGAGGTCAGGGCAGCTGTGCCAGGCTAGGCCCAGCTGCTGTAATCGCCGTGCCTGGCAGGGGCCAGCCCTGCATGGTACAGGGAGCAGAGCAGCCCTTCCGGCTCCCACCAGCCTGTACTTGCCACACATCCCATCTCGCTGGGCGCCAGCCTGCCCAGGTGGGCTGCAGGGGACAGGGGCAAGCCCAGGAAAGGGAGACATCCAGACAGCCTGTAGTTGTTTTCACTCGAAATCAACACCCCAGGAGCCCTCACCCATCTCCTGGGAGCCCAGGAGTGAAAATTCTTTGGAAAGCCCAGTGGGCAACTCTGCTTCAAAGTCCCTGCCCCCCAGCCCCACCGTGCCCTGGCCTCACCCACAGGGCGCCTCCTGCCCTCCCCGGGGAGCCAGGTCTGCCTCGGCCAGCCTGGGGGTCTCTGGGGGTCCTGTCCCATTCCTCCACCCTTCAGCCCCATTACTGGCTGCCCCCTATGCTAACGTCCAAGTCAGCACCAGCTCAGCATCCACGCTGAGCCATCTCTGGCCCCGGCCAGGGCTTTCGTCTCTCTGAGCCTCAGCTGCACATCTGAGCGGGGGTAATTGCCCCTGGCGGTTCCTGGCTGCGACCGGGCCTCAGCCCAGGGTGGCTCTTCCAATTCTTTGCCCTAGACCCTCACCCCCTAGACAGTCATCCCACGAGTTCCCAGCCCCCAAAGTTGCAAATATGGAGACAACTGAGCTGCTTCTTGATGGCTCGGATGGTAAAGAGTCCGCCCGCAACGAGGAAGACCTGAGTTCGATTCCTGGGTCCGGAAGATCCCCTGGAGAAGGAAATGGCAACCCACTCCAGTATTCCTGCCTGGAAAAGCCCATGGATGGAGTAGCCTGGCAGACTACAGTCCATGGGGTCGCAAAGAATCAGACGCGACCGAGCGACTTCACTTGATTAGGAGTTGAACTGTGACCCCCAATTCACAGGAGAGCCCTAACCGCCAGCACCAGAGGATATGCCCTAATATGGAGATAAGGTCTTTACTAGGGTGATCAAGTTAAAGTGAGTTTCATAGGGAGGGTCCTAACCCGATATGACTGCTGTCCTTACAAAGAGGGGACATAGGCACACAGGGGGAAGATGTATCGTGTGAAGATAGAGGCAGAGATGGGGGCGACGCCTGAACAAGCCAGGGGACCCTGAAACTTGCCAGCAAACCCCCACCAGCTGGGGGAGAGGCTGGGACAGATTGTTTTCAGCTCCGAAGGAGCCCAGCTGGCCAGGCCAGACTTTCGCCTCCAGGCCCAGAAGAGAGGAAATTTCGGCTGTTGAAACCACTCAGCCTGGGGCCCTTTGTTACCCAGCCCTGGCAGATGGATACACACCCCGGGTCACACTCTGGTTGGGAGTCGTGTTCCTGGGTCGTGGGATAGCTGCCCATGGGTCAACTGCATGGACCTGCTTCCTGGCAGAGGGCCACTTCTCCAGGACAAAGCCGCTGACCGCGCCAGGGGAGGCTCGGGCAGGTGGCGCTGGCCAGCCGATGCTGGACTTTCTCTCCAGCTGGTCGACACTCCGTCCGCCCCAGCACCCCGGGGCCACTCCCCTAATCCAGGCTGCAGCACAGTGACAGGTGACAACACCCAGGGTCACACATGAGGCATCAAAGTCGCGAGGATCAACCTTCTGGGAACCCCCAGGAAAGCTGGGGAGGCCCCTTTGAGAAGGGGTCTTTGTGGTGGTGGCCGAGGGGCGCTGCAGTGCCTCCCAGAGTCTGCCCTGCAGCAGCCCGGCGGGTCTGCGGGTCTCCCCGTGTTTTCCGTGGAGGCAGCGGCTCCTGCTGTGGGAAGGGCTTTGGGGGCCACGTGGGCAACGTGCTCTCCAGAAGGTGCAGACGTGCCCCCCAGCAGCAGCCGCACAGCCCCAGGAACTGTAAGCCAATCACGCCAGCCGTCTGGTGCCCTGCCACTCGGGATTAAATAAATGGTCTCCAACTGTGATTGAGGCGGCGCATAAAATATCTCAAAATTAATTTTTAAAGAATAAGTGAGGGCGTGAACATTTTATGTGTGAGCTGAGGGATGAGGACAGCAGCGTTGGGGGGTTGGGGGTGGCGGGGTGGGGGAGGGGCAGGCCAGAATGTGCTGCAGAAAGAGCACTGGACCAGGAGTCCCCAAGCCTCTGCATGACAGCCTCGGTTTCCATGCTGGCTCAGAGGGACTCGGACCGAATGGCCTCAGCCTGTGAGCTCTGTTCAGCACAGACTAAACAGCCCAGCAGGCTGGTCACTCAGTCAACCAGCGTGCACAGGGCCCCTTCCAGGTGCCAGACTCTGTGCTACCTCCAGGGAGCTCAGAGCCCGGGAGGAACCCCACAGCAGGGTGGGGGTGGGGCATACAGGCAGCCGCAGAGCATCTGCAGAGACCCACAGGCAACCCCACAGGGAGCTCGCGGGCCAGGGCAGGGTGTTTCCGGCAGGGGGACAGCATGTGCAAACGCAGACCCACAGAGAGGACGCTTGCTCCGGAAACTCCGAGGAGCCCCCAGGGGCCTGGAAGGGAGGCAGGACGGAAGGCTCAGGGTCGGCTCCTGGAGGGGCCATGCATGCCCTGCCAAGGCGTGTGGACCTCACCACACATGCCGCCGAGGCCACGCAGACCCTGACCTTCCATCAGGATTTAGAGCCTGGCAACCGTTCTCCGCCGTGGCGTTAGCGGTAAAGAACCCAGCTGCGAATGCAGGAGATGCAAGAGAGACGGGTTTGATTCCTGGGTCAGGAAGATCCCCTGGAGAAGACATGGCAACACACGGACAGAGGAGCCTGGTGAGCTACGGCCCGTGGGGTCGCAGAGTCAGACGTGACACGACTGAGTGTCTGAGCGCTCAGGCCACCGTTCTCCACACCACAGCCAGGCTGCAGAGCCGGCCCCGGCACTACAGTGAGGAGCCACTTCGGGGCTCCACGCCATCTTCAAAGTCCAAGCCCCTTCCTGTGGCTGGAAGGCACTGCGGGGCCTGCCCACCAGGCCCCTGGCCAGCCACTGGATTGCCTGCCAGTTCCTCCAACAGGTCAGGTTTCCTCCCACCACAGGGCCTTTGCACTTGCAGCCCTGCCCCTTCCCAGCTCCGTGTGAACGCCCATCACATATCCATCCACAGGCCACGTTCCCAGGAAAGCCCCCAGGTCCAGCCCCTGCCCCTCCCCGACACATTCTCCTTCCTCTTAGCAGCAACCGCTATTGTCAACAATTACCTGTGCAATTATCTGGTTAGCGTTTCTCCAGGCCCCCAGCCTGCATGTTCCAGACAAGCAGGAACAGACTCTCGCCCCATGAGTGCTGCACGCCGGCCCTTCGCACCGGGTCCCCACAGAGCAGGTATTTGTCAAATCCTTGTAAGTGAATGAACACATGGACGAATGAGTGGATTAATGAAAACCCCTGTGACCCCAACACTTTGAAATTCTACAGGGAATGTCTGTCTACAGGAGTCCTCGGGTAGGAGGGAGATCCCACAGGGCTCTGATGTGTAGAGCAGGAGCTTGTCAAACTAAGCCTTCCTGCCTCTTTAGCCACCAGTGTTTATGAAACTGAGCACGGAATTCTCCAGGCAAGAACACTGGAGTGGGTAGTCATGCCCTTCTCCAGGGGATCTTCCTGATCCAGGGATCAAATATAGGTCTCCTGCATTGCAGGCAGATTCTTTACTGTCTGAGCCACCAGGGAAGCCCATTTATTAAACTCTCCCGGTGGCTCGGTGGTAAAGAATCTGCCTGCAATGCAGAAGATGTGGGGTTCGATCTCTGGGTCAGGAAGACCCCTGCAGAAGGAAATGGCTACCCACTCCAGTGTTCTTGCCTGGAGAATCCCATGGACAGAGAAGCCTGATGGGCTACAGTCCACGGGGTCGCAGAGCCAGACACGACCGAGTGACTTAGCACTCAGGTGCACAGCGTTCACACGGCCCTTTGACCCCTGTCATCTCAGTACTTGCTACAACCGTGCCGGCCCTAACGGCCTTGATTCCTGTTTCTCAGGCAGGAACAGGGGCAGCTTGGTGATGAGTCTAGGTCCGGGGCGGTCCGTCCCAGCTCCACGCTCTTTCTGACTCAGCCATCTGGGCCTTGAGCCCAGAGCACAAAGATCCTCTGAACTCTGGAAGCTGCCTCATGCCTTGGGCTTCAGAATCGTGCCTGGGGCCAGTTGCTCTTAGCATCTCCATGAGGGTCTGGGAGAACCCAAGAACCCCCGTCCTGGCAGACAAGAACCCTCCAGCCCCTGCTTGCCTGGATCCTCCTGGCCCAGGCCGTGGCCCTCCACCCGCCTCCCTCCCCAACCCTGAGGAAGGACTACAAGAGTTAGGGTCTCCTGGCCAACCCCGACCCCGGGAGCACAGCTGTCACAGGGAAGCTGGGCTCACCCCTCCTCCCAGAAGCCCCCATCCCACCAGGTCACAGAACTACCTGCCAGACACACTGTCACTTCCCTTTCGTCAACCAAGCAGGGGTGGGGGTGGGGTCACAAAAAGGTAGGTGGGGCCTCCTCTAGCTCATCTAGCTTCTTCCCTGGGGAGGTGGGGTAGCCCATCCCCTCCAAGATGGGAGGGAGACGCCCGTCCACACCCTCAGATGACAGAATGTCAGAGCACAGAACAAAGCAGTTGTCACCCTTCTGAGACTTCAGGTTAAAAAGTGGACCGAGGGGTCTTCCTCGGTGGTCCAGTGGGTAGGATTCCATGCTTGCACTGCCAGGGCACATTCTATCTCTAGTTGGGAACTAAGAGCCCACAAGCTCCACAGTATGGCCAAGAAAATAATAAATGGACTCCAGTGAACAGCCAGGGTTGGGGGAGAAGTGAGCTGTCATCAGTTCAGTTCAGTCGCTCAGTTGTGTCCGACTCTTTGCCACCCCATGAATCGCAGCACGCCAGGCCTCCCTGTCCATCACCAACTCCCGGAGTTCACTCAGGCTCATGTCCATCGAGTCATCAGTTACCTTCCCCCCAAACCCAAGTGAGAAAGCCAGGCACTGCCAACCCCACGCGGCAGGGGGCAGAGCTGAGACGTGAGCCAGGCGGCCTCTGAACCCAGCAGCAGAGGTCCCCACCCTGGCCTCCCCGCCTCCTCCGCCCTGCACGGGCCCCAGGCACCCCTCCTTGCAGGAAGAGCCATTGGACCATCGGGCTGGGAACCCGCATCTTTTACCCTAGCCGAGCCTCACCCTCTTCACACATGATCGGGCTGACGCAGCCCAGCGGGAGACCCGCCCAGAAAGCCTGCTGGCACTGTGTACCTTTAAGGGTGGAGGGCTGCTGATGCCCAGTCCTGGAAATTCCAGCCCCATCTGCCTCCAGCAAGACACACCTGCCATCTTGAAACAGTCTCCTCCTGTTTACAGGAAGCTGAGGAAGCGGGTGAGAGCAGGAGGGAAGCCAAGCAGCCAGCCCACCGACCGGGGAGCTGCAAGAGCCCAGCGATGGGGAGAAAACCGTTCCTGGAGGCAGCTCTCTGCAGGTCGGGGGTGGGGCGCTGATGAAGGAAACTCCAGGAGGAACTGCTCTCCGTGTTTTGGTTCCAGGGGAAACGTTTGGATTACCAAAGCACCCTCCCTCCCTGTAAAATTCCCTCCTCTCCCAGGGGAGGGTGCAGAACAAAAGCAGGACTTCTATTTTCTAGCTTCCCCAGGTGAAGTGGAGACCTGTACAAAACCCACTAAAAACAAGACATCTCTTACCCTGTTGTTGGGACTCAGGGGCTAAAACAGGGCTTCCCTGGTGGCTCAGATGATGAAGAGTCTGTCTGCAATGCGGGTGACCTGGGTTCAATCCCTGGGTCGGGAAGATCCCCTGGAGAAGGGAACGGCAACCCACTCCAGTATTCTTGCCTGGGAAATTCCATGGACGGAGGAGCCTGGTGGGCTACAGTCCGTGGGGTCACCAAGAGTTGAACATGACTGAGCGACTATCACACTACTACTGCTAAGGTACTACTAAGGATTCGCTGTTATGTCCGACTCTGCGACCCCGTGGACTCCTCCGTCCATGGGATTAAAACAGCACGGAGACGAGAAGAGAAGGGCGCGGTGGGTGGGGCATGTTCTGGACAAGACTTCCCAGGAATTTTGCAATTTCCAGCGTGAAGGTGGATTTGACCTTGGCACTGTTTGCCAGCTCTGGGCTGGGTGAAGCAATGTGGATGCCCTCTGTGTGAAATGCTCCGTGGCTCCCCACTGCTACCAAGATCCAGCTCAAAGACCTTACCCTCGCAGATGGTGTCCAATCCACCTCCTTAGCTTTATTTCCTCCTAACCTCCAGGCACAAAGCTCTCCTCTCTGCTCTGGACAATGCCTGGTACTCTAATGCACACTGTGCTTTCTACCAAGAATTTCCACAGCCACCAGCTTCATCAGCCAACACCTACTCATCCTACAAAGCCTGTTCAGATGTCACCTCTGCCATGAAGCCTTCCTGAGTGTGGCCTGAAGACTAGGTCCCTCCCTCTCTGTGTCTCCGGGCACTTTATCATCGCTACCACCCAAACACAGTGGGCCACCATGGTCTTCCCCTCCCCATCTCCCACAGTGGACGGTGAGTTCCAAGATGGCAGGCACTGTGTCCAGCTCTGCTCTGTATCCCCAGGCCTCAGACACATCTCCACGGCTTCAGTCCCTCTTGTTTGTGGTTCTAGACCATGTGGCCTTCTGCAACAATCAGTGAGGTCCAGGTCATCCTACTTGACTAAGCCCAGGATTCATATGCATCTATGAAGGGCTTAAAATTACTCATAAATAAAGTTCAGTTATGAGACTGTCCACTCACTTAACTACTCATCCAACCATCTATCCACCTAACCTGGAACTCCCTCCTGAGTCCCTTTTCCTTGCCAGTCACGACTCCTGCTCTGGATTCCCCAGGCTCCACCAGGCACCCGTGGTCCCCAGGTGGCCCTGTCAGGCCCTCATCCATCAACACATCCATCCATCATCCATCCATCTATCTATCTATCCACCATCCATCGACCCACCCATCCATCCTTCCATCTGCCCATCCCTCCACCGTCCATCCATCAACCTGTCCAACATCCATCTATCCACTCACCCATCTGTCTATCCCTCAACCCATCCACCATCCATCCATCCACCCATCAACCTATTCACCATCCAACTATACATCTACCCACCCATCCATCCATCATCCACCCATCAACCCACCCATCCATCTATCCACCACTCATCCATCCCTCCATCCACCCATCCAT
>NW_024070187.1:112206514-112328210 GCF_014754425.2 Oryx dammah | reverse complement strand
CACCCACCCATCTATCCATCCACCATCCATCCATCCATCTATCCACCCACCCAACACACATTTCTTGAGCAACTACTATGTTCCAGGCCCTGTGCTAGGCCTGGGGAATAAACACAAAAGACAAGTCCTGGCTCTCACAGAACTCACAGCCTCAAGGGCTTGACAGACAACAAAGAATAAGAAGGCATGATGAGGGCCTGACAGGGCCACCTGGGGACCACGGGTGCCTGGCGGAGTCTGGGGAATCCAGAGCAGGAGCCTCCCCTGGAAGGAGGCTGGGCACAAAAGGAACCCCAGGACAGCTGCACTGGGGTGGAGGGGAGGGTGATGAGGGAGCAACAGGGCCAGGACCAGGGCGGGAACAGGGAGGCCGTGACGGGGAGGGGGCATCACGTTTGCAGGGAGGGGGCTGCTCTCAGGCCCCGTCCCCGAGTGAGGACCCCCGCACAGTCGATGCCCCAGACTCCTCAGCCTGGGAAGACTCTCAGGGGCCAAGGTTGTCAAGAGGAATAAGATGATGGGAAAGTGAAAAGAAAGTGAAAGTTGCTCAGTCGTGTCTGACTCTTCACGACTCCATGGACTATATAGTCCATGGAATTCTCCAGGCCGGAAGACTGGAGTGGGTAGCCTTTCCCTTCTTCAGGGAATCTTCCCAACCCAGGGACTGAACCCAGATCTCCCTCATTGCAGGCAGATTCTTTACCAGCTGAGCCACCAGGGAAGCCCGAGAATACTGGAGTGGGTAGCCTTTCCCTTCTCCGACGGATCTTCCTGACTCAGGAATCAAACTGGGGTCTGCTGCACTGCAGGCGGATTCTGTACCAGCTGAGCTCTGAGGGAAGCCCAAGATGATGGGGGCACTGAGACAACAGTCCACAGCAGCAGGAGCCACAGGAGGCTCTGGCCCCGGGACGCGTCCAGTCGGCTCTGGCTTTAGGATGCTCTCCTGGCAGCCTGGAGGCCAGACCAAGGGGGCAGAGACGGAGGAAACATCAGCTCAAAGACCAGCCCTGCCGTTTCCCGCCCCAGGAGGTATGAGCTGGTTTCTCTGCCAGTTTCAGGCCCACAGCTTTCCTGGGCCCCTTCCCCAGCCCAGCTCAGTGAAGGAGAAATGTTTGGACAGAAAGAACACTGACCGCAAGATACTGCTTCATGTTAAAGGCATTCCATCCACAAGCTGCTTCCTTATTACTTTCAGATGGTTTGAAAGAACCGGCATGGAGCCTTCGGTGGGGAAACACGGGCCACGGGGTGGGGGCTACAAAGCAGAGGCTGGATCAAGCTTCAGGGAAACAGAGGTGCACAGGTCAGGGCCCTGGCTCCATTTTGGAGTGTCTCCTTTGCGCTCCCTTGAGCCCAAGAGGAAGCAGGTTTAGTGCGAGAGCCGGCCGACCCATGCCCCCCGCGACACCAACATCTCATTTGAAAACAGCCACCGTTTTTGTGGAACAAATGACCTCAGAGAAGCCGGGAGGCACCCAAAGCATCTGACGGAGTCGCCGGGGCTGCTGCGGCGTCCAGCAGGTGCTTCTGGCCCTGATGGGCCTGGCTGGGAGATGTCCCGAGTCATCGTGACCTTCCCTGGGCACCTACTGTGTGCTGAACGCTGCCGGAGCCAGGACAAAGCAGCTGTCCCTGCATCAAGGGCGAGCGCGGCGACGCACGAGGGGGCTGGCGTGTAGTGGGTGCTCATTAAACGTGGTTCCCTTTCTGCTTCTTTTGCCTGTGGACACTGGTTTATGTAGAAGCTGCACCCCTAAGCTGTGCCCCCCATAAGAGCCTTGGCGAGGCTTCCTACTTGCTCCCCAGGACTGGCTGGGTGATTTGGGCAAAAACCCACTCTCAGGTTGGCCTGGTGGAGCCCCTGTGTTCGAGCCTGGACCCCTCCCCTTCCTGTGAGAACTCCAGCAGCTCATGACCCCTCTAGGAGCCTCTGTGTCCCTGGGGCTCCCCAGATCTACCCAGCAGGGTCTGGACATTTCCACCAGCTGGAGGGCTGAAGCCGCTTGACCCCCTGCCTCTCACAGCACCCCACGGAGGAGCCTCGTGGGTCACCTGGGAGCTCATTAGAAACAGCATCCAGCCTCACCCGGACCCACTGAATCAGAACCTGAATTTTAACAAGATCCCCAGGGACGGTGGGCGTCTGAGAACCTGAGAGGCACTGCCAGGAGGAGCCGGAAGGTGGGGCCCTTCCCTCCCACCCCTTGCTGGGCTTTAAATCGATCCCCGACCCGCTGGCTCGCCAGCCCTCCACTCCCACCTGAGGTTAAACTCTGCCTCGCTTCCACCAGCATCTCTCAAGCCCCCCACCTGCTCACCTGTAATCCTGTCACTCCCAGCTTCACAAACCCACACTGCCAGCCCCCACCCAGGTGCCGGTCCCTGCTCCCAGGTGCCCTGACCCAGCATCACGCCACCAGCTCTGGGCTCAGGGGGGCAAGACCTGCCCCAGCCCTGCCTGAAGAACCTCCCTAAACCCAGGGCTGGGGCTGTGAACAGGCCTGAATCACACAAGTCCCATGCTGCTCCCGGCCCCAGTGGTTTCCAGGCCAAAGAGAAAGAACCCCAGATGCCTTAGTGTGGGCAAAGTCCCCACCAGAGGCTCTTTGCAATGGGCTGACAAACAGCCCCAAAGGCGTCCACATCCTAATTCCCTGAACCTTCAATATGTTGCCTCACGCAGCAAAAGGGGTTCTGAAGATGGGATAGGGTTAAACAAGAGGTGGGGATTTATCTTGGATGGTCCACGTGGGCCCTAAATCCGGCCACAACGTTCTCCTAAGACAGAGGCGGAGGGAGACTTGACTACCGGAGACTTGACTACCGAAGCCTGGACTTGGCCTCCAGAATAAACGGGCTTCTGTGCCATTGATTTTAGCTCCTTGAGGCTCACTGCAGCCCCCGGCCTTCAGAACCGTAGGAGAGTGGGTCTGTGTTGTTTTCAGTCACTACATTTGTGGTCTCTCTCTCAAGCACCCTCAGGCTTCACATTTCCCTTCTGAGCTGAGTTTGGCACAGTGAGGTGGGATGAAGGTTTTCACTAAAGAAAACTAGATTGGGATTGCATATACACACTAAGGATGGATGCTTTTGAGCTGTGGTGCTGGAGAAGACTCTTGAGAGTCCCTTGAACTGCAAGGAGATCCAACCAGTCCATTCTAAAGGAGATCAGTCCTGAATATTCATTGGAAGAACTGATGCTGAAGCTGAAACTCCAATACTTTGGCCACCTGATGCAAAGAACTGATTCATCGGAAAAGACCCTGATGCTGGGAAAGATGGAAGGCAGGAGGAGAAGGGGACGACAGAGGATGAGACGGCTGGATGGCATCACCAATGTGATGGACATGAGTTTGAGTAAGTTTCGGGGGTTGGTGATGGACAGGGAAGCCTGGTGTACTGCAGTCCATGGGGTTGCAAAGAGTCAGACACGACTGAGCGACTGAACTGTACTGATACACACTACTCTACGGAAGATGGATAACTGATAAGGACTTACTGCATAGCACAGGGAACTCTGTAATGGCCTAAACAGGAAAAGAGCCTAAAAAGCGGTGAACATATGTATGTGTATAAGTGATTCACTTTGCCGTATGCCTGAAACTAGCAAGACACTGTAAGTCAACTATGCTCCAATTAAACTTTTTTAAAAAGTTAAAAAGAAAACTGGATGTGAACTGGGCTCCCCTGCAGGCTGCACTGTGTTCAGGTGGGGGGCAGGGGTCCCATGACCCGTGGTTCTGAGGGCCCCTCAGCTGCACGTGCAGCTAGCGATGCGGACACCACCCTTTCCTCACGTGACGCCGTGTGGCTGGCGGGCGTGTCCTTGGTGGGTGGGAGACTGGCCTGCTGACCTTTGGCTGTCCCCAAAGCTTGTCCCACTCCCTGTATTCCTGGACCCCCGGGGGCCTTCCCAGGTAAGCCATCATGAACCCAGCTTCCCCTGTGCGGGCAGTGGGAAGATCAGCCCTCCAGCAGCCGGGTCCCAGTCCAGGCCAGCTCCACGGGGCTCTGAAAGCCCCTATTGAGTGTGGAACTTGACCCAGCAGCCTCACTGGGACTCTGAGTCATAGGACTTGGAAACAGCCTCTGGATTCTTTCCCAGAGCCGAAACACAGGCCCAGAGGGATTCAAAAACCACTTTGCTCCAACTTGGCCTTTGTGCAGGAGGCTTCTGAGTCTGCCGGGGACTCGGGGAGGACGCACCCCTCCTGATCACGGCTGTTGGCCAATGGTGGGCCATCCGGGGCCTCTCAGGATGCAGGACTCCAGTCCCACCGGAGCTAAGAGACAAGGTGGATGTCGCAAGCAGGGCTGCTGGACACAGAAGGCTCCTTCTCAGGCTGCAAGGGCCCACAAGTGTCAGCTGACCACACGTGGGGGAACCAAGGTCCCCCGAGGGGCTGCCCTTGGCCAAGGTCACAGAAGGGGGTCAGTGGCAAAGCCAGTGCCCTTCACAGTGTGCATAAATGATAAGGCATTTGTCTTTGTCTTCACAGATCATAAGTCCATGTGGCAAAGATAGGGCTGTCAGCTGCCTGCTAGGTCCCTAAGGCAGAGAACTTGGAAGGTGCTTGAGAAACAAGTTTTGAATAAATGAACCAACTCCAGACTCTCTGCCTGGGGCTGTTCCTAGGACAGCCCATGAGGATCACTCCCTGATGGACATGAAGAGATTTGAGTGTCAAGCCCAGCCAGCATCAATCACAGTGGGCATGTGCCCGTGTCTCAGAGCCTCAGTTTCTTCATCTGTAAAATGGGAATGACAACAGCCCTGCCTCCTGGAGTGGCTATGAGGATTCAACAGTGAACACAGGTCAACAACCCAGTACGATGGTCAGAACAGAGCAAGCGCTGAATCCCTGAGGATAAAGAGAAGGATAAAGTCACAGTGAGGTCCCCAGGTCAGGAACCTGTGCATGGTCCAGGGTGGGGGGAGACAAGAAAAAACTTTACATGCCTTTGATGGGGGAGAGTATGGGCAGTGGCACCAGAGAGGCCAGAGTGAGATTGCAGGGCCTTCACATGGGAGGAGCCCTCACGTGCCTGGGGAAGGAAAGAGGTTCCATGGAGGCGGCCACATAGAGACTGATCCCCAAAGGGCAAGAAAGCTTCCAATGGGCCAACAGGAGGCAGAAGGTGAGAGCCCACGAGTGGTTCCGGAGCAGACAGCAGGGTGGCGGCGGGCCTGGGCCTGATGGTGACCGAGGGGTTGAATGGCATTCCCCCAAATTCACACCCACCTGGGACCTCAGAGCATGAGCTGGTTTGGAAACGGGGTCTTTGTAGACGTGACCACGTTAAGATGGGGCCTTATGAGGTAAGGATGGGGCCTGAATCCGGTGACTGGTAAGAGCAAGGAGGCAGGGTGTGAGACACCACAGCCAGGGAGGAAGGCCAATGGTACTGCTGCAGGACCAGCATGCCTGGGACAGCCAGGAGCCCCAGATGCCAGACGAGGCGTGGGCGGCTCCTCCCAGAGCCTCTGCGGGCGCACGGGCCCACACAGGAGCCCAGATGCCTGCCCGGCCTGTAGAGAGCGACTTTGGTTGTCTCGAGCCACCGTTGTAGGATTGTTCACGCAGCCCTCGGAAACGCATGCAGCCCCCAGTCCCCAGCCGCCGGCTTGCCTGTGAACCAGAAGGGAGCAGGAGTCAGAGCTTTGGCTCCCGTGGAGGTGACGCAGCCCCGGGAACACCGGCCAAGCAGCTGGGAGCAGGGTGGAGGCCCCTGAGTCTCAGAGGACGGGGGACAACAGGAAGGCCACTGCGTGCCCACTCCACCACCCACCCATCAATGGGGCCCTTCACAAGCCACCCGCTGGCCCCGTGCCAGCCCCGCCCTGCAGCCCTGCCCTTCCACCTCTGCAGCCGCGCTTCCTGCCCGACGCCGGCCCTCGGAAGCCAGGCTGGCCTCTGGCCAGGCCCAGTGGGACCACACTCAGCCTCTCTCCTGTCCAGGCTGGAAGGGTGACGAGAACATCAGTCCATCATCACTGTTGTCACCAGCCCGCCTGAGTGCCAGGGCCGTGAGGGTCTAGCAGGGCCTGGTGGGGGAAAGTGAATGAGGCTGGGGTCAGGTCTCGGCGAGGCGGGCCAGTGTAGAGGACCCCGGGCCTCAGTTTCCTCCCCGTGGGGTGGGGAGCGTTCCTCTGCCCGGGGTTTGCCAGGGTCAGAAGAAGCGGCGCACGCTCAGCCCCCTGAGTCCTGCACCTGGCAGCCTCCCTCTTTCATCTCTGGGCATCTCGTTTTTTTTATTTGTAAAGCCCGAGTGGAGAGGCCTGGGTGATGGCCCCATGGCTCCCAAGGACACAAGCCCATGTGCTATGGAGCCAACTCTTCCCTGTCCAGAAAGCAGATGCCGATGCTAGAAACCACCACTGTGAGATGCCCCCATCCTGGCCACGCAGAGCACACGGATCTGCTTGGGGCTGGGCCTCATGTCCAGCAAAGGACGCAGAAGTCCCTGTATCTCAAGGTCCAGGGAGGAGGCACAGCAGCGACTGAGGGCACCCAGCTCTGTGGCCTCGAATGCTGACCTGACTTCAGGGAGCCCTGCAGCCCAGTGTGCAGTCTGCACCCCGACACTCAGCTCCCCAGCAGAGGCAGAGCAAGCACTGCTCAAACATGCATCGTGTCTCAAGCCAAGGCTCCTGGAGCGGGTTGGGGGCGCAGGGCAGTGGGTCCCTCTGAGCCCCAGAGCCCCTCAAGGGATGCATAGCAACTCTACACTGACTGAGGCAGAGATTCAGCTCAGACAACAAGTTTGCCCAAGAAAAAGACCCGTGCAAAGCCAGCGCTGTGTCGGTAGCAGTGATGGTGCAGCTTCAGGGAGGGATGGGGGAGAAATCAACAGCCACCAGCCCAGGGCCCCCTGCAGGCTCATGACAGTGGGGGCCCTGTTGTCAGGGGAGGAAACTAAAGCCCAGGGTCTGCTTGGGAAGCCCTGGGTGACATGGAGCCTGACGCCCGTCTTACTCAAAATCCCAGGAAGGACACACCCACCTCAGGACAAGATCTCTTTATCTGGGGACCCCAGTGACCGGCCCTAACCTGTCTAAAGCCTTCCAACTCCTACTGTTCAGCTTGTGATTTGATCAAACCCCAGGAACTCCAGAACAGCTTCTTATCACCTGCCTCTGAGCCTCTGCAAATGCCGATCCTTCTGTCCAGAACACCCTTCCCTGCTTCCCCATCCCATGGAATCCGCTTGACCATCACACAACGCCTCCTCTGAGAAGCCCTCCGTGCTTACTCCCTTGCCCTTTCCTTGGGGGTGGGAGGGATCCCCCAGTCACCTGCCACCCCTGGAGGGTGACCTTCCAAGGGCAGCACCTGGCACACTGTAGGTGCTTGGCACACGCTTGCTGAGGGAAGATGGGTGGCATTGCAGGACCATCCACGTTCATGTGCCTGACAAATAGGGACACACAGGGGAAAGACCCAGCACTCACGCTGGGAGGAAACCAGTGGCCCCGCAGCCCCCTGATCTGAGAAGGACTGCGCTCAAAAGATCCCTGCCTGTGGGCCTTCCAGAGCTGTCTGCATGCTCCCAGAGATGGCGAGCTCACTTCCTCTCTGGGAAAGCTTCGTCCACAACCACACAGTTAAAATTGTAAAACCATTGCTCAGTGGAGCCTCCTCCCTCCCTGGCTCCTGGGGCACCTAGCAGAGGCCCCTGGGCAGACCTGGAAGGCCAGCAGAATCCCCTGAACTTCTAGAGAACAGCCTTCAGCTGTTCCTTCCCCTGCTTTCATTCATTCATTCCCTGGCAGTTAGGCACCACAAGAGGTGTCTTTGCCTGCATCATCTAATTTAAACCTCACAATGCGACAAGTTCATTTTACAGATGGATACACTGAGGCTTGTGGGAGCAGGTAGGGGCTAGAGTCACACCCATCCCATCTGCTAGTCCCATCTCGCCTGCACTCACCACATCCTCCGAGCATCTGCTGGCCTTTGTCCCAGGGAGGCATCCGAGGTGGGAAGCCCCTCCACAGGCCCCCAGCCTCCTGTGCCTCCTTGGCCCGGACAGCTCAGAAGTGCTGCCTGCTCTTCACCCGGGTCTGACCGCACCATCCAGAATCACACGGCCCCGCCTTCCCCTGCCCTGCTGGTCACTCCTCAGTTCCCAGGCCTGCCCCTCAGTCTCTATGGCACTTACACGCGTGTGAAATTAACCTGTTCAATGACTTTTGTTTCCCCTGTTAGCACATGGACTCCCCGAGAGCAGGGGCCCTGCTCTGCTCACAACTATGAAAGGGTTAGTCACTCAGTCGTGTCCAACTCTTTCCGACCCCGTGAACTGTAGCCTGCCAGGCTCCTCTGTCCATGAAATTCTCCAGGCAAGAATACTGGAGTGGGTTGCTATGCCCTTCTCCAGGGGATCTTCCCAATCCAGGGATTGAACCCACGTCTCCTACGTTGCAGATTCTGCACCATCTGAGCCACCAGGGAAGCCTATTCACCACTACGTAAGAGTGGTAAGGCCGGGGCGCTTCTTTAAGTGAACGTGTGGAGTGTATGGGGGTGACCGGCTGGCATAACCAAGCCCTGCTGTTCACATCACTCCACTGGACCCACCGCTGACCCTTTCCCGCCCTCCACAGGCAAGTGACAGTGCAGGGGCCCCAGCCCCGTGGTGTTCAGAGCAACTCTGGCCAACATCATCAAACAGTCACAGGCTCTGCCCTGCCCTCCGGAAAGAGCGGCTCATCCGAACGTGTGGATGTGTTTGCATTTCTAAATCCCCGCTGAGTAGCTGTCTGGCGCACGTCAGCTGTCTCTCTGGCCATCTGGCAGCAGACTCGGAAAGCCGCGTCCTCTAAATAAACTGTCACATGTGAGTCTTCCCAGCAGGTAATACCAGACACCTCAAGTGGAGGTGGAAACCTATCCTTTCCTGTGTCCACTGTGTCCAGACCTCAGTAAAAAGCCTTCTCATCAGCGTTCATCCTAAACCCACAGCTCAGAAGGCAGAGGATGTGTGGTCCCCCGTGCTCTGCCCTGAGCTGACCTGGAGGGAATCAGAACAGGTAGGGCTTCCCGTGAGATGCCATGATACAGAAAGAAGGGCTCCAAAGTTGTGCTTTCTAAAACCTCCAGCATAAACCTCTCTAACTGTTGCTGTTGAGTCAGTCATTTCTGACTCTTTGCAACCCCTTGGACTGTAGCCCACCAGGCTGCTCTGACCATGGGATTCTCCAGGCAAGAATACTGGAGTGGGCTGCCATTCCCGTCTCCAGAGGACCCTCCCAACCCAGGGATTGAATCGGGTCTCCCGCATCACAGGCAGATTCTTTACCATTTGAACCACCAGAGATAGTAAAACCTCCAGCATAAACCTCTCTAATCATTGCTTTAACTCTAACCGATGTGGTGGAAATCTATTTTTAAGTGATGCCTATGTTCCCCTCCCTTTTTAAGAAGAGTGCATTGAATACTGTGCAGCGTCTGACACCACACACCCAACCATCTTCGAGAACCAGGAAGATTATAAAAAGGAGAAGCAGGTTGGGAGCACACATTACGGAGGAGGAGGCTGCAGCCAAGCCACAGGCCCCACCCAAGCCGGGGCAGCTGCTACTCTACACAAGCTGAGCGCTGATGCGCAGGAATGAGGACCAGTGTTACCAAACCCTCGATGTACCAATCGCTTGACTTTTCACGAGAATCCAGAATTCTAGATATTTCTGCTTTTTAAAAGCTAGAAAATGCCATACGAACCATATAGGACAAGTCAGAGGGGCAAGTTTGGTCTTTAAGCAACGAAACCCAAACCCGCCTCAATTCTTAACTAGAAGGATTGAAACCTTGATACTAGCAGCCTGATAAAGTAGGAAGCAAGACATTTCTAGGCATAATACAATTTACCGCCAGTCTACAATGTCTAGCATTCAATCAAAACTTACAGGACACATTTTTTAAAAAATAGAAACATCCCAAATGGTGAATGGAAAAGCATAAACTATGATCTCTTAGCACAATGGAACATTATTCAGAAATTAAAAAGGAAAAAAATTGATACATACTACAGGATGGATGCATCTCAAACACATTGTATTAAATGAGAGAAGCTGGACTCAGAGGCTACAAGCCACAGGATTCCACTTACATGGCATCTGGAAAAGGCAAAACTATAGAAAAGACCAATTCAGTGGTTGTCATGGGTGAAATAGAGAGGAGGATTGACTACACAGAGACGTAAAGATATTTGGAGAAGCAATAGAATCTCGCTATATCTTAACTGCAGTGGTGTTGATATGACCATAAACATTTATCAGAATTAATAATATTTTACACGTAAGGGGGTCCATTGTACGATATGTAAATCCTCCCTCGGTAACCTGGAAGGAAAAAAGAACGGTCAGGCCATGGATGAGGAGCTCTGCAGGGAACAGCTTAATCACGGCACTCACTGAGCAAGCACAATTACAGTTAAGTGCCAGTTACTGAACTAATTGTTTATCTCATTTAATCCTCCTCAGAACCCAAGGGGTAGCTTCCATCAAAGTGTTACAGACAAAACTTGTCATCAAAGAGGGCAGGTGAGTGGCCCACGCTCACGTAGCTATGAGTGGGGCTGCTCCAGGCATGTCTGACTCCCCAGAGTGTGCTTGTGGTGGTGAATCGATACCACGTTCTAGAGCTTGCAAGGCAAGGTCTATGAGCCCAGGAGCAAGCTGGGGGTCCCCATCGAGTCTCTGGCACCCAGCCCAGTGCCTTGAGCCTATGAAGGGTCATAAACCAGACAGCCCCACATGACACCAGCACCTCGGAACCAACGACCAAGGGGACAGAGCCCAGCTCGGCTGCCTCCTAGCTGGAACTCTCAGTGACATACTTCCCCAACTTCCAATTTCCCTGTCCGTAAAATGTAGACAATACATATCAACAGGACCACTCGAGGACAAAACAAAATACACGTGCAAAATGACTAGCCAAGGACTTCCCAGGTGGTTCAGTGGCGAAGAGTCCACCTGCCCGTCAGGGGACACAGATTTGACCCCTGGTCTTGGAAGATCCCACATGTCTCAGAGCAACGAAGCCCGTGTGCCACAGCCGCTGAGCCCACGCTCTCTGAGACCACGTGCCACAACTGCTGAAGCTCCCAAGCTCGAGAGCCCAGACTCCACGACCAGAGACCCCACCACAGTGAGACACCCGCCCACTGCAGGGAGGAGTAACCGCTGCTCCCTGCTCCTGGAGAAAGCACAGTGCAGCCAAAATGAACAAAAACATTTAAGGGACTAGCCAACGTGTGACACATTGTAGACGCCCCCCTCAGTAGAGCTCCTGTTGCTGCTGTTATTACACGCATCGCGGCCCCAGCCTCTGTCCCCACTACAGCCCTCACACCAAACACTCTGGACACTTTTCTGGATGGCATTCATCACTCCCGGGGCCAGGCCTGAACTAGAATTTCCTCTACTCAGTGTTCCCTCCCACCAGCCGTCACTACTTCTAGCTGTTGGCTTCAAGACCAGCTCAAGGAAAACCTCCTCCCCCTGCTGTAATTCAACCCATATATAAGGAGTAGAAAGGGCAAGGGGCCCTCTGCTATCTTCACTGAGACCACCAGGCTCTCTCGCACACACTCAGAAACTCCCAGGAAAATCTTACACCCCAAGCAGAGACTGCACCACACGCCCCCTTCCATCCCTGGCATTGCCAGCCTTGGGAGGTGAGCTGTGGACCTTTGCTGTGTGGAGTACCGTGACTGCCGGGCCAAGCTGTGCTGTGCTGCGCTCAGTCGCTCAGTCGTGTCCGACTCTTTGTGACCCCATGAACTGTAGAGCACCAGGCTCCTCTGTCCACGGGGATATAAGCAACCTAAGCCACGCCTACTGCACACAGCTCACTCTGAGCTCACCTGCACAAAGGCCCTACTGCTAACTAAGGTCACATCCACAGGTTCAGGTGGACGTGAACTTGGAGGGACGCTGTTCCTCCCAAAGCAGGCTATGCTTCTTCCCCCACGCGTGGCTGCCGTGAATAGAACAAGGTCATTTCACTTCTCGTTTCATGAGCAGAGCACTCTGCTCCCTGATGGACAGCTCATGCAGAAGACAGAGGCTCCTCCATGGCTGGAGCTCATCTCGGCCTTGCCCCCGTTTCCCCACAAAGAACTTGCGTCTCCTCCCTCCCAGAGCTCAGAGCTCCAACAGCCTCATCTCTGGAGGTTGCGGGGCGGGGCACTCAAGCGGGGAGCCGAATACTCTCAGCGGTATCCACCTCCACCAGCGTCCCAAAGCATCTGGAACTTTCCGGGACATCTGGAAGGGAGGCTCCTGGCCAGGAAGGAAGCTGTTCACATCCGTCATTCTCCTTGGGGGGAAGCTGCACCTCCTTGCTGGGGCCGGGCCAACTCTGTAAGGCCGCCTGGGGTCCCAGCTGTGGCCTCTGGCCGACCTATCCGTGGGCCCTACAGACATGAGGGTTCCGGTGTGTCCAAAGTGGGCCCCGGGCTCTGGGGGGAATCTGACAGCCCCTCCACACTGGGCCTGTGAGCTCAGTTCCAGCAAGTTCTTCCTGTGAAAGATTGACAGGTGCTGTGTGGAAATAGGAAGATGCCACGTGTGGGGCCATGGGCCGTGGCAAGAGGCACAGAGGGGCTCCCTGAGATAAAGCGTGGGGACCCCCTGCACGACCTGGTTCCCTAGAACACCCTCAACCACAGCAACAGGTGCGACAGAAGCTCTGGGGGGTGGGGGCCCAGGATCGGGACGGCAGCACCCAGGAAAGAAGGCCTGGGTCTTGCTAACAGCTGAGGCGGGCACAGATGGGAGGGGGAGGTGGGGGACAAAGAGGACAGAGGGGCCACGAGAGAGGGCGGGGGGCCCATCCTACACCGCCCCCCTGCAGGGAAAAGCCACGAGGGCGCCCAGCTCCGATGGGCCACAGGGCCGAAGTCAAGCGACCAGAGCGGGCCCATCTCCAGTATCCAGCCAGGACTGATCAGAGCCCGAGCGTGAGCTCAAGATCCCCTAGTCACACCGCCAACAGCAGCAGCATAAAAGAGCAACAGAAGTATCACCCGTAAAATTGACAGACGGCACGTCTGCAAAGGTGAATACTTCTGCCTGTCACGGCACTGTTCTCTTCAAAAGAGGAGAAGGAAAAGGACACCCCACAGACTGGCAGAAAGCGTTTGCAAATCACACATGTGATAAAGGACTCATAATCCTGCATGTATAGAGAACTCGCGAAACACAGCCACCACCACCTCCAAAGCACCCATATCAAAGATGGACAAAGGAGTCTAGCAGACATCTCACCAAAAGAAGACGGAAAGAGAGACGGCAGAGAAGCACAAAGCAGAGATGCGGACATCACGGATCACCAGGGAAATGCGAATCTAAGTGCAGTGAGATCCCACCACACACCGACTAGAAGGGCTGGAATCGAGGAGAACAAGCATACCAAGGGCGGGTGAGTGGGGTGGAGCTGGACTCTCACTCATTTCCATGAGAAATGGTACCACTCACTGGGAGCTCTCTCAGAAACTCAGCCTGCCTCAGCCGTCCCATCCAAGCCTGGATTTTACCCGAGAGAAAGGAAGACACGGGTCCCCACGAAGACTTGCACAGGAAGGCTCACGGCAGCAAAAAGCTAGAAACAAACCAAATTCCCACCAACAGGCTAATGGATCAACACACCGCGGGATGTCCAAATAGCCGGATGAATGGCAGACCCTACTGATGGATGGACGATGACAACATGGAAGAATCTCAGAGCAGCTCCAGGGAGTGAAAGGGGACCGACAAGACTCCACGGAGCCGTCGAGAAAGGCAAGCTGACCGGCAGTGAAGCAGAAGAGGTGACCCGGGAGCCGGCGGGGGGATCGTAAGAGGGCAAGAGGAGACCTCAGGGGTGATGGACACCTCGCCGATGTGACGATGGTTTCACGGGTATACAACGCGTCCAGAGGCACCGCATCGTGCACTTTAAATTCACATCGACTGCATATCAGTTAAACCTCAGTAAGCCTTTTTTAAACCTGCTGAAGGCTGACCGGTCCCTCTAGCTCATACAGAGCATTCTACTCTGGACCACGCTGAGCAGCATCATAGATGTACGAGGCGGTTCCATTCACAGCTTTCCCTTTGTAGATCTGCCAAGGTGTCCTGTTCAATATCCATCTTTGCAACCTGAAATCTTCTCAGATCAGGGCAGCCAAACTCACAGGGAGGGTGGAGGCCCTGGAGGGGAGACCCCTCTCCTGACCCACCCCTCTGTCTGGCTTGTGCCCCTGACCTGGGGTGAGCCTACAGGAGGATCCCTGGAGGGGGGTGGGTCCCGGAGATCACATCCTTGTGTTTCTGGAATGGTCACCACTCAAGTCTCCTATAGGTTTCTAGCCCCATGGTTCAAAGACTACTTTTAGAATGACGTCAATCTGCAAAAGCCAATTTACAAAGTGGACAGAAGTTTCGCTTTATCAGTATGCAAGTTTATTGAATAACCAGCTTTTAAAGCCAATCCAGGTGGAGAGGGAGGCTGCCCCCAAGAGCAGGCCTCTCTGGGGACTGCGCACCACCACCCCCGTCTCCACCACATCCTGAGCTGTCTCTGTTTTGTGGGAAACCCTGATCCAGACGGGAAAGGTGCGTCACTCACAGAGTTCTCCCCGAGAGACGCAATCAGGCCTGAGGCCTGTCACCTAGTCGTGGGAGCTTTCTTGTGTGTTCCCTACAAGCAGAAGGCAGCCGGGAGGTGTCCGGGCTTCAGAGTGCTTAAACAGTCAAATGATTTCAAAACTGAAATCCAAATCGAATGCTTGTGGCACCCCGGAAGTCTGCCCCAAGGAACCCCAAGCTTCAGAATCCACGTTCCAAGTACACGTCCCATTTTGTCAACGGGCTGCTGAGGCCTGGAGGGGCGCACCTTCCGTCTTGGACACAGGAGAGGAACCTTACCCTGGAAGGACGCCTCGGGCCCTTACTTCTTTTCCCAAACTCCCCACCTGCTTGCAAATGCAGGGAGAAGGGGCTGCAGAAACCTCACCTGCACCCACGGGGCTGGGGCCCTGCCAAGAACTCAAATAAAGGTCCAGCCAAACTGATCACCCACCCGGTTCAGCCTCTAGAATCAAGAGCCCAGCGTTCAAATCTCTGTCCCCCACTTTGTCACTGTGCAACCCCAGACAACGGACTTAACCCCTCTGTGACTCAGTGTCCTCGTCTCATACCTCCGTGAGTTGTTCAGATTAAACGTGAAGCTACAGGTGCAGGGCTCAGCAGATCCAGGCCCGGGGCCAGGTTGGGGCTGGTGGGGGTGGTGGCGGAGGGCGGGTGGGCTGTGGGCAGATCACCATCAGCTCTTTGCTCAACTCTCTCAGGCCCACCCACATCCTGCAGGTCCCCCTCCTCCCTGGCCCCTGTTGCGCCTACGCCTGTCTCCCCGCTCAAAGTTCCCCGAACCCCCCCACCCACCCTTAAGCCTCCTCCTCCAGGAAGTCTTCCCCACTCCATACAGCGAAAAACCCTCACATAAGGATTTCCACTGTTTCTGAATAATGACATCTTGGTCACTTCAGCCGCCTCCCTGAAGCCCTGTTCCCTCCTCTGCCCCTTGGGGTGACACCCTACGCTTGCAGAGTTGCTTCGGAGAGGGGATGAGCAAGCCACGGAAACCCCTGCCCGGCGCCCACGGGGCATGGGTGCCAGCAGAGCCCCGCCATCGTCTCCCCGTGGCTGCGTCATGCAGCCCTGTCCCTCTGCCCCCCGCAGAGTTGCATGAGGTGGGGGCTGAGTCTCTGCGTCCTCCTGGAGCCCAGCCCAGAGCCGAGAGGAGAGACGATGCATCGTAACCACTGACTGAATGGAATTCAAGTCCCACAGCTTTGCGGCTCCATCCCAGAACTCAAATAAAGGAAAATGTCTCAAGCAAATTTAGCAGCCAGCAAAAGCCTCCACGTGTGCCTGTGTGGAGGGCTCGGGTTATGCTCCCCTTTCAAATGCTTCTGGAAAAGAAGCCCGCCATCTCCGCACTCCTGATGTCAGTGAAGACATCCAAGTCGGCCCTTGACCAGAGCCGTGTAACGGAAAGGTCTGACCTTTGGCTGCCAGGAGGGTCGAAGCCCTTGGGTAGGTTTCAGGTACATAAGAGGTGCTCTGGACCCCTGAGTCCCCAGAGAAGTCAGAGCCCTAAATTCTATCACCCCACATGCCTCTGATTCACTGGGTCATCTGGATGGGTCACTTGACCTCTCTGGACTTCTCGCACATTCTCACACTCGAGTAAAACACCCACCGTTCAAGGGAGTTCACGGCCGTGCACCAAAGTGCCCACAGCCCCTGAGCCCCTCGCAAATGCCAGCATCTGCGCCATCCTGGCCTTGGGGCTGGCAGGATGCTAGACTCAGATGTCCACCACCCACCCAGCGGGCAGAGCCAGGTGGGTGGAAGGTGGCAAAGGGAAAGAGGGGTCATGGGGGCCGGGGGGGGGGGGGCGGGGCGGCGTTCCAGGAAAGCTCCACAACAGTGGAGGCCATCAGGAGGAGGAAACACAGTAACACGGTCCTGTGGACAGTGGACCCCGGGGTTCAGGAGAAGCCTGGGGTGGGGCAGAAGGCCTTGGTGAAGGTCCAGAGTCATGGGCATGTGGACAAAGCTCACACAGGCCAGGCGGATGAGGGTGTCCTCAGGAGAGGCAGGAAGAAGGGCAGAGAAATGGGAGCAGGCTGGGGCGGGGGTGCTTGAGGCCCAGCCCAGCCGGGGGCAGGCGGGGTGACCATCTGACTCCTCTAGGGACTGCGGTGCATCCAGCCCTGAGGGTGCGGGTGTGTCTGTGGTATACACCCCAACTCCACCACCCTCTGCAGGAGGGCTACCCCCGCCCCGTCAGAGTTCCAGGTACCAGGCCAGTCTGAAGCTGCTCCAGACCCGACAAAGGGAGCCAGGAAGGTCTCAGCCCCACACGCAGCACCCAAACACACACACAGGCACACGTACACACGTGCCCAGACACACACACACACACGTACACATGTGCCCACACACACACATGCGCACGCGCGCGTCTCAGCTCCGCGCCTGCCCGTGAGGTCTGGCTGAAGCTCAGCTGTCCTCCCTGGTGTTTACAGAGCAGCTGTCAGCACCCACCCGCTGACAGTCCTTCCCCTGCCTGTGAGGCAAACGCAGGAACAATGAACAGCCTGGCCCAGAGAGGAGTCAGGCAAAGCCTGCAGGGAGCAGAGGCGGAGGCCTAGGCCTGTGGCTGGTGTGGCCAGCGTGGCCAGTGTGGCTGCTGTGGCCACATGGCCAGTGTGGCTGGGGTGACCGGGTGGGAGCAGGGCCCCCGAGCCTCCGTTTCCTCTTTGATAACCAGAGCGAAGGCTCCCACGGCCCCAGCTCCCCGTGGGCCTTGTGAGACAACGCCCAGGAAGTCGTGCGCATCCAAGGTGCTGTTTTTCTTCTTTTCTGGATGAATCAATCAGTTATGGAAGGAACTTCCAGGATTCTTGGAGGGGAAGGAGAGGGGAGTAACAGCCTGGAATCTTCTGGAATCCCCTTCCCGGGGTCTGTGCAGGTCCTTCCAGCACAGCGAGGCCTTTGTCTAGCTCTCAGTGCAGTCGGGGCCTGGAGACGAGAGGGCCGTATGGCCCTCGGATGTGGTCACCCGGTGCTGCTGCGCCTTCCTGGGAACCTGGTCAGGCCCCAAGGCCTTGCCCAAACACAGCAGATCGCCGAGAACTGGATCATCTCAGAAAACCCAAAAGGTGGACAGTGTGACCTTTGGGAGGCTCCCCACACCCTGCCCCCGGCAGCAAAGCAGCTTTGATCCCTCATGGGGGGCGGGGGAGAGCGTGGCAGGGTCAAACAGACCGGCTCCCTCATCTGTCAAAAACTTACTCCAGGGGCTGGCTGTTGGAAAGCTCCCTCCGCCCCAACCCTGCTAAGTCCAGCCCCCATGGCCTGTTAGGGACCACCTGCAAGTTCTCCCTGCAAGCTGCTGTCCCACGGACCCGACCCCAGTCCTTGGGGCCTGCACCGTGCCTGCACCCCTGCAGGGACCAGGCCTCACCCCTGGCCTCTGACGAAGCCCTGAGCATCGTCCTGAGCAGAGATCTGTCTTCAGGAAGGGCCCCCAGGCTGGTCCCCCTTCCCCAGCACAAGCTTCCAGGAAGAGAGGGTGATGGGCTGGGAGTCCCGGTGGTCCTGGGTGTGTTTCTCAGGCCCAGTGTCAGATGCCCCCATCCAGCCTCTGAGCCTGCTGTTACAGCGACGCCAGCCTCAGAACGGAAGGCCACGTGGGCCTCGAATGTCTCTGCTTCCCGGGACTCAGCAGGACCTAAAAGCCCTCTCCCCTTCCCCTCCCTGCCCTCCGCCTGCTTCCGCCGCTCGCTCTTGGGGCCCATCCACCTGCCCCAGAGGCCTGCCCTGTGTGTCTCTGCCCCACTCCCCCCCAGCTGCATTCATCCCCTGCCCCATGCCACCAGCTGGCACATCACGTGACTCCTCGGGGAGTCTTTTGACAGTGGCTGGTGGAAGCAAGGTCCCGGTGGTCCCTGCAGACCTGGCCACCAGCCTCTCCCCGCTTCCAGGCAAACTCAGGAATGAGAGTCACAGTGGGGAGTGACCACAGTCGGGAGGGACCCAAGTGGTCCCGAGAGGCCCTGCACAGGCCCCCTGCCTTCCAGCAACAGGGGGACAAGTGTGAACACCTGTGGGGTCAGGGCTCTTCCTCCTTCTTATCATGTGAGCCTCCGCCAGACTACCTGCCTCCAGCCTCACCCTGCCATCCACCTTCACACCCTGCTGTTCAACGAACAAAGATTCCTCCATCCCCAGGGACTCTCCCAAGGACACATCTGATCAGGCACATCCAGCTGATTCAAGCCCTCCTGTGGCCCCAGGAGTGGATGGAGCCTCCTGGATGGATGCTCAGGGTCCCTACATTTGGGTGCGGGGGCCGCCATAACAAAGCCCCACAAACTGGGTGGCTAAAACAACAGACACGGTTTTCAAGAGGTGGAAGTCCACGATCACGGTGTGGGCAGGGTTGTGTCTCCTGACAGTCTGCTCCCTGGGTCCCCACATGGGGGTTATCTGTGCCCTACCCCTCCCTTCTTGCAAGGACCAGGGCCCACCCCAGCGACCCTGTTCGACCTTGATCACCTTCTTCATAGCCCATCTCCACACACAGCTCAGCCTGTAAGAGCCCCCAAGAGCCCCCTCCATGCGGCCGCCCTTCCTACTGGTCCTTGGACGGCCCCCACCTGGGACATCTTGAATCAGAAGTCGGGGTTAGTGAGGGGTCTGGGGATCAGGTCAGTGGGCAGAAGCACCCCCTAGAGGCCTATTCTCCCTTGCACAGTTCAGTTCAGTTCAGTTGCTCAATCGTGTCCGACTCTTTGCTACCCTGTGGACTGTAGCACGCCAGGCCTCCCTGTCCGTCACCAACTCCTGGAGCTTGCTCAAACTCATGTCCATCGAGTCAGTGATGCGATCCAACCATCTCATCCTCTGTCGTCCCCTTCTCCTCCCACCTTCAATCTTTCCCAGCATCAGGGTCTTTTCAAATGAGTCAGTTCTTCACATTAGGTGGCCAAAGTATTGGAGTTTCAGCTTCACCATCAGTCCTTCCAATGAACACCCAGGACTGATCTCCTTTAGGATGGACTGGTTGGATTTCCTTGCAGTCCAAGGGACTCTCAAGAGTCTTCTCCAACACCACAGTTCAAAAGCATCAATTCTTCGGAGCTCAGTTTTCTTTACAGTCCAGCTCTCATATCCATACATGACTACTGGAAAAACTATAGCTTTGACCAGACAGACCTTTGTGGCAAAGTAATGTCTCTGCTTTTTAATATGCTGTCTAGATTGGTCACAGATTTTCTTCCAAGGAGAAAGCATCTTTTAACTTCATGGCTGCAGTCACCATCTGCAGTGATTTTGGAGCCCAAGAAAATAAAGTATCTCACTATTTCCATTGTTTGCCATCCATTTGCCATGAAGTGATGGGACCAGATGCAACGATCTTAGTTTTCCGAATGTTGAGTTTTAAGGCAACTTTTTCACTCTCTTCTTTCACTTTCATCAAGAGGCTCTTTAGTTCTTCATTTTCTGCCATAAGGGTGGTGTCATCTGCGTATCTGAGGCTGTTGATATTTCTCCCAGCAAACTTGATTCCAGCTTATGCTTCATCCAGCCCAGCATTTAACATGCTGTACTCTGCATATAAGATAAATAAGCAGATTTCCTTCTCCAGGGGATCTTCCCAACCCAGGGATCGAACCCAGGTCCCGTGCATTGCAAGGGGATTCTTTACCAGCTGAGCCACAAGGGAAGCCCCCAGATGAGAATACAAGGCCCAAAAGGGGCAGATTTAGTCTTTTGCTCTTGGCTGCCTCTCCAGCCGTGAGACCATGCTTGGTATACAGCAGGTGCTCAAGAAGTATGTGGTGAACGAGTGATTGATACAAAGCCTCAGAAAGGAAAGTGTACGTTGGTTTCCAGCTGTCAACTGAGGCTGACAGCTGCATTTCCTTCCTAGAGTTCCCGGGAGAAGCCCCCAGAATCGCTGGGCACAGGGCCCAGCTGCCCGGCCACCCAGTCATGGTGACCCCCTCCCCCTCTGACCTCTGGCCTCATTCCCCAGGGCACTGTCACAGTGGGCCCCATAGTGAAGGTCACCGTCACCTGCCAAGATGGTGAGCTCTGCTGAGGTCTGTGCCCAGAGGCCTGGGTGGTTTTAGATGGTGTTTTCCTTCGTCTGTGATTCAGCAAATGACGATTAAGCACCTACTGTGAGCTGACCCCATCCAAGGTCCAGAAACAAGGACCAGATGGTGGATGACAGTGGTACTCAGACTCTAGTACCGTAAACTCTCAGTTCCCCAAAGAGCGTGTGGGTCCGGAGGCCACCTCAGATACCAACGTGAAAAGCAAAAATTCTCGTTCTAAATCACCACAGCCCAGATGAAAACTCAAAGAAGAAAGACCAAGAAGGGACCGAGCGGATTTGACTGCATCCAGAATGGTACCAATCCACACCGAATGCATTTCAAGACCAGCAAGAGGCGTGGAGCAATCTTGAAGCAGCAGAAAGGGATACGCCAGCTTTCTTTCTAGATGAAGAACTGGAGACAGTGAAAGAAAACAAGCATAGAAGACACCACCCAACAGATAAGACCCATTAATAACACGCATGCAGCCCTATGGCGGATTCGTGTTGATGTACGGCAAAAAAATCATCACCATATTGTAAAGTAATTATCCTCCAATTAAAATAAGTAAATTAAAAAAACTATACTCCAAAAATAAATTTAAAAAATAAAAAATAGTAATTCCTTAAAGTCTGAGTTCCCGACACAGTTTTAAAGTTGCCGTCTTTTCCTTAATGAAGGTGGGCACGCCTCATTGCTCTGGAGACTGTGTGTCCCTGGGGGTACACTTCCTGGGCCGAGGCGTCTTCTCTGACCCCACGCCCGCTCCTCCTCGAGAAGGCCCCCCGGGGCACTCATTTTGGAAAATCACATTAGGCTTCCTTTCCATCCCCCGTCTCAGCTCTGTTTTGCCCACGTTGGGGAGGGCCAGGAGCACCTGCTGCGCTAACACTGCTCTGTGGACACGGCACTCTGGGCCCACGGACACCCTCGGCCCCAGAGCCCTGCAGATGGAGTTACCACCTGGCTGGGACCTTCACACCCCCAGGGGCGTGCAAACTTAAACTATTAAAATGCACGATCAGGGAAGCTTGGCAGCACTAATCAGATAGTAGTCTTAAGTTTACTGACACCCTAAAAAGCTATTTGATATCTTCATTAGAGTGTATAAAAGGAGGTACATGTGTATTAGGGTTTTCCGATGGCTCAGTGGGTTAAAAAAAAATCTGTCTGCAATGCTGGAGACAGAAGATTTGGGTTCGATCCCTGGGTTGGGAAGATTTCCCTGGAGGAGGGCATGGCAACCCACTCCAGCGTTCTTGCCTGGAGAATCCCATGGACACATGGGGTCTCAGAGTCAGATTCAACTGAGCACAGACGCTCACACACACGCACACACACACATACACACCACCCACATGGGCTGATGGCCCACTGTGTGCCTGACACTGTTCTAGAAGCTGAAAGGACAGCCGTGGGGGAGAGAGAAGTACACAAGCGGCTCGGACAGGGTCACGTGCAGCTGGTGAACGCCACGGGGACACCCCAAATGGAGGGAGGGTCCGAAGCCTACAGGGGGAGCCCCGCATTGCAATTCTACAGAAGGAGGTCAGGGGCCTTGTGGAAGAGCGTGATGCCTGTGCAGTGGCCCCCAAGAGCTGGGCAGACGCTTGGCTGCAGGAAGGGCGTTTGGGTGGAGGAAATGGCAAGTGCAAAGGCCCTGAGGCTGGAGTGTGCTCAGCAGGAGCGGTTGTCCCAGGAGACGCGGTGGGGTGGGCTGAGAGGAGAGGCAGCGTGGATATCGGAGGCCTGGTGGTGAGCTTGGCTTTTCTTTCTTTTTCCCGTGGATCTTTTTTAAAGTCTTCATTGCATTTGTTACAATATTGCTTCTGTTTTAGGTTTTGGTGTTTTTGGCCTCCAGGTCTGTGGAGTCTTAGGGCTCGAACCCACACTCCTTGCTTTGGAAGGTGAAGTCTTCATCGCTGGGCCACCAGGGAAGTCCCGAGCGCGGCTCCTCTGAGTGAAATGGGAGCCCCTGCAGAGATTCGTGGTTTATACATCTTTCCTCCAGCCACGTGCAAGCTCTCGGAGGGCAGGGATCGTGACTGGCTCCACCTACCACTGGCCTTCCTGCAAATGCTGCCCCATAAATCTGGGGAACGAGAGGGAGCCTGCAGTTGGACCCTGGGGACAGGACTAGGGATGAGACACAGCGAGCAAAACGCCATGCAATTCAGTGCTGAGCCAGGAAAGGCGGGCTGCGGGTGTAGACAGTGCAGGGTAGCCAGCTGGCCTACCCACCCACTTTCTGCGCTGCCTGTGGGTCCCAGGCGAACCACAGAGCCCACTGCAGGGGAGAGGGGAGAGGCCAGCAAGGGGAAGGCGAGGAGGGGGACCCCGGCCCAGACGTGGTGCCGCAGGATGCTGTGTCCGTCGGGTTTACTCAAGAAGGATCTGCAGAAAGAAGACTCCGAGGTGTTAACCACATCCTCCCAGATCAGCGTGAGGGCAATCCGGAAACATGTGCCGGGCGACGAACGAACCGCCTGGGCGGTCAGCTGAGCTGATGGAAGAGAGACGGGAAACGGCGCATTTTCACCTCGTTCTGAGGATTTCAGTAAACACTCTCCTTTAGGCTCCCGCACTATCCGCCCCAGGACACTCAGAGAGGGCGGTGGACGCAGCTGGGTGGGTTTCGAGCCGCCCCGGGGCTCAGAGCAGCTAGGGCCAGCCTACGCCTTTGCCCCGTGGGGAGGGGGTCCGGCGAGCTCTGGGCACAGTGCTCCCCAGGCCAGGCCAGGCCAGTGTGCGTCTCTACCACGGACTGGACCACGCCCCACATGTCAGCCTGGCCCCGAGCCCTGGACTCTGCCTTCTGTTACACAGAGAGCAGCTTCTGAGAACCTGTGCGACCCTGCTCCGCGGCCCGTTCACCCGCTCGTTCATTCATTCTTGAGAGTGTGCGGTCGCCCCATCTCTGTACCCCTGGTCACCCCGAGTGTGTCTAGAGGGTGATCTGAGGCCTTCAGTGCTGGCTCCCTGACACCCCCACCACAGGCAGGCGCCATGAGGGTGGGGGCTCTCTGTTTCCATTGCTGCTGTGTCTTTGAGGCCCAGGATATACAGGAGGTGATGGGCTCCCCTGGAGGCTCAGACGGTAAAGATCCGCCTGCAATGTGGGAGACCCGGTTTCCATCCCTGCGTCGGGAAGATCCCCTGGAGGAGGGCATGGCAACCCACTGCAGTATTCTTGCCTGGAGAATCCCATGGACAGAGGAGCCTGGCGGGCTACAGTCCATGCTGTCGGAAAGCGTTGGACACGACCAGGCGACTAACACTTTCACCTCCGCATAGTAGACGCTAAACATATTTGTGTGGGATGAATGGATGAGGTGGGTGAGAGGACACTGAGGCTAAGCTCTGAGCTGTTGTAGGACCTAGGGGTGAGCCAGAGAGTGCCCCCCCAGGAAAGGGGTCCCCATTTCCACCCACAGTGCCCCCCTGCTCCATCCCTTGGAGAGAACTCTCTCCTCCTTGGGTCCTCCCACTCTGGGCCCCCTCCTCCAGGAAGCTCTCCAGGCTCCGGCACCACAAGAATCCAGCTCAGCTCCTGATCAAGCCACTGGTCAGTTGCTCTGAAGGACGGGACAGTGCCTTCCCCATCTACCAGTCAACAGCCCAGCAGAGGGGCAGGTCGTTCTCTCCTGACCCAAATCTGCCAAACTTAAGCTGTCTTGCATGCAGGCATGCTAAGTCTCTTCAGTCGTGTCCGACTGCAATCCCATGAACCGTGGCCCGCCAGGCTCCTCTGTCCATGGGATTCTCCAGGCAAGAATACTGGGGTGGGGTGCGGTGCCCTGCTCCAGGGGACCTTCCCAATCCAGGGATCAAACCGGCATCTCTTATGCTTCCTGCATTGGCAGGCGGGTTCCTTATGACCACAGCCACCTGGGAAGCCCTGTCTTATCAGCTTCCAACAAGAAAAGCCGGTTCTACCAGCCCCTGACTCCTGTCCTTCTAGCTCAGAAAAGTCTCTAGAACCTGTCTTGCTGCCCCTGCTCTACGCTACTGCCTCAGCTCAGGGGGTGACTACAGTCAGGGCTAGGGGTTGCCTGGGGGAAGGACAAATCAAGGTCAAGGCTGCAGGTGGCCGGCCAAGCCCATCAGCCCTCAAGGGATCAGATGAAGTGCCTGAGTCAGCCCTGGGCCACGTGGTCCCTGACACCCCATTTTCAGATGACTGGACAACAGGGCTGTTTAAGGCCTCTCCCGTATACCTTTAAGAAGAAAACAACAGAAATCAATCTTCGCCTTGGTTTAAAAGGAAGGGAGAGCATTATCCCCAGCTGTTCTTTGATGTCCCAGGCCAGATGGTCTCCTAGAGATTTATCCAGGGCCATGTGATCCATACCGCAAGGAACTGAGCCTTGCTCAGAGGAGAGCCGTCTGGGGCGTTCATCTCTAAGGGGAAAACCAGCAGCAGCACTGAGTCGATTGGGGTCCAGGGCTCATCACTGAGGGCTCATCACAGCCCAGCCTGCCAGCCCCTGAGCCCCTGGCCCCCACCTCACCAGGCTCCCAGCTGCCAGGGCAGCCCCCCGCCCCCGCCAGGCCGCCCGCTGTGTCTGCAAAGTCCCTATTCATCATCCCCTATTCATCATCCCCGCCAACCAAGCCGGAGCGGGTCCCCCACCCCCAGGCTCATTCCCCTCTTATCTGCTCACCTCCCCCACCGGCTCACCATTCAGCTTTATGTGCCTTGCTGGGGGGCCTGGGGGGCTGGGGGTGTGTGGCAGGGCCGAGGTGGACCTTTTGTGAGGCCTCCCGCTAATGCCGCCCACTAATCCCGCAGTTTGCACAACTCTGCAGCGTGAGGTCACTTTTAATTATCTGCCCACCAGGCCGGTCAGAGAGGAGGACAAACACTTGAGTGAAGGAGGCCCATGGGTCTGAGAAACACGGTGCCCACAGAGGCTCAGCCCCAACACGGGGGAGTGGGGGGGCTTCCAGGCCACCGGTGCTGACCCCGGGCTGGGCCGTGGACCCTTCTAGGAGCCGACGAAGGCTCCAGCTGCCCTCCTCAGAAAACTGCATCGTTGCCTACAATTTCCTGGCCTTGGCACTCCTCCCAGAAGCCAGACGAGGACTCCAGACCAGCCTGACCTCTGGCCCTCCATGACCCCCTTTCCAACACCATAGCCCCCCATTGTTCGTCCTGACTGGGGTACCTCTGTGTCCGGAACCCACCCCTGCCTCCCCTGGACACAGTGAAGCCCAGGATTTGAGGACAAGAGGCTACCCCCAAACGCCCTTTTCCCATCCCACGGCAGCCGCACCTTGAACCCTGAGTGGCCTTGCACACACGCTTGTGGACATCGGCGTGGACCCCCCCAGATCCGTTCCCCTCTGCACCCCGCCCCCATAACCTCTCTCTCGGCCAGACCTCAGGCCTGGGGGTACACACTGGCCTCACAGCTCTCTCTGGGAGGACAGACCTGGAGAACCGGTTTCTCAGGCCCTGGAAGCAAGCTCGGGCCATCTGGGTACAGAATCACAGGGTCTGAGGTACCCCGCATGCGGCCTGGAACCAGCTCCAGGACACCCCTTCTCCCTGCCCTACAGATTGGCTACGGATTGACTGGCCCTCCGGGAGCTCACAACTCAAGGGAAGTCAGAGCTGGGTGCTCCCAAGCGTGGGGCCAGGGCAGGCTCCCCAAGGGGCTTTGTAGATCCCAAGCAACTCCTTAGATGGGCAGAGCCCAAGTCTGGGGCCGGCCTTGCCCTGGGAGCCACAGAAAAGACATCTAACCCTCTCCTGGGCAGCTCTTCAGTCGCTGGGTCTGAAACACAGATTCTAAGCTTCCAGAGCTCAGACGAGGAACTGCAAAAATGGGCCTGTGAACTCCAGACCCGGAAGGGAACTTCAGGCCACACAGCACAATGATTCAGCCAGGAAGAGCAGCTCGCCAAGGACCCAGGGCCTTAGGGGGGCAGCAGGACCAGAGTCAGCTTCCCCCACCCAGCAGCATCCCTGGGAGAACAAACACAAAAGCGGCATTCATGCAGCAAGAGGGCCACAGTGACAAGCATGGTGGGGGAGCCGGGGGCGGGGGGCGCTGCTCCTTCCAGCCCAGTTCACTGCTTCCTCCCACAGCCGCGGGGCACCAAGCAACCCCGAGGCGGGCCGTGGGGGGGCGCGGGGGTGACAGCCGGGGTGTCCACCATCCAGGAAATAGGGCCCATGTGTGAGGAGTCCCTGCCCTGTCCCCCAAGGCGTGGAGCAGAGGCCCAGGGAGGGAGGTGGGAGGACGCCCCCCAGAGAAGGGGAGAAGTCAGCTGAGTCTTGAAGGCAGAGAACGTGGAGCCGGGGCGCCCCGGATGCGCAGCGGTGCAGGCGAACCCTGGGTGATGAAGATGTGTTGTCTGGGGAGGCCATGGCTCTGGGCAGCTCAGACGCGGCCAGGTCTGTGGACTTTACCCCCGTGGTGGCCGAGAAGTGGAGGGCTCATGCCCCACCCACCTCCAGCAAACAGGGACTGCCAAGAAGGGCACTGCGGGCACGTCCTCCACGGGCACACAGAGGGCTCTGCTTCTAGACAGGCTCCCTGTTTTTCAGCTGCTGACCTGCAGGAGGAGGGCTTCCCTGGTGGCTCAGTGGTAAAGAAGGACAGAGCCTGGCTGAGTGGTTTGCAGATATTAATTCTCCTCCCCATATCCCCAGGAGGCCCTGGCGCTGTGATTCCCATTTAACAGGTGGGAAAACTGAGGCTCGGAAAGACACAGTTACCTGACCAATGTGCACACCCCACCAGGGCTGAGTGAACGTCCTCAGGGGCAAAATGGAAGGGGCCGCTCAGATTCCTGGGGCCTGCAGGGCTTTCAAAGAGGCTGCACATGTCACTCCACGCTGTCACCACTGGAGAACAAACAGTGTCCACCCCAGAGGAAGAGAATTCTGGTTCCTGGAGGCCGTGAGAGCTCGGGGCTTCAGCTGGGCTTTGCTGGGTGTCCAGGGAGACTAGGACACCAGGCCAAGGAGCCCCAGCAAAGAGGGGGTCAGCCTGAGACCCGCCAGCAGGTGGTGCTGCAGCCACAGGGCTGGGCGCCGGGCTCCACTTCCCCTGGGAGATGCCCCCAGGGCGGTCCGTCCATCCCCAGGGGCATCAGACACTCAGGGGAGGCCCTAGGACGTGCTTCCTGTCTGCAAGACAGACCGGCCCCGACCCTGGGAGGGGTCGTCAGCTTTGTCTTCGAGAGTCACAGTGGAGCACGGGCGGCCGTGGGCTGGGCCCCCTGCATCCACCACCCCGGGTGGTCTACCATCACCCAGCTGTGGCAGGTGAGAAACCGAGGCTCGATCCCAGGAAGTGTCTGCCTGACACGTGGGGATGCCACACCCACGCTGGGCACTTCCAGCCCCGCCGCCCCCCACCCCGCCGCCAGCCGCCACGCGAATCGGGATGACGGAGCCGTCCCATCCACACGCCTGAAAAGGGGCTGCCCGGCAGGTGCCCCCACACACAGGACCCAGGCAGACAGGGTCTCCATCCAGAGCGTCCAGCCCCTCGCCACCTGCAGACCCCTGCTCCAGGGCTCCGTCCCCTGCTGACCACCCCCCTCCAGCCGCCCAACTGCTGGGCATCCAGCCTTGGGCCCTGGACCCCACCCCCACTGCCAAGGCAGTGTGGCAGCCGGCCAGGGCCCTTGATTCACAGACGGAGCCCTGGAGCAAACCACCCGGCTGGCCGCTCCAGCTCAGGTTGCCGCCTGCAGTGGCCCCAGCTGATTATTCATGGAAATCAGGCCTCCACCATGTTCCTTGGGCTTCAGCTGGGACTGGATTAACAATCGCCTCTTTGTGTGGACAACCGACCCTAGTGGTGTCTCTGGAGGGAAAGGGAGGAGGGAAGGAAAGGAGGTGGGGGGGCTGGGAGGAGAGGGGAGGTGGTGGGGGGAGGAGGATGGAGAGGAAGGGAAGGGAGGGGGAGGGGAGGACCAAAGGGAGGAGGGACAAGAGCAAGAGAAGCAGGGGAGGCAGAGGAGAAGGAAGGGGTGGAGGGGGAGGGCGTAGGGGTACCCATGGGGGGTACCGGTGGTAGATACTGGTTGAGCCCACGGAACAGAGCACTCTCCCCTCCAGAGGTCCAGAGCCCCAAGGCCCCCACCACCGTCGAGGCTGGGGGGACGGCGCTCCCTGTCAAAGGTGCTCCCTGGACACTGTTAGAGGCCATGCTGTGTCTGAAGGTCTCCGGGTCCCCACCCAGAAGGCCCCAGAGGAACATCCCAGGGTTTCTGTCCTGGGTCGGGGAGGAGGAGCAGCCCAGGGTGGTGGGAGACCTGGTTCTGGCCCTGGTGGGATTCATGCACGGACAACACAGTCCAGGACGGCTCGGCGATCCCAGACCAGAACAGTTCCCACTCACCCAGAATCCCAACGGCCAGGAATCCCAAAGAACCCGCGCGGTTTTAGAGCATAAATAACAAAGAAACAGGGTAAGGGTTTATTTCTTTTTTTAAATGAACTTATGGGAAATGAAATCAAATCGTGCCACAGAGCAGGGTGATAGCATCTTTGATACCTGCAGTCGAACCCCAAGACCCCTCTGTCCAGAAACAAGTCAACAGCTCCACGTTACCTACAGAATAAAAGCCGACCCCTCCCACTGGCTGTTCAACTCCTGCTCAAGGATGCTCAAGTCTCCTTCTGACCCACCACCTGCCTCATCTCCCACGCCCTCCTTCCCTTCAGCCCCCAGCCCCTCCCCGTGATTCCAGAGAACACGTTGTTCTCAAACTTGTCAGCCCCCCAGCCCATCACAGAACCTTACCTTCAGATTTTCCCTCTGCAGGAAACCTAGCCCATATCTGCCCACCCCAGCCCTCCTGGCCCTCCACACCGTTTGCAGGAAGCCTCCCAGATCACCGCTTCTTGGACTCTCTCAGCTGTCACACGCTAGTGACCTGGGTGTGTGCACATGCGGGAGAGGCGCCCCGGACCTGTCAGTTAAGGAGGATGTACATGAACCCCAGCCGCCTTCCTGGGCCGCTTCCTCGCCGACTTCTGGCACGGACTGGGTGACAGCCGGGCCTGGAGGGAAGGCGGCAAGGTGGCCTCAGGGCATGGGAGGCTGGGAACAAAAGCAAAATCGGCCTCTCAGCGGTGACCAGGAGGGTCACTGACAGCCTTAGGAAGGAAGGGAAGAGAGATCCTGGCAGGCCAGGTCATGCCATGCACACTGCTGGAGGAGGCCTTGGCTCTGTTAACCTAAGACATTTACCCCAGCAGTGCTAAGGAGAGTCCCTGGAGGAAGGTGAGCCCTCCCGGGGGGAGCCTGGTTGACCCTCTCAGCCGAAGAAAGCCCCTCCTCGCGACCTCGGTGGCTATCCAGGGAGCAACTCCTGCAAAGAGGGGCTGCCTGCACTGGCATCGGAAATGTCAGCCCCGGTCCGGCAGCCTGGGTGACACAGAGCCCTCCAGGGAGCAAGAGGTGGGCTTTACACAGACTCCCTGCAAAATGGTCACACCTCTAGGAATCTCTCCTAAGGAAAATAATCTCAGCTCCAAAAATGCTGTATTTATATCTGCGGAGAACTAAAAATAACCAACGGTAAAGGCACAGTGGAACACACCTGGGAACAACCACTCGATGTAAATGCAGGCAGCTGTCACAAACAGTACAGTAAGTCCCCTACATACGAATGAGTTCTATTCCAAGAGCGCGTTTGTAAATCCAGTTTGATCAGAAGTCCAACAACGTAAGCCTAGGTACCTAACAAACACGATCGGCTATGTGGTACTGTCCTGTAATAGGTTTATAACACTTTGCACACAAATAGTACATAAAAAACAAACACAAAACATAAAGAAAACCTTGCTAATCTTACAGCGCGGCACCTTGAAAAGCACAGGAGGGCAGTGCAGCAGCTGGCATACAGGGACTGGCATCGCGCGAGCAGGCAGGAAGAGCCACTGACCGGAGCAGGGGCAGGAGGCGGGAGATGGAAGAGCTGACGGGCCAATAGCAACAGGAGACGGGGTGGCAGTCGCGCAGTCGTGTCCAGATCTTTGTGACCCCGTGGACTGCAGCCCGCCAGGCTCCTCCGTCCATGGGGATTCTCCAGGCAAGAGTGCTGGCCTGGGTTGCCATGCCCTCCTCCAGGGGATCTTCCTGGCCCAGGGGTCGAAGCCGGTCTCCTGCACTGCAGGCAGGTTAAGCTGCAATTTCACTCACACGATGTGGATGGAACGCACGCTCACATCTTTGAAAGTTCACAATTTGAAGTTTCATATGTAAGGGAATTACTGTACCTGCAAGATAAGCTGTGGTTTTTCCAGTGGTCATGTATGGATGTGAGAGTTGGACTGTGAAGAAAGCTGAGCGCTGAAGAATTGATGCTTTTGAACTGTGGTGTTGGAGAAGACTCTTGAGAGTCCCTTGGACTGCAAGGAGATCAGTCCTAGGTGTTCATTGGAAGGACTGATGCTGAAGCTGAAACTCCAATACTTTGGCCACCTGATGTGAAGAACTGACTCATTTGAAAAGATCCTGATGCTGGGAAAGATTGAGGGCAGGAAGAGAAGGGGAGGACAGAGGATGAGATGGTTGGATGGCATCACCAACTCAATGGACATGAGTTTGAGTAAACTCCGGGAGTTGGTGATGGACAGGGAGGCTTGGCATGTCGCAGTCCATGGGGTCGCAAAGAGTCAGACACGACTGAGTGACTGAACGGAACTGAACTGAACTGAACTGAAGGACTGTGGAGGGACAGGGGAATGTATCTGATATGAAGCTAAGCCGAAAATAAGTCAGGACACGAATTTGTGCCATCAGGAACGTCTCAACCAGCAGACTCCTGACAGGGAAAAAAGACTGGAAGGAAACTAACCAAAGAGAACGTGCCAGGGACTGGCTGCATGTGGTTACCATGGCAACTCTCCTCCTTCCTGATTTTCTGTATTTTCTAATGAGCACAGACTATTTTTCCCTTTTTAATTAATAAGTGTCTTCTGGACAAAAACACTCAGCCCGCTGCCAAATCTCATGGCCGGTGTAGGCTCTCTGCCAACCTCATCTCCGCTGGGGACAGATTTCTCAGGAAGAGCTAGAGATTGGTTGCCACCAGGACCACCACGCAGGCCACCCCTCCCCACCCCCGGCTCTGGCCTGCCCAGCAGGATATGATGCACCTGGCTGGCAGACAGATGCCACCAAAGTCTGCAAACTCCTCCTTCCGTGAGCTCATTTCACTGGTGGCCCACGTCCTCTCCCTTAACGAGCTACAGAGGATGATAACAGAGAAAATAAACAAGAGGAACTTCAGACACACACAACCTTTTCGTCCTGTGCAGCCCGAAGACACAGTGACTCCCCCTCCCAGGTGCAGCGGGTTCCTGTGCATCTGTCTGCAATCGTGGTCCCCACAGGGGCCCGCTTGGGGCGTGGGGTGATGGGAAAGGCAGGAGAGAGTGGGGGCGAGGGCGAGGGGAACTCAGCTCAGCTATCTCTGCGGAAGCCGAGTTCTGGCATCACTTAGCCTGCGAGGTTGGGCCGGCTCTCTGGGCAAAGCCCGGCCCTGGCATGTCCTCCCCAGACCACACCCCACCCCTCCACGCACTGTCCCCTGCCCCTTTCCTGGGCCCTGTGGAGCCTGGTGGAGGTGTCCCCAGCCCAACTGCAGGGGCTGGAGCCGGGGTGGGTGTGTCCCCAGCCCAACTGCAGGGGCTGGAGCCGGGGTGGGTGTGTCCCCAGCCCAACTGCGGGGGCCGGAGCTGAGGTGGATGCGTCCCCAGCCTAACTGCTACTTTGGTGAACCTGGACGAGCTGAGTGTCCTTCCTCTCTGCCGATCGGCTACCTCGCCCATAAAGACAGGATTTACGCTGCCTTCTCTGTGCCCCCGTGAGCATCACCCACAAAGGTCTGACAGCGATGGGGACACGGCTCCTGCAGCACCTCAGCAACCTCAACAACCGCCTGGATTCTGAAACACCAGCTCTTACTCCGCTCTCAGCTTACTGGCCCCTTCCACTCACGCTGGGGCATTTCTACTTCTGGAGAAGAAACACTGGCCTGGGCCTCACCCCCTGCCAAGGTCTCATCCCCAGTGTCCACAGGGCTTTGCTCTTCTGAGAAGGACATCACTCTATACCCAGGGTCTAGCCGGAAACCCTCGAGCCATCCTGGAGGCCTCCCTGCTCGGGGCACCCTGCAGTCCTTGGCCAGGGGTGGGGTCCCCTGGTCCCACAGACCCATTGGCCAGATGGGGAAACTGAGGCCTGGAAAGGCTTGCTGTGGGCCACAGTGACTCAGTGACTCTGCCTGTCCTCATCCTCTGCCCAGACGCCTGGCCTCCAGGCTGGCCCAAGCCAAAGGCCTGACTGGACAGCAGTGGTTGCCCTGGGACCAGGGCTCTGGCCTTCTCCCAGACCCCACGTCATCCGCTGTGCACCTGCAGCCAGGGGATCCCAGAGAAAGCAAGCCTAGCCACATGCCCATCCAGCTGCTCTACTGCGTGTGCTGAAAATCCGTCACTGGCTACGGGGCCCCTGTGCTCCCGTCTGAGACCCCCTGCTCTTCTTCTGTTCTCCTCCAGCCGGCTCTGCCTTGAACAGCCGTGGCCGTGCCCACCCCAGGACCTTTGCACATGCCTCGCCCACTGCCTGGACCACTCCTCCACGTGCCGCTTCACTCAGCATCCCCCATCCGATCTCTGGGTCTCTGCCTACAAAGCCCCTCCCCAGAGAGGCCCCCGATGCTCTCCCGGCACCATGCTCCTTTGCAGTCGGGCTCTCGGCTGGCACCATTAAATCACTAACTGTAAAATTAGTTCTTTAATGTCAGAGGCCCCTGCCTAGCGGGCCAGGCCAGGACCACATCTGCCTTGTTCCCTTGTCCCCTCTGCAGCGCCAGGCTTAGGGTAGGCCCTCGACCTTCATTCTTTGAATGAAGGGAGGAAGGAAGGAAGGATAAGTGCTGCCTCGGACGGTCACTTCAGCAAACAGACCAGCTCAGAGAGCACCCCCGACCCCACTCCCCTGTGCACACACAGTGAGGCATGACAGCACCGGAAGAACACCGTCTAGGAGTCCGTAGACCTGGGTTCCAGGCTCCGGTCCCCCCACTGAGCCACTGTGGCCCACAGCAAGCCTTTGGCCTTTCCAGGCCACAGTTTCCCCATCTGGCCAATGGGTCTGTGGGACTGGGGGACCCCACCCCTCCACCCCCGGACAAGGAAATGGCAACCCGGTCCAGTACTCTTGCCTGGGAAATCCCATGGACAGAGGAGCCTGGTGGGCTGCCCTCCATGGGGTCGCAAAGAGTCGGACACGACTTAGCAACGAAACAACAGCAATAAGGGCCTCTCAGCACTAAAGCTTCCACCAACGATGCTGAAACCCCTGTCCAGGCACAGCGCACCCAGTGGATGCTGCGTCCTGCCCTGGGGAGCTAAGAGTCCGCGTCTTTGCGGGAAATAGGCACCGGTGGGGACGGCCCAGAGGGGCAGCCAAGAGGAGACGGCCCAGAGGAGAGGCCTTACCAAGCAGGGCCGACTGGCTGTGAGGCGAGCAAGAAAGGCTCCCATTTCACAGGTGAGGAGACTGAGGTCTGAGCAGAGGCAGCAGCCATGTGTCTGCCCTCTCCAGGTGCCTTCGGACCCCCTGGCCCCAGCTCATGGAGTCCAAAGCCAGAAGAGTAGGGAGGGTTGGGGCCAGAGGGAATGCAGGGGCGACCTGTCCACAGTGTGGAGAAAAGAAGTAAAAGACATTCCAGAAGTGACAAGAAAGAAATGGGCCCAGGAACAAAGTTCAGTCTGCAGGCAAAGGGGGCAGGGGAGTGTAACCCCGGCGAGTCCAGACCACGGCCCTGGGATCAGGTGAAAGGTCCACACCCCACACTGCGGGCGATGGTCTGTGCTCCTCGCCTCCTGTCCACGGGGCTGAGCCAAGGCCACGAGGCTGCGGAGCCACACGATGGAGGGGCTCGGGTCACTGGTCATGGCCCATGGCCCACCCACACAAGGGTGGGTCACGGCCCACGCCTGCCCACACAAGGGCAAAGTCAGCAGTCACTGCACGAGCACGCTGGGTGCTTGTCGGCAGCTCTCGCCGGGCGTCCTGACTGGCACACAGCAAACGGTGGTAATCCTAACCTCACAGCCTCGAGACACGGCAGGGCTGCTACCTGCCTTCCAGACGGGGAAGCTGAGGCTTCGGGAGGTCTGGTGGCCACGTGGTCCACGCTGACGGTCTCCTCTGTTTCCGCTCTAACTCCACAGTTGGGGGGCGGCAGGTGAGGGAACCATATTTAGTATATTAAACAAGCACAGAGAAAACGTCTAGGTTCACGAGAAAGGAAGGTTAAAAGAGAGTTGGGGATGGCACTGGCTCCTCGCGTGGCCCCCAAACCAACACCCCACTCTAACCCAACCACGGCCAGCCCCTCACTGTCACCCCAGGATCCAAAGCCCTGTGATGGACATAGGGCACAGACTGATGTTTGCCAAGGGAGAGGAGGTTCGGGCAGGCATGGAGTGAGAGGTTGGGGTTGGCAGATGTCAGCTTTTATATACAGGATGGATAAACAACAAGGTCCTACTTTACATGCACAGGGAACTATATTCACTATCCTGTGATAAACCATAATGGAAAAGAATCTATTTTTTTTTTAAATGAATATAACAGGATCGCTTTTCTGTACAACAATAATTAACACAATGTTGCAAATCAACTATACTCCAATAAAATAAAAAAGAAGAAAATTAATGCAAAAATACACAAAAAATATGTCATTGATAAGTAATGCACATCCTGAAAATGTAAGATTACTTTAACATTTGTGGGGAAAAAAATAATAACGTAATTCACACACAGGCAGAATAAAGGAAAATAAATAAAATATTCTCGGTTGCAGCGGAAAAAAAATAAAGTCCTATGACAACCCGAAAGTCTGGCCCAAGTTTGGGGCCAAAACTCATCTGGCAGCAAAGTGTGACACACACCCTCCCACCACCCCAAACAGGAAAGGGCTGGGGGAAAGGGAGCAACACCAAGATGGCAACCGGGGTGGTCTCAGCCTTAGAGAGACCGAGAGGTCGCTGCCCACTGCCCTACGAACTGCACCCCCTTGTTTGTCTCCAATGAGCATACATGATGATTACCATGATGACAGCGGGAAATTAAGCAAACGGAATGCCACTCGGCGCAGTCTGGGGGCAGAAATGGCAGCTCTGCAGAACTGCTGATGCTGTTCCCAGCGACGGTGGGGAGGAAAGCTTTGTGGGACTCCCCAGTAATCCCCACCACACCCCAGACACCTTGAGGACCACGATGCCGGGCCATAACAGAGTTGACCTGCCTCCCCTGGGGTCAGCCATCAAGATCTTGCCAGCACGGGGTCACGCAGCTGCCTACCACACAAAGGCAGCCCACACGCCCACCCCCACATCCCCGCGCCAGCATAGCCCTCCCCCAGGCCCCTGGCGGGTCGGGAGACTGTGAGGACGGCCTTTCTGTCACTCTGGAGGGGACTCTGTCCTCTCCCCCACGAGCTATCCGGTGGCTCCAGGTCACAGTGGTGAGGAGGTGTGCGTTAAGAGTCCTTTGCAGGCCTGGGCACCGTGAGGCCCCCAGCATCTCAGGAAGATGGTCCTGCCGACTTCCGTCTCTACGGAATGTGCAAATCGCCTGTGTTTGTTCTCCAACACCTGCCTTCTGCAGCTCACAGCTTTCATCCTTGAAGAGCTGCTGAGAAGAGCATCTGAAAAATGCTAATACGGAGGAAACTCCCTACAGAGTTATAACGAAAAGCTTTACATAAATTGTGATATTTTACTAATGTCCCAGGTCTGGGAGGGCTTTATTAACAGCGGCTCAATCTCTTTGGCAGTTGCCACTGATCCACATTGCCGACTTCAATGAATTCAATTCATCAAACACACATTGAGTGCCCACTAGGTGTCAGACACTGTTGCAGGCGTCGGGGAGAGCCTTCCTTCCACCAACAAATATTTACCCAGCACCCACTTGGTGGTAGCAGAGAAGGAAATGGCACCCCACTCCAGCACTCTTGCCTGGAAAATCCCACGGACGGAGGAGCCTGGCGGGCTGCAGTCCATGGGGTTGCAAAGAGTCGGACACAACTGAGTGACTTCACTTTCACTTTTCACTTTCATGCATTGGAGAAGGAAATGACAACCCACTCCAGTGTTCTCGCCTGGAAAATCCCAGGGATGGGGGAGCCTGGTGGGCTGCCGCCTATGGGGTCACACAGAGTCCGACACGACTGAAGCGACAGCAGCAGCAGCACTCGGTGGTAGACACTGAACAGCAACCGGGAGGAAAGCCAGAACTTGTCTGCCAGGCACCGAAGACAGAGAAGTGATTACTCAAAAACAGCGTGGTGGGGCTCTAAGCCGTGCACTCCGGAGGGCTTCCTGGAGGAAGAAACATCAGGCTGAATCCCAAGGAGGAGTGGGCCAAAGAGACGGGAAAGAGAGTGTTCCAGGCAGACAGACAAGGGTTGGAAGGGATGAAGCCTCACAACCCATCCAGAGAATCACAGAATCAGGGTAGCACAATCGCTAATCCTGAAAGCACCCAAATCTCCAGGAACACACCCCAAACTGCAACCAGGTTCCCTGGGTGGGAGACAGAGCATCCTACCCACGCTAGATGGACGCTGGTCTCCCACTGTTAGCCCCTTCAGGTCTAACCTTAATGCCAAACCCAGACAGCAAAGGACTGATTGACCAAGAGAGTCGACACAGAAGGCCGTGGCCCGGGACAACACAGGGCACCCAGGAAACCCAGACGGGAGAAGGGAAGGCTTCCTGGAGGAGGCGGTGCCTGGGCTGGTACCCGTCACCCCAGTCAAGAAGGGCTGATGCCCACAACCCTGCCGTGGACTGAACTGTGCCCTCCTCAAGTTCATATGATGAAGACCTAACCCGAGACCTGAGTGTAAGAGGTTGTTGTCGCCGTTTAGTCGCTAAGTCGTGTCTGACTCTGTGCAACCCTACGGACTGTAGCCCCCAGGCTCCTCAATCCCTGGGACTTCCCAGACAGACATACTGGAGTGGGTTTCCATTTCCTTGTCCAGGTAACGAAGGTTAAATGAAGCCATTAGGGTGGGACCCTAAACCAATAGGAGTGTGCCCTTATAAGCAGGGCTCCCTAACCTCCGGGATCTAAGGCCTGATGATCTGAGGTGGAGCTGATGTCACAGTAATAGAAATAGAGTGCACGATAAACGAAATGCATTTGGCTCATCCGAAACCATCCCCTACCCCAGTCCGTGGAAAAACTGTCTTCCACAAAGCTGGTCCCTGGTGCCAAAAAGGTTGGGGACCAGCGCTCAGAGAAAGAGGTCTCTCTCCACCACGTGACCACACAAGGCGGCGAGTGTCTGCCAGACAGGACAAGACCCTCACCAGCCCTGGAGTCGGCCTGCACCTCAGCCTTGGAGTCCAGTCTCCAGAACCATGAGTAGGAACTGTCTGTGTTGAGTCCAGCCTGGATCACAGCAGCGCGAGCAGATTGAGGCAGAACCCCCCCACCCCCTCTCTGTCTCCAGGGCCCCCCAACACAAAAGCGGCCTCGCAAGCCAGGGGGCCCCGAGACCAGCCTCCGGCTCCGGGCAGAAAGTTCACGTTCTCACGCCCAGCCGGCCTCGTCCTTCAGGTGCCCGTCCGAGAACACGGGTGACGATTCTGGCTAATTCATGGAGCTTTTCCGCGGATTAACTTGTTAATTAATGTACCGCACTTCTGAATTTGCAAGCGGTGCATCGGAGCCCCAGGGACACTGATGTGAAATCATGAGATGCAGCCCAGCAGCATGAATAGGTTTTCATAAAGGCCCCCTGCCTTCCCGAGCTGGGCTGGCGAGCCCGCCGCTCTGCTCCTCTGCCCGCATGTCCAGAGCCACCGAACAAAGCCATCAGGAAGGGCTGGGGGTGGGGGTGGGATCAACGGACAGTTTAATGCTCTCCTCCAAACAAGACACCACTTTCAAAACAGCAGAAGTGGCCTTACCTTCAAAGCAAAAAACCACCTTAAATAAATCTACCGTGTCCTTCACTCTTTAATCCCCTAAGATGGGACGCCCACCTCTGCCTGCCACGCCACCGATCAATACTCTGAATCCCTAAGAAGCTATTTTTTTTTTCTTTCAGTCAAGTGTCAAATTAAAGACAGTCAATACTGGTATTGTAGTGCGTTTCTTTAAAAAAAAAAAAAGACAAATAATCTATCGGATGAATTCTAAACCTGTAAAATTAGACTTCTTTCCCAGAGGCTGGTGGGAAGAAGCGGGTGTCCTGGCCTGCGTGCTCCTGCCCTGGACCCAGGGGACGCACATCGAGGCCTACCCACAGAGAAGGGAAACCTGGAGACCTCCAGGTCTGCCCTCAGGGAGGGTGCTGATTAAGCTGACATGGAGGGCTGGGACCAGGGCAGCACAGGCATCTTGAGACCCAGAGGACAACGGAACGTTTCCTGGAGGAGGTGGCCTCCAGGCTGGGCTGCAGCCACTGTAAGCAAGAAGGGCTCATGCCAAGGCCTGACTCCTGTCTCTGCCCACACTGACCGCTCCTTCCTCCATCAGATCCCTTGGCAGCACCATGCTCACGTTCCCACAACTTCCCCCGACTTGCCCAGAAACTCTAACAACCTTCTGCGGCTCCCAAGGCCTGAGATGCCCAGTTTCCCGGTCTTGGACCTAAGCTCCACCCCTCCCCTCAAGTCTGCCTCAGTTAGCATCCGCTCTGTCAACCTACTCCACTTTGGTTAACTGAAGCCCATGAGCACGCAAAGATCTGAGTTTCAGCCCCAACTCCGGACCTCTGTGCCCGTGAGCAAAGCTCTCTCTGAGCCTCTCTGCTTCAGTTCGGCAGCTGGCCTGGGACCAACAGCGGCCCCGCCCCCGCTTCTGGCCCTGGAACCAGCCCAGTTCTAGGCCAGGCCAGCCTGCCTCCATTGTCCTGCCCGGCCCTGCAGCCCTGCAAGAGGAGACAGGAAAACCAGCGTGGGAGACACTGCATCTCAAACCTCAGGCCTCTCCAGGACTCCCTCCCTCTCACGCCACCCCGTTCTCTCTGTTTCCTGTAGTGCCCGCCTTCCTGGCCAGGCTTCAGTGGGCAGCTGCTTCCCCGGGCTCCACTGCCCTGGGCACAGGCTGCTTCTACCACTGCCCTGCCCTGGTTCTCTCCCGCAGCATCTTCTGTCCGTCTGAGTGCCTCCCAGAAGGCAGGGCCATGCCGCCCCCGCCCCACCCATCACACAGGAGCAGGCTCAGGGTCGGAGCTGTGCAGTGAGAATAAACACAGGCTTGGGGTTCCCGCTGGTGACTCTAGGAAATCATTTATAGGCTCCCGGGGCGGGGGAAGGGTGGAGAGGATGGGTGGACAGTAACACCTGGCTTGGAGGGGGCCAGGAGGATGGACCAAAGACAGCAGGGGGGCAGCTGGCCCTCAGCACCCATAGGAGGGCGCCCGCTCGCCATAATGGCTAACAGTGGGCCTGTGTCAGCACTAGGGCTTCCAGGTCTGGATCCTGGGAGCTGGCCTGAGCTCCTAGGCTCATCAGAACTGCCCTGCACATCAGAGAAGCCCACCAGCTCATCAGGGGAAGCTCTAATTTGCTGTCAGCTTCGCTTTAATAGCCAGCGGCCCACATGCTCCCGGGCCCCCTGGGACGCCAAAGCCTGAGCCAGCCCGGAAAGGATTTGACATGGGTTGGGAAGGCTCTACAAGGCTCTGCTGGTGACCCTTGTCTCCCCAACAGGAAGAAGGAAGGGCTGAGCCCCCAGGCGAATGCCCCCTGCCCTGTCAGCCCTCCTGGGCTTCCCCATGGATGAGCCGGCTCGGTCATCGTTGGGACCCGGCCAGCGGGCTGCAGAGCACACAGGAAGCCTGGGGAGCCGTGGCTCAGAGCCTCAGCTCCCGGCAGCCGGGTCCCTGGGGGGAACAGTGGCTCTCGACAGGAAATTCAGATCAGTCCCCCACTCCAGCCAGGTCCCTGCAGCGCAGGGTTGCTGCGGGAGTGTGAGACAGCAGGCAGGTGTGGTAGACTGAGCAACTTCCCCTACCGATGTGTCTGCCTCCTCACACCCAGACCCCGCCATGGGAGCCCATTTGGACAAAGGGTCTTTGAAGGTGTTGAGATGTTAGAGAAGAATGTCGAGGTATGAGCACCCTGGATGATCCACCTGGGCCCTGAGCCCAGTGACATGTGTTGTTAGGAGGGCACGGTCCTGCCCCCTTTCTGCAGCTGTTCACAGGCCACCCCGGCAGGACTCCACAAGCAGCCGTTTCACTTTGAGATGGCTCACCATCGCCCCGATTCTCCGCAGCTCAGAGCGAGCAATCCCCACGCTGGGGCCCCCATCAGGGCTGCCAGGGAAAGAGCCTGCAAAATCGGGTCCCTGGAGGCCAAAGGGATGAGTCCACGTCATAAAGGAGGTCCTCGCTTCCTTGGCCCATGTCCTTCACGGCTCCCCAGTCTCGGCAAAAAGAGCTCCCACGTCCCTGCCCCGCCCCCTCTCCCACCTCCCTCAGCCTCGACTCCCCACCCTGGGTGCTCCAGCCAGACCGAGCTCCTCCCAACTCCCAAGTGTGCCTGCCCTGCACTTGCTGAAAATTGTTGGTGAGAAAGGTGGGCATAAGTCACCCACCCGAGCCCCTGAGCTTCAAAACTTGCCTTAGACCTAGTGTCAACCCACAGGGTGGGCACTGCAGAAGGAAGGAAGCCGCTCTGTACACCTCCAGGCAACGGTCCGACCAAGCAGCCCTAGAGTAGGGAGGCCCGAGGGACAGCCCATCCAGATCGTCACTCCAGCCCCTCCACCGCCACCCTGAGCCTGTGCGCCGTGACTTCAGAGTGCCCTCCACTCACCATCCAGTCACTGTGCTCATTCATCCATCCACGAATGAGTTCATCACGCTCTTCATCCCTTCATTCAGTCATTCCTCACGCCCTTCATTCACCATCGTGCTGAACGTTTGTGCCTCACCCGCCTCAAATTCCCATGTTAAAATCTAATCCCCAGGGTAATGACGTTAAGAGCAGGAACCTTGGGTCATGAGGATGGAGCCTTCACAAGTTGTATTAGTGTCCTTACAACAGGCTACCAGACAGCTAGCTCCCCACTTTTCTCACCAGGCGAGGATACAAGGAGAAGGAGCTGTCTGCAGCCCAGAAGAGGGTTCTCACCAGAAACGGGCCATGCCGAAGCCACGTGTGTCTCAAATCCTCCACAACTGCAAGGTTCTGTTGACGTGAAGCCACCACGTCTCATATCTTGTTATGCAGCCTGAACAGATGAACACAGCGCCTCCCCTTCACTCAGCACAGACTTGATTCACTCACTCAACATGAAAATATGCGCTAAGTGCCAGACGTTTGTCCCACCTCCCCACCCAGCCAGCTCCCACTCTCTGCTCCCTGTTACAGCAAACCCAGAGGAGCACTGTCTCCACTGTTTGTTCACCTCCTCACTTCACCTTCTCTCCCATCCTCTCCCATCAGGCGCCTGGACTCACACTCGTTATAGCCCACAGCAGCCTTACATCATCTCATCCCCGTTCTTGCTCATTATCTGTCCTCCCCTCTACCTTGTCTGACTCATCACAGTGCCTAGAATGGTACCACACAGTGGCTACTCCACCTACTAAATGAGTGAGTGAGTGAGTGAGTGAGTGAGTGAGTGAGTGAGTGAGCGAGCGAATGAATGAATGAGGGAATGACAGAGTGATTGAATGAGGGAGAGAGTAAATGAGTGAGGGAGGGAGTAAACAAGTGAGTGAACAAATGAATACGTGAGGGACTGAGAGAATGAGCAAGGGACTGAACGAGTGAGGAGTGAACGACTGACTGAGGGAGTGAATGCCTGACTGAGGGGGTGAATGACTGACTGACTGAGGGAGTGAACGACTGACTGACTGAGGGAGTGAACAACTGACTGAGGGAGTGAATAACTGACTAAGGGAGTGACTGACTGACTGAGGAGTGACTGACTGAGGGGATGAATGACTGACTGAGGAGTGAATTACTGACTGAGGGGATGAATGACTGACTGAGGAGTGAATTACTGACTGAGGAGTAACTGACTGACTGAGGGAGCTAATGACTGACTGAGGCAGTGAAAGACTAACTGAGGGGGTGAATGACTGACTGAGGGAGTGAATGCCTGACTGAGGGGGTGAATGCCTGACTGAGGGGGTGAATGACTGACTGAGGGGGTGACTGACTGACTGAGGGGGTGAATGACTGATTAAGGGAGTGACTGACTGACTGAGGAGTGACTGACTGAGGCAGTGAAAGACTAACTGAGGTAGCTAATGACTGACTGAGGGGGTGACTGATTGACTGAGGGGTGAATGACTGACTGAGGGAGTGAATGACTGAGGGGGTGAATGACAGTTGAGGGCGTGAATGAATGAGTGGCAGAACCCGTGCCTCAGTGAGGGCTCCTCACCTTCCCTTTCCACCACAGATGTTTGCGCCCTCCCTTCTCAGGCCCAGCAGGGACAGGAGCTGAGAGAGGTGCGTGTTGACAGAGGCCCCGCCTGCCACGTCTCCAGAGGCTGGGAACTGAGGCCTCAGGACAGAACCACTCAGCCGGCCACTGAGTGAGCCTGGGAGTGAGGTCATTTCATTTCTCTCAGTCTTGGTTCCCTCACACACATGCTGAGGACCCAAGCACGTCCAATCTGGGGGCCTAAAGCCCTGACATGACTGGCACCACCCACAGACCAGCACCTCTGCCCTTAACCCCCAGCTCTTGCTAGGCTTGCCACGTAATTAGTGGAGGAGCTAAGAACAGGTCCCTCGATCCAGGCCACTTTTGTGTCCTTGTAATATGCAACTACATCCTTGTTAAGTTAAAATAGTAAATGGCACCAAACAGTCCAATAATACAAACTGAGTTCATTTACACCTTGCAACCCCAAGTCCCTTGCTGTCAGAATTAACAAGGCGCACGGCTTATGCATCCAAACCTTGATATTTTTTCCCAAATGTCATTGCATGATCTACTTTTTAAAGGGATGGAGAGGCACATCCTGTTTCATAAACATGTCCACTGTCCTGACAAAGCTCTAAGCCCTCCAGAAAGTGCTTGAATCATTGTATGTTGACATTTAAACGTGCATCGGGAGGCAAAGGACCCCCCACGCCAGACACAGACACAGTAGCAACCTGCGGTGATAACATCGCCCTGTCAGAAACATCAGCCTTCATCTCTGGGCTGTCAGCAAGGCCTGGGCACGGGGCCAGGATGTGGTCTGGGGCTGAGTAACATGGGAAGAACTGGGTAGTGAAACCAGACTCTATGGTGAGAGCGGGTACAGAGCAAAAGTGGGGCCGGATCAGGTTTCCTTCCTGACCAAGCCCCTGGGCAGAGGGGCTGTCCCAGGTCCCGGCAAAGGAGGCACCGTCAGAGCTGGAATGTGTTTGTGAGGCCTGGAGCAAACGCAGCCACTAAGGCACAATGAGTACTTAAAGATGAGGATTCTCTATGTGGATTTCTGGCTGGAAAAAGAATAAAAAGATGCTCCAGTCCCCATCGATGGACAGCAATGAACCTCGGAGGCCACTGCCTTTTCAGCACATGAGGATTCACGCCAAAAGGGAGGGGACAAGAGGAGGGAAGAATCGATAGAATCACTCCCAACAGAACAGCCCCCCAGGGACCTGCCAGGCTGCAGCACCATCTGGATACGCTGCCCACACAAATGGCTCAATGGAGGCTTGAAAATTCTCCAGGTCTATGAGAACTGGTTGGCATGAAATGAACGTGCCCAGCACAGGTCTGTGAGAAAGGGAGGATGGAAAGGTCTATAATATGAGCAAGATGACCAGACCCAGGAAAAAGCCCAGAGGCCGGAAAGACTCTGAGAAAGTGCTTGTGCTCAGAGGCCGAGGGGAAGAGGGGTTGAGGATTGGAGCAGGAAAAGAGGGGGACATGGGCTTCCAGCAGGCAGCCTACAGATTCAGACCTTCAGGAGTTAAACGAGGCCTTGAGCCCAGCCAAGGGGACTACAAAGGAATTAGAGAGGTTTGCAAACATGTCAGGCAGCACTTGGCTGACAAGCAGACACAGGCGAAGCGGTCCACCCGAAAGATAATGATTTCTCGCCGAAACAGCAGTCCCATCTCAAGAGCAGGGCGCTGGCTGTCACAAACGTGACCCCTGTGCTCCGATTCCATCGGTGAGACTGACAGGTAAGAGTAGTTGTGTGCAGTGTGTAGAACGTGGAAGGAAGCACAGCCCTGACTGTCCTCGGTGGGTTCACCAGGACTGGGCTGTGAGTCTGCAATTCAGGGACATTCTGGGTGGGGCACGGTTCCACGAGAGACTTGATGTATGGTATGGAAGGGCCGTCCTGTTTTCACGGAGCTAATGAAGGGCTCGCCCCAGGCTCTTTGGGAGATGGGAGGAAAGGCCTCCATTATTCAGTCTCCAGTTCATTCATCAAAGCCTGCTGCACCCCTGCAAGTGACCCTTCGTGAGCACTTCCCAGGTACCACTGTCCTTGGGTTAAATCCTCCCTTTCTCACTACAGTGGGTCACGATCAGTACTGGCCATCTCTGCGTTTTATAAAAGGGGAGGCTGAGGCCCCAAGAGGTTAAGTGACTTAGTCAAGTTGGACTGGATCGCAGCACCTGCCCTCCTAACACGCCCCAGTCCGCTTCCACCTGCTTTGCTTCCTCAAAGCAGATCCAAACATCCCACCAAACACTAGCCCTCTCAGAATTACAAGCAAGGTTTCCTCCTACTTAGGACAAAAGAGGGGCCATGCATGAAAGATGAAGGTGTTATCCTGCTTTAAGAAGGAAAAGAGAGAAAGTCCCCTAATGCCTGTTCTGCCACAGTTTAAGTACGAATAAAGACAAGCTTTCACACAAATTCTGAAAATGCAACCACATTTCCAAAACCCAATTCATCCATCTTCACCTCTTGAGAGTGCAGTTGTTTTTTAAAACGTTTCTATCATATATGAAACGAATCGCCAGTCCAGGTTCGATGAATGATACTGGATGCTTGGGGCTGGTGCACTGAGATGACCCAGAGGGATGGTACGGGGAGGGAGGAGGGAGGGGGATTCGGGATGGGGAACACATGTATACCTGTGGTGGATTCATGTTGATGTATGGCAAAACCAATACAATATTGTAAAGTAATTAACCCCCAATTAAAATAAATAAAGTTATATTTAAAAAAAAGTTCCAGCACCAATTTACCACAGTGATGAAGCGCCTGCCTGCAATGCAGGAGATGCAGGTTTGATTGCTGGGTCGGGAAGATCCCCTGGAGGGGAGCCTGGCAGCCCACTCCAGTGTTCCTGCTGGAGAATCCCATGGACAGAGGCGCCTGGCAGGCTACAGTCCTTGGGGTTGCCAAGAGTTGGACACGACTAAGTGACTAAGCACGCACATACAGCACCGTTGTCCCCTCCCTAAAGGGCACAGAAATAAGGTGACTTCTTGCACGTGGAATCCCTGTGGGTGGATTTCTGTGGGTGCCTGATATGAAACTGGCGGGAGGCGTGGCTGAGAGTGTCAACTGCTCCCCCACCCCTGAGTTCTAACTTCTCAGTATGAGTGACACTCCCCAGAAAGGAGGCAAGAGGCCTGAATTCCAGATAATCTCCAGACCTACAAGCCTCATAGCTGTCAGAGGCTGCAGCAGACAGCCATTTGATCTGAGTGCAGCCAGTTGTCAGGAAGAAAGTTTTGAGATTCAAAGATTAAGGGCAGCTGAGAGTCTAGGTGTAACAACAGTGTCTCCTAGGCAGTGATCACACTTTAGAGCTGAAAGTTGCAGAAATGCAACACAAGGGGCTGTGTGCAGATGTGAGAGGTGGACCATAAAGAAGGTCGAATGCCAAAGAAATGATGCTTTCAAATTGTGGGATTGGAGAAGCAAGGAGTTCCAACCAGTCCATCCTAAAGGAAATCAATTCTGAATATTCAGTGGAAGGACTGATGCTGAAGCTAAAGCTCCAATACTTTGGCCACATGATGTGAAGAGCTGACTCACTGGAAAAGACCCTGATGCTGGGAAAGACTGAAGGCAAAAGGAGAAGGGGCAAGATGGTTAGCTAGCATCACTGACTCAATGGACATGAATTTGAGCAGACTCGAGGAGAGAGTGGAGGACAGAGGAGCCTGGCGTGCTGCAGTCCATGAGGTCGAAAAGAGTTGGATGCGACTGAGTGGCTGAACAACAGCAACAACGATATGGGGCACTAATTGGGCAGGAGGCAAGGAGGGGGAGGGCAATCCAGAAAGAGGCACTTTCAAACCAAGTTTTATTTTGAGTCTGTTCTGCTAGCTATAAATACAAACGTTACCCACGACAGGTTGTTGAGCATATAGAATGCTCCCTTCATCCCCATCTCCAAATGTAGCATATCTGCATCCCTGGAAACAGTCTCCCTCAGCATCTCCTGAACTCCTCCTGGTGAGTCTCCCTGTGGTGCAAGGCTGGACAGCTACCGCCTACGTCTCTGATGCCACATGGAGTGAATGCTTTCACCACCCTTGACAATGCAGGGATCAGTGCATTTCAACTAGCTGTCCTGGTTTCTGGTAGAGCCACTCTGGCAAACTGGGATTGGGAATAAAGTCACCACACCGCATTTTGATCCATTGTAGGTAATAGCTGAATGAAACAGACCATTGTGTTCTCTGCAAGGATATGGGATCACCCCAACAGCCATTGGTATCGCTGCTCGCTTCAGGAAAGCTCTCCTGATTCAACGGGTCTATATGCATCTGTTCCAATTTCTCTCTTGACTCCAGCTGCTAGGAAGCTCACAGAGCCAAATCTGTGACCCACCTTTAGCAACACAGCAAGTATTTTATGAGCTGAGCCTGTCCCTGCTCCATCCTTTTTGTCTTCTCTTTTCCTCACTTAGTTTATTTTCATGTTGCTTTTACATCTTCGGGTCCTCCCTGGTGGCTCAGTGGTAAAGAATTCTCCTGCAGTGCAGGAGACACGCATTCGATCCCTGGGTCAGGAAGATCCCCCAGAGGAAGAAATGGTTACCCACTCCAGTGTTCTCACGGACAGAGGAACCTGGTGGGCTCCACAGTCCATGAGGTTGCAAAAGAGTCAGACACAACTTAGTGACTAAACAACAACAACAAAGCCATCTCAATTCTTCTTTTTGAAAAACAACCAAAAAGTAGAGAGAGGAGAGAAGGTACATTAGCAAACAAAAAACTTTTAAAATACATTTCAAGGACTCCCTTGCAGCTAGGGTCACAGCCAGAATGTCAGTTCTTGGAAGCACTTCAGTAAAACCTAAATCAGGGGCTGAGCTAGGTGGGGAGGGAGGGGGCCGCTTGGTAGGGATGAGTCGGGGCTAACACGAGTGGCTCCACAGACGGACTTGCCCCCTGCTGGCTTCCTGACCTCGGACCAGGCAGCAGGTTTTCTAGAAGCTTAATCTTGGAGATTTGAGCTTTGAGGTGCTCTTCAAGCCTTTCCAAGCATCTTGAAAGCAGGTAATCCTGGTGTTAGATCTCCTTTCAGGGAGCCAGACAGAAGAGTCTCTTTCTCTGCAACTGCATCACAACAGATCCATTCTGTGAGCAAAGGACCGTTTGGTGGTGATGAAGGCTCAATGCCTGGCTGTTCTCAGCTCTAACACCCATCCCTGGTGGGAGGGCTGCCCCGGCAATACAAACACCGGTCCTCATATCAGAGACACTCTATAACACCCATCCCCGAATCTACAAACAGCTGCACTCTGAAACTCTACCGTCACCAACCTGGCACCATGCCCCATTTCAGACATGATCTGACAAACCAGACCCACGGAAAGGAAGGGCTCAGAGGAGCATGCGTGGTTGGAGCCTCCTGGAAACATGGACAACTCGCTTGGGGCATCACAATAGCCCTGACTCGCTCCAGTATTCTTGCCTGGAGAATCCCCATGGGCAGAAGAGTATGGTGGGCTAGAGTCCAGGGGGTCGCAAAGAGTGGGACACGACCAAGTGACTAACCCTCTGGCTTTCCCTAGTTGCCACTCTCTCTCTTTATAAACAAATGCAGAGCCAGCGTGACATCTGAGGAGCCGAAGAGTATGGAGACTCTGCCGCCTTCAGGGAAGTGACTCCCACCAGATAAATGTCAGCACCAACAAAGCACAGAAGAACAGGCTCACAAAGTGCTGAGCACATCCAGGCAGTTTGAGAAGCAGCCCTGGAGCCCAGGGTCAGGCTGCCAGCAGCACGTCCTGCCCCCTGACGGCTACACCCTGGCCTCTGTCTTCTCATCCGTGAAATGGGGAGGACCCTAGAACCAAGACAGGTGAGTGCACAGACAGGCCCACGGGGTCTTCACGGACACATGCTTTGCTCACCCCACATGTTCGGTCTGGCCCCAGATCCAAGAGCGATCTTCTGCAGAAGAGGAACTCCCAAAGCAAACTCCACTCCGGGAGGGGATGTATTCATGACGTTGGAAGGCCGAGAGGATCATGGATTGGAGAAGGGGGCTGGAGGGCCCAACAGCCCGGGACCTGACTCTGGGCACGGCCCAGCCCAGCCCCTTGGCCTGGTACCCTGGGCAGTGGGGGCCCCCTCGTGGGGGAACACACGGGCAGATGGGGACTTCTTTCCTTCCAGAAGCTCTCCTGAGAGTTTGGGGGGGCAGGGGGCAGAGTCTGGGGCCTAGGCAGCGACTCATGTCTCTAATTTAATCCAACCATCTCTCCTTCTGACGTTCAAGCAAATCAACAGATTTGCGGATGGATAAGGAGACCTCAGTTTGCCCCAGGAATTTCCAAACGCAGAGGGCACGGCAGGGCCTCAGAGCCCCGCGTTCTCCTCGGGACTCCCAGTTTCCTTTGCAGGGCTGTTTTCCTTGTCTTCCTCATGTCAAACCTGTCTGCCTTCGTTTGGCAGGTGGGGCTGCACCCACGGGTCTGCTGACGTGGGGGCCTGCAGCCCGGGTTAGAAAGCGGAGCTGCAAGACTTCTCCTCCACAGACTCTTCGCACCTCAGAAAATCTGCCTCCGCCCCGGCCCCTCTTCGCCTCCGCTTTCCTCCTCAACCCTTCCTGCCTCCACCCCCTACCTCCACCTCCTTCCTCACCACAGCCAAGTTTAAGCTGAGCTTCTGGAAACTCATTTTAAACTTCCCTGCTGGAGTGAGTGAGTGATAGTCGCTCAGTTGGGTCCAACTCTTTGCGACCCCATGGACTGTAGCCCACCAGGCTCTTCCGTCCATGGAGTTTTCCAGGCAAGAATACTGGAGTGGGTTGCCATTTCCTTCTCCAGGGGATCTTCCTGACTCAGGGATCGAGCACGTGTCTCCTGCATTGCAGGCAGATTCTTTACCATCTGAGTCATCAGGGAAGGCTACTATTAGGAGACATTTCTAAGTATAAAGACAGGGCAATTTAAAAAGCATCAGCAGATACATCCTTGACTTTATCTTATAATCTATAGGCAACACATTAGAATATGTAATGAATCCGTACACTTTTTCCAAAGGAATGACTGAGACAGAAGCAGCGATAAAGTTATAAATGACAATCGTCAATCAGATGAAATAATTTAGATGAAGCTTATCTCTCTCAAAGAGATGGGGGATTGAGCAAGTGGTCAGGAAGGAAATACAATGTGCTTTTAACTTTGTATGAAAAATAATGTTCAGTTCCATGTTGCCAAACACACTTCTGTTTTTGCCAAATAAATCCTGGACTTTAAATTACTGTCCCTGGTGGCTCAGATGATGAAGAATCCACCTTGCAGCGCAGGAGACGCGAGAGACATGGGTTCGATCCCTGAGTCAGGAAGATCCCCTGGAGAAGGAAATGGCAACCTACTGCGGTATTCTTGCCTGGGAAATCTGATAGACAGAGGAGCCTGGCGGGGACAGTCCTTAGCGTCGCAAGGGGTCAGACACAACTGGAGTGACAGACCCCACACAGCACATCTCAGTGTCATTCTAGAAAATTCTCCATACCGCCCAGCAAACTGGGGCTTGCTTCTGGGAGCCACAGAGGCTACAAGAGTGTCCAGTGGCTGGAAGGGAACCTGGATCAGCCAGGCACAGATCACTCAAGGAAGCATTAGTTTCCAGGGATTGACAGAAACCCCCCAGTTACATGGTCGGAGCAGCAGTCTCCTCCCCTCGCTGGAGGTTTTCCACCCGGCACCTCGCACTCTCCGGGCCGAGGGCCTGGGCTCTTGTGGGCACACACTTGGCCTTGCACTCTGCTCAGCGCAGGCCTGAGGAGTGGATGAATGAGGAAATAAGTGAGACAGGACACAGCAGTCAGACCCTGCAGGGCAGCCCAGCGTGTGTCACACCGCGTCATTCCGCCGGAAGTCCAGGTGCCTCTAGCACTGGAGAAACTCCTCAAACCGCGCCACCCCCCAGCCCCAGAGCCTACCGACTCTTAGTTTTCGAACAGTGTTAGTAAATATAGCAGTGCAGGTTTCCAGACCACGCGAGACTAGAAGCACAACACGGCCAGGGCAGAAATCCCAGGAGCAGTGAGAAGTGAGGGCTGGGAGCCCAGCCACTTCACTCTAAAGGAAAGGCCGTCTGTGACCCCGAGCCCCGAGAAACGCAAGAACCCAACCCGCTGAGACCTCTCACCCAGATGCCTGCTGGGTCCCAGGTGATATTTCCACCTAACGCTCACTGGAGCCTAGAGATGCTCACCCCAATTTACAGGTGAGGAAACTGTGGCTCGCCTGGTAGAATAACCAGGACACATTCGGCCATCATCAAGGCTGCCCCTGCCTTTCAGGAAACCACCCGAGGCATTTTGGAAAAACTGTCATCGAAAGTCATTAAAAGAAAAGGCATCAGAACTGCAAGGTGGCACTTAGGGAGCCGGGGCTCACTGATTGCGCCCTGCCCATCTCATCACAGCTCCCTGAGCACCCTGAGAAACGCACACCAGCTCACCCGTCCTCGGCAAGAGGCACCGCACTCGGAGAGGGGCGAGACGAGTCCAAGCGGTACAGCTGGGACTCGAACCCAAGGCTCTGAGCCCAGTGCCAGCATCCTCATCAGGCCGGCCCAGACCTCTCACTCCGGAAAACACCACTTCGTGCTGGACCAGAGCTCCGGGAGCAGGCTCTGAGCACAAAACCTCAGGACCAGCAGAGGAACGAATGATCCCTCCCTCCCCACGACAGAGAAGTGAAGTGGAACCATATCCAATTCAATACCAGCGCCGCTGAGGTTCAATATTTCACAGCCACCGCCTACGGAGAAAGGGCAGAGTAATGAAGCTGTTTTCAGGCCGACTGGACTCCAGAAGAGAGGAGGGAAGGGGCGAAAGGTCGCAGGAGGGAGACCGAGGAGTTAATAAAACCCAGGCCACGGGGCCGCCAGGGAAGGTCCACTTTCATTTTGGAAACTTGGAGTGTCGGATATTAAAGCACGGAGTCCAAGGCATGGAGGAGGGGGTAATCCACTTTGCCTGGAGGCCAGGCCACTCCACTGGTCCCGTGGGTTACCCCACTCCGCCAGGCACCCCGCTTTCTTGCACCCAAGCTTCCCAAACGGCACGGGAAGGAGGCACTGGGCCAGAGCTCTGTTCACACACGGGACACCGAGGTTCGGTTCAGAGACACTGGGAAGGCACCCAGAGTCACACAGCTGTCTTATGGTGGAGCCAGGTATACCCCCCAGATGTCCTGTTCCAAAGCCACGCTCTTAACCCTTCGACCAAGTGCCACCCGCTCCTCTCCTGGCACAAGCAGTAATCCCTGGAGACGCAGGGCTGGCCTGACTTTCCAATCAGAGGGAGCGGTTCAGCACGGGGACTTTGCTACATCCCCACTGTGCCCCCTGTGGTGGCTTCTGAGATTCTGAGAGCTCTGTCCCCCCTAACTCTGCACACTCCCCTGGGTCTCCCCACATCCCCCTGCAGCCTGGCACACGGTGGCAGGGGGGTGAGAGAGGCACCCCCTGGGGCTCACGCTCCCCTTTCCCGTGCGCCCTTCCCCCCTCATCTACACAAAGCCCTCTCACTCACAGTCACAGTCGCGTGAACTGGATCTTCCCATTTCACGGATGGGGAAGGGGGGTGTGCAGGCGGCCCGACTGCCCCAGTCACAGTTACGACAGCATCAGCAAATGTGACGGTCATGAGCAACGTCTCACGACTTCGAAGTCCATGTGTCTACACGCCCCTTGGAGGGGAGGCAAAGACTAAGGATACGGTGTCCCCCTGTGGCCCTCCTCGGCCTCACCCCACACACGGAGGGTGCTGACTAGCCACGCCTGAGGCTCCGGGTGCGTGTTCCACACTGTCTCCCCAGGGCCCCGTCCCAGGTACTGAGCCCTGGCGCCCACGGCAGATCCATGCTGCTGGCATGGTCCCCGCTCACTTCCTGCTCCCCTTAAATAAACAAGGTTCATTCCAACCCTCAGCTCGGGGTCTGCTCCTGGGGGAACCGAACCATGATGGAAGAGCCAGAATCCGTGGCAGGCAGTTTCCGCCGCGTGTCCACGTGGGTCCCTGGGGGCAGGCGAACGGGCTTGGCCCCGGCCGGCGGGGAGCACCCGTGTTCCTTCTCTGCACTCCCCTCCCCAGCCTTTCCCAGACAGGTCACGCCCCCTGGTCCCCCGGGTCTGCTTGTCTCTGTCTTCATTCCAGAGCCTTCCCATCTGCAGCGTGTCCTCCCGAGCACTTCTAAGGGCGCTGGGAGATGACACCGCAAGCTGCTGGCCAGATGTGCTGGGGATCAAGCCCCATCCCCACCTCTGGAAGCTCAGTTCTAATAGTGATGAGCACACAGCTCATGCCACATCCCCAGGGAGCCCAGCGCCTCCTGCTCCACGCGGCACCCCCCACCCCGCACTCGGCCGTATCTGTCCAGAGCTCGCTGGGTGGGAAACAGCGGCTGTCCCCGCCCCAGGGCAATAAGTAGAAATGATGACAAAGGAAAGAGGAGAGGGTCTCGCACAGCCTGGGCTGGTGGCAGACGTTGGAATGGAAACACTCTGGAAACTTTTGCTTCTCTTTGAATAAACATTCCTTCCCGCCTCCTCTGGGGTTCAGTTTACACCCCTGGAGCACAGGATCTGACGGCGATTATCCCCAGCCGGCCTCGGCAGATAGTATTACCCCGTCTGGAATCACCCGTCCCCTGGAAATCCCCAGCCCATCTCACAGGACAGTGGAGACCCGCTCCCCCACTGACAGGCTTTGCCCCAGGAAGCCTGAACACATGTGCCTGGGGATGTAGGCGCGTCTTGACTTGTTTGGTTTGGTCCAGAACATCAGTTCAACCAGATACATTCACAGAAAGAAACTGACCTGTTCTCCCACATATCCCTACATTCCATTGTTGCTGTATTTCATTGATTCTAAGACCTGAGGGCTTTTGTCGTCCCCCACCCCCCAACATTTTAACTTCTTTGAAACTGGTATGTGGCTTATAATCAATGCCATTCCTGAGTGGAGAATAAAATAGTGATGCAATACAGGGTGCAGCTAAGAGTGATTAAGTGCATGAAATACGGTAGCTGAAGTGCTCAAATACAGCAAGGCTAAGACTGCACCCCTTTTTCTTGCTGATACCCTACCTCACTTCACCCAGATCAGTTCACTGCAGGCCTTTCATACCATCCTGTGGTCGCGAGAATAGAGCCCTTTATAACGGGTTCACACTGGAAGTGGAAATGCTTACGAAAGGTGGCAAAGGCGAGTCTGGTAAATCAGAGAGACCCTCCCCTCCTCCAGCCCCATCCCTGTGACCTGAGCACACGTTCACACACTGCTCACACGCCAATCTTGCTGCCTCCATGCAGAAACTGCCCGCTGCCCTAGGGTAAACTCAAGACTGCCCTAGGGTAAACTCAAGACTTCCTATCAAAGACCCGAGCCCATCCCCTCTCCCCCGCCAAGCTAAGTCTCCCATCCAGGGCCCACTCGTCCCTTCCCTGAACACAGACACTCTTTCCTGCCTCAGGCCCTTTGCACATGCTGTTCTCCCAGTTCTCTCCAGCTGGAAAACTCCTATTCATCCTTCAAGACCCCAGGCTACCCATCGTGCAACCATCATTTATTCAGCGCCTGCACTGAGAAAGCTATAGCAAGCAAAGCAGGCAGAGTCCTACCCTCCTGCACTTTGCATGCTAGGGGAGGGGCCACAAAAAATTACACAGTCCACAAGAAAACAAGTGCCCTGGAGTGAAACTGTCGGGAAGAAGCCTCAGAAGGCTTGGGGTGTTGACATTTTAGATGCAGTGGCCAGGGAGGCCTCCCAGAGAAGGTGATGCGGGAGTAAAGACCCGAAGGAGTGGGGAAGGGAGGCACGTGGTCATCTGAGGAGGGCATTCCAGGCTGGGGGACAGCCAGTGCAAAGGCCTGAGATGGGATCGTGCTTGGAAGATTCAAGTGATAGCCAGGAGGCCAGAGTTCTTGCGAGGGAGAGGAACAAGAGAGGAGACTGCATGGAAATAGAGGGTGGGCTCTTCGGGGCCTTGGGGTCCACTGGGATCACGTAACTCTTTCCCTGAGAGAACTGGGGAGGCCAGGGAGAGCTCAGAGGAGAGCTGGGACCTTCTCAGAACACAAGATGGTGTTTTCACAGGATCCCTGTGTGCAGAGCAGACTGAAGGGACCAGGGCAGGAGCCGGGAGCCTGGCTGGGAGGCTGTTGCAATACCGCCCACCTCCATCAGATGCTTCCTGAAGAAAAGTCTCAGCATTTGGAGCTTGGCCTATTGTCATCATGGAAACACCCACTTCCCTTAGCAAAAAAGGGTCCCCACTCCTCCAAGTGTCTGCCCCGTGCCTACAACCACTAGAGGCATAGGCATGAATGAATGAGCGAACAAACTGATGAAGGGGTGAAGGGACGCAGGAGAGGACAGCATCATGACCAACCATTCGCTGGCTCTCCCGAGAGTAAGGCCGGCTGAGCTGGGGCTGGGGCGTGGCCAGCCCAGAAGGGCTGCGTTTCTAACCGTGACCACCATTCCCCAGAGAGGTATAGGGTTCTAACTCAGAAAACAGAGTCTTTTTTCTTTACCCCCTTGACGTCCCAAAATTTCTTTCTACTTATTGACACTTGGTAAAACAATTCACAGAAAGAGCACTCAAGCTCTATTTTTGTCCTCACCTCCTTGACAGCGGCTTTAAGGAGAACTGCTGGATCTAGGCGAAGCTTTTTTTTTTTTTTTTCATGGAAAGGCACATTTTAATTTTAGGTTAAGTTATTCTCAGCAACAATTTTCATAGCAACTATTAGACCCCAGACGATGACTCTGAACACATCCTGAACTTGGCAGAGAGGTGGGGGTGGAATCTGTGTGGGAGCGGGCTGGACCACCCCTGCTCTGGGTCGGAGGGACCCCCGGAGCCGGAGGGACGGGACCATGGGCCACACTGCCTTTGCTGCATCAGCTGGCGAGCACAGAGAGGCGGGCGTGGCGGCGGCCAGGCGCTCCTCCTGCCGGAGTTCAGATCAAGCCCGCTCAGCCGGCCTGTCAGGGTGAAGGCGCCAGGAGGGAGTCGCGGCATTTCTGGAGCGCGATGTGCCTGCATGGAACGCCCGCCCACACGCCTGCACTCTGTCTCTGCCGTTCATCTGCGACACGCAGATGTCCCTGGAGGAGAGGGCGAGACTCTAAAGCCACATCGCGTGCCTTTCCTGCGGCTGCCATACGAATAACCACAAACCGGGGCGGGGGTGCGGGTGGCTTAAGACAACAGAAATTCCTTTCCCTCCTGGTTCTGGAGACCGGAAATCTGCAATCAGCATCCCTGGGCAGAATCCAGGTGGGCAGGGCTGGGTCTCCCGGGGGGAGGCGGGTGAAGAAGGAATTCTGCCCCCAACCCCACCTTCCTGATCTCTGGTGAGTGAAGTGAAAGTTGCTCAGCCGTGTCCGACTCTTTGAGACCCCATGGACTATTCAGTCCATGGAATTCTCCAGGCCAGAACACTGGAGTGGGTAGCCTTTCCCTTTTCCAGGGGATCTTCCCGACCCAGGGATCGAACCCAGGTCTCCCGCACTGCAGGCGGATTCTCTACCAGCTGATCTCTGGCAGCTCCCAGCAATTTTGGTGCTTCTCGACTCCTGCCTGCATCTTCCCATCTCCACTTACGCCTGCACGGGGCCTTCTCCCTCCATGTGTCCCTGCGTCTCAAACCTCCTTCTCCCTTCCCAGGTTAGGACACCTGTCACTGGGTTTTGGGCCTGGAGGATGTCACCGTGAAATCCTTAACGTGATTACTTCTGCAAAGACCCTGCTTCCAAACAAGCTCGCATTCACGGGGTACCGGGGTCAGGACCAGGACCACCTCTATGGGGGACACCATTCAATCTTACACCCACCGTCAGGCCAAGGTGACATGGGCCCCGGTCAACACAGCACCCCACTCCACACAGCCCCACTGCCACCCCACCAAGCATAGGTGCCCCCCAGATACACCCCCAACTTCCTTTGCCATTCACTATCCCACCTACTCAGGACCTCTGCTGTTTCAGAGAATGACAAGGCCATCCTCCTGGGACACCACCAGCACCCTGATGTCTGGTGGTCCTCAGCCCAGCACTCGGACGTCAGCTCCACCAGGCCAGCAGCCCTGGGGACTGGAGGAGGCGGCGCTGGTTAAGTGGCTCCTGGACTCTGCTCCCTTCCACCTCCATCTGCCCCCTGCCAACCACCAGGTCCCGAACCCTTTGTTTCCAGGCCAGGCCTCCTCATCCCTCCCAGGATCCCTGCACTCGCTCCTCCCTGGAGTCCCAGTCTCAGTCCTGCCTCCAGTCGCCTTCCCTCGGTCTCACTAACACCCCATCTAGAAGGTCTGATTATCAGACTGCCCCCTCCGTTCACCCCATCAACTTACTAACTCAGCGATCATTGCCACCCCTACCCCGTGCCCCAGGCTGGGGTCTCCTCCAGACCCTTCCGCAAGCTGACCAACTCTCCCCAGAAAGCCCACAGGCTTGCCACCCTTTGTACCTGCTTTGAGACACATGTCCGGCATCACCTCCTCCATGCAGCACCCCCTGATTCTTCTTCATCCCGCGGGCTGACTTGGTCCCTCCTCAGTGCTCCCACCACCTTTTCAGCTTCCTTCACTTGCAGGCGGGTTCCCCACTCGTCCACCAGGGAGCCCCGGAAGACAGGGTTGGGCCTCATTCTCTGAACAGCCCTGTCCCACTGATAAGCAGCAAGGCTGTGCCAGCCACAGGCCCTCGGCCACGGCTGTGATTGCTACTGAGAGCACGCACCATGGCCACTTTGGGTGCCAACACCTTCAACTAGTTGGCCGCCGTCACTCGACGGGTGGCTGGAAGAGGCGAGTAACTGACAGACTGGTATGTGGGCAAACCAGGAGCTGTCTGTTTGGACGGTCATCCCTTTCCAGAGAAGCCACCTTCGCCAGCTCTCCCTGGAGCTCCGACTAAGGGAAGGGGCCACACAAAAGAAAGGAAGCTTTGGACCACTCGGGAGGACCCACCCGGGCGTTTGCTGAAGGATCCTGAGCCCACATCGGCTCACCCCCAGGTCCGCCCCCTTCCCTGTGCAGACGTGTGAACATTGCCCCGTCCAGGGATCTGAGGCTCGGGGTCCATCCAAGGAGAAGGCCTGAGAGGCCCTGCCCTGCAGGAGGGGCCAGGCCCACGACTCAGATCAGGTTTCAGACTATGTAGAAGACCCACCCGGATCCCTCCCGGAAAGCCCCTCCTCACCCGGCTGGCGCCAGCTGGCTCCAACTCGCTCACCCGGGCAGGTGGTTTGCCAGCTTTCCTGAGCACAAAGGTCACCCACCGGTGCAGCTGTCACAAAGGACACCTTTACCAGCGGCAGGTGCTCTGACTACTTATCAACAGACAGGCCGACAGCCCCTCCCCACCGGGCCCAGGGCAAGCCCAGCTTTGCATGAGTTCAAATCTCTCTCTTTTATCTACCAAGTAGGGCCAAGGAGGCTGGCAGGACCAGACAAGGCGGGAGCATGTCCCCAGTCGGCTCCAAGTGGGAGACAGAAGCCCCCACCAAATCCAAACGGGACACTCAGAGCTGCAACTGCCTGCAGGAGGCTTCTCCAAGAACCCCAGGCGCTGCCCTTGATTAAGCAAAATATCTTGTGCAAAGAATTGAAATAAACATCCCTGGATTTAATACACCACTCTATGTAAAAAGGAGGCGGGGGGCGGGGTGGGCAGTTAGCCGCAAAATTTTAAAGGCCTAAGGAAAAGGAAATGTCCACTCATTTCTAACAATCCCTCTGTCTATCCCTCGTGGTAATCATTTTCCAGCTAAATCAGGAAAGAGGCACTGGTTTAACCCATTCATTCAGTCAATACACATTTACTGAGAGACCACCAAGTGCTTTGAGGGGGCTGAGCCCATGCTGGTCTTGATACCAGCCGTGCTCACCGGCCTTCCCAGGGACGCCCCAGCCTGCCACACCTCCTCCCCCAAAAACTTCAGGACACCCCATGAGCAGGCTACAGCTAGGAGGGCACTGCAGTCAGGCAGGCAACTTCCGAACTCCACTCCTGCGTCCCACAGACACCACCGCAATCTTTGTCTCAGCATGGGACACCCCACGCTGTCTCTGTGTCTGCCTGTCTGTTCCTCAACCTTCCCGGAGCCCCCCAAAGACCCCACCTGAGGCCTGGCACATTTGGGTCCTCAGGACACAGGTAGGGGTGTGCATGAATGAGACTGTGGGTGGAGGAATGAGGTTCTCAGCCAGCGCCCCACCACCCCCAACCGACAGTGGGGAGGAGACACAGGTGTGGTACCCGCCACAGGCTCGGTGAGAGTCCCGTATCAATGCCAAACAGAGTCTGGTCATGAGGCCCCTCGCCCTGCCTGGTTCGGGGGATCCCAGGAAGAGGGCATCCACTGTGGATCCTGCCAGCCTCCCAAACCCAGCACAGAGGCGGGCAGCCGCAGATGTCACCGGTCCCCTGGCCACGGTTGCCTTGAAGCAGCGTCAGCAGAGAAGATGGGTTTAGTGACACCCACTGCCCACGAGGCTCCTTGCCCGAATGCAGGAGGACCCCCACGCAGGGGAAGGGACCACGTGAACCCTATACCAAGGTCACTCACACACAGAGCAGCTTCCAAACCAGGCAGAGACATGCCAGCTGCCTCCAGGGACAATGGGGAAGATAACAAAGCTCAGGGCAGACGCCCTGCTCCACTCCTATCTCGGCTCTCGCAGAACCAGGATCACAGGGCCTCCCGGGCAGGGTCCTGCCTGCCCTCCAAGCTGCTCTTTCCTGCATGTGTGGACACAGTTATGGCGTGGAGGCAGGGCTTCCTGAGGCCCCAGAGCCGCTCGAGCAGGAGCTGGACTCTTCCTGTCTCCCAAGTCCTCCTACGCCAGGTGGCCGGCCTCACTACAGATCAGCTATGGCCAGAGCCTCTCTCAGCGCTAATCCTCACTGAATATTTACAACAGTCTGGGCCTTCTCCACGCACACCTCTGCCCTTCACAGGGTCACGGAGCCCATTTTACAGATAAGGAAACTGAGGCTCACCCAGGTGACATGATGCAATCCGGCTCAATCCCGGGTCTAGACGTTCTGGTTCCCTCCGCGGTGTTCTGGGAACAGCAGGTAAATGTATTCACTGCTGGGATGGGCCCCCGGAACCTCAGGGGTGCAAAGAGTCCAGCTGCAGGACCGCTCAGAGCTCCTCCAACCCAGACGGCAAAATCCCACGTAGGCTGGCTGAGCACTGCAGTTATTTAGCCAAGAACATCTGGGCTGCGTCCTGAGGCCTGAAGACAGGCCCTGATTCCCTTCACCTCCCCAAAGGCTGGGCAAGGAGAGCAATGCCCCCAATGCTGGCTGGAAGGCAGAACAAAACCCCAGGGCACAGGCCCAGGGTCTGCTTGGCCCCCATAGGACAAAGGCTTCCTGGAGGCCAAGGCCTTCCCAGGATGGGAGCGGGTGCCCAGACGCTGACCCCCGACGTCCCTGTGGGTGGAGGTCACAGCTGTCCGCACTGGCTCCCTGGAGGGCATTGGAAGTAAACCTCGCCCACGGAGCTCCGGGTCTCCTGAAAGCCCTCGGGGGCCCTGTGGCCTGGAGACCCCTGTCCTGAGCCCAGTGCACCTGCTTACAGGCTCCGAGAGCTGGACCTCAAGCTCCCCACCCAAGAAGAGGGGGTGCTGGGCAATCCTGCCCTGCCATCTCAGGGACGAGTAAAGGGAGAACGTGGGACCAACTCAGCACAGCCTCAGGGTCGCCGTGTGACTCTTCACACACCGTCTAAGGGCAGGACCCCGAACCCCAGGGGTGGTCGGTCAGGGAGCCACGAGATGGCTGGGGTCCACTGCTCAACCCTCTCCTGGTCCGCGACACATGGCCTCCATCAGTCAACCCTGCCACGTCCCCTTTGGGGAGAGTGTCCCACGGCCCTGGGACCTGGGCTAGGCGCAGAGGGCACCTGGCTGCGGACGGCAATCTTCTCTCACAGGGTGAGAAGAGAATTCAGTGAATTGGCTGCTGTTGAGGGGGACAGGGAGGGGGAGCCCTGTTTCAGGGGGTGGTGATCACTCATGTCCCGGGAGGCCCGCACAGGGAGGCCAGGACTGCACAGGACCAGCAGCAGAGGGGCTGGGGTAGTGAGAGTAGAGGCGGGAGAAGCCCACGGCAGGGCTGGGTCCCGGGAGGAGAGGGACACATGCCTGAATCCTTGGAACATCTCCCCAAAATGGACCAAGGCTCAGGAAGGTTCCAGAATACTTCCAAGGTCACCGGTCAGGGCAGAGGCTGGGGGCAGACTGTTCTCCATATCATATGGCCTCAAGGGCCAGCATTTGGGGGAGAGATAGTCCCCACTCCCACATGAGGACCACCCAGAGCCTTCTTCTAGGCCAGGAGGTCCAAGGGGGTCCCCCTGGCAGTCGCAGTCCCTGGGGGCACTGCCCCCGCTGCAGATCCGCCCGCCTCAGCCAGCCCCACACGGCACTTGCAGCTGGGCCGTCTATGCTGCCATCTGGACTCTGTACTGACACACACCCAGTCAAGCCACCCGTCGGAGGGCAGGGATAAGCCACAGCCATGCCGTTTCTGTGGCCACAGTTGCTAAGGGGTGTCCTGGAGGTCACTGCCACACGTGCCCAGCGGCCCCCCGATGGGAACCCTTAGAAGGGTGGCCACGTGCTCTCAGCTTGCTCTCAGAGACCCTCCTTGACCGCCTTACCACCAAAGAGCCCCAGCCACCATCCAGGCGTTCTCTGCATATACGGCTGACCCTTGAACAGTGAATGCAGGCATTGGGGTGCCAACCCTTCGCAGAGCCGAAAATCCGTGTATAACCTAGGGTCGGCCCTGCACACCCACAGCTCTGCATCAGCAGATTTGGCCAGCTGCAGGTCTGTTAGCACTTAATGTTGGAAAAAATCCGAGTGTCTAAGTGGGCCCGCAGAGTTCAAACCTGTGTTGTTCAAGGGTCAACTGTATTTCCTTAGTAAAACCTACCCCTACCAGCAGTTACCTGGGACTTCCGTTTGTTGATTTATCCCTTGTTTTGTGCCCCTCACACCAGACAGAAAGCTCTGAGAGGGGAGGGACCTGTAGGTGTCCTGTTATTTCTCTATCCTAGAGCTTAGAGAGCGGCCTGTAGGGAGAGGCCCTCAGTGGACTGAGGATGGATGGATGGAAGGATACATGGATGGAAGGATAATGGATGACGGATGGATGACGGTTGGACAGGTAGATGAGAGACTGATGGAGGCATAGATAGATGGGTGGGTGGATGAATGGCTGGATGGTAACATGAGTGGATGGGTGGGTGGACAGACAGATGGGTAGATGGGATAGACAGATTGATGGACAGATGAGTGGAAGAATGAACGAATAGAAAGAATAAAAGTCAAGAATAAAGGAAGGAAAGACGGAGGAAGAGAGTACCCACACCTCCTGCCACTCTTGGCAAAGACCAACAACAGAGTGCTCTGCAGTTTCAAAAGGAAGAAAAACAAATCTGGAGAGCTTCTTGGAGGAGGTGGCCTTTGAGATACTCCCTGTGCTGAGCACAGATTGGCTAGATGGGGAAGGTACAACCAGATTCTGCATGTTAACTGGGGCCTTTTGGAGTTTTCCTGATTACCTTCTCACTGCATCAACACCGTTTTTATAAAGCTAATTTCCCGATGAACCTCCACTCCCAGGACCCCTAAATCTTGCTCAAATCTATCTTGTGTACACATAAAATGTATTTATCAATATTGTTTGTTTTCTTTCCCCCCTGGATTGGAATGCAAATTGCAACTCATACATAATGCAAATTCTCCAATCCACACAAATCAAACGAAAAGGACCTTGGTTGGCTGGTTCTCCCGTTTCTTCACAGGATGCGTGGAGGGCTGCGCTCAGGGGACGCTGGCCTAGGCACAGCCCCTGCAGCACCTGCCATCCCCAGGCAATGCTGCTGTAAAGGATGCTGCTTCCTTTCATTATTTCTCAACCCAGCGTCTCAGGTGGTTTGCTGAGGAGCCTGATTCCCAATCCACTGTAACTGAATAATCAATTGCTGCTTCCTTAATAACTGAATTTATTAAATGCAGAGTATATACAGCTGATCATTCAAGGAACTAATTTGCAAGTCAGAGCTTTTGAGGGATGGTCTAAAAAGAAGATCCATATGCTTCATAAATCTGGGAAGAGAAGGAAGAAGGGAGGAGCAGCAAGGCAGGGAAATAAATTTCCGAGGCGTGATTTGCGTCAATAAATATAATCTCACACCTTGGCCCTGGGTGCCACGGCAGACAAGCGTCACACTTACTAACGAAGCGGCATGGTGAGCCTGGACCAAAACTCAAGACGTCGTGCACTGAGGCATTCATGGAGCCGCACCTGAGCTGCCCAGAGCCAGGCCCTTCCTTGGAGGGACTTCCGAATTCCAGAGCCTGAATCCTCTACACGGGAATCACCAGCCCCCACGGCCGTCGTGGGCTGGTTGGTCCAAAAATCTGCCTTAAAAATGTAATGTTAAAAGGATTTCCCTGGTGACCCAGTGGTTAAGACTCTGCGCTTCCACTGGACGGGCCACCTGGTCATTACTAAATTCACGGATGGCACCAAGGCAAAGGACAGAGCTACTGAAGTGCCCTGAGTCCAGGACCCGGCGCAGAAGGGAGAAGAGGATGCCCAAGCAGGGGCAAGCGGGCCCAGCTGAATGGGGCCACCACCTCACCCCAGAGCAGGGCGGAGATGGGCAAATGGGTCTGGGGGAGGCAGGGGAGCTTGAGCCAAACAGAGCCTCAAACCTGTGCACACAGGGATGTTAAGAGACTTGTCCAGAGAAACCTTCCCTCCCGGTCAGCAGGGGGTGAGCATGCCAGCCCAGCCCTGCTCCTTGCAGGGCACCAAGCCAGACAGCCCATCCTGCCTCTTTCAGATAAGGGTTCTGACCAGTGGGCGTCCCCGGCCTGGGCAGTCCGGCCTGACCACCAGCTCCATCCTGCAGGTGAGGTCCCTGAGTGTGTTAGGGAAGGAAAGACGGCTCCCCTGCACGAAAACCTCCTGCTGCCCTCTGCTGCCCATGTCTCCAGGGCCGGAAGGAGGGGGCCAAGTGATTCACACATTCTCACAACACCCTGCCCCTTCGCCCACCCTCTGGGCCCTGGATGGGAAAACCTCAAACCCTGCTCTGAGTAAGAAGAACTGAGAAATTCCCACTGAGTTTCTCAAATCACCAGCCAGTGAGCACCCCAGAGCCGCAAATTAACGGTGATGCCTTGTGACGGGTGACAGACCGTCTCCATGGCACCCCCGACGCCCACGACTGCAGGGCACTGGGCTGAGCGGCCGGGGCTGGAGCCCGCGCCCGGCCGGTGGATGCCAAGTGGCCCCAAGGAACGTGGGCAACATCTGGGGAGGAGCAGCAAGCAGGAGTGAGGGAGACCCTCCAGGGGCGGGCACCTCCAGGGTCTCCTCTCACGGGGGGGCCTTCCTCCCACCCCCCGGCCCCACTGCAGGTGGAAGCCCTGCGTAAGCATCTGCCCACGGTGACTCGGAGGCCTCAGTGCTCCTGCAGGAAAGGCTGCTGGCACGTTGGGTACAACCATGCCGTCCAGAGCCGGACAGCCTAGGTTCGAAGCGCAGCTCAGCCGCTTGCTAGCTATGTGACTCAAGGCCAGTCACTCAGCCTCTGTGTGCCGCGGCTTCCCTACCTGTTCAATGAGCACAGTAATCAAGGCACCTGTCCCACTGGGGCGGTGGGAGTGTGAAGGGAGTCAGCTCACCCTGAGGCCCAGCGCGCAGTCGGCTCACAGGTGCGAGCCGTCACAGGTGCCCCTTAGGCTGCTGATACCCGAGGGCAGAGTCTGCTGGAAAGATTCAGCTGCCCGTGCAGAATGGCCACTCTTCTCAGCCAGGGCTAGAAGTCTGCCTGGGCGGCGTCCTTCTGGAACGAGAGCCCTCGCCTTTGGCAGTGCTGACTCTGGATGCGGTGATTCTTTGCTGTGGGCGAGCCTCGCAGGATGTCAGCAGTGCCCCTGGCCTCCACCCGCAAGGTGCCAGCAGCACGCCCTGCGAGTCGTGACAATTGGAAACTGCCCTTGAGTGAGAAGGTCTCCCGGATCCAGAGGGAAGAGAGACATCTGCGTGCCTGTGTCTAGAGGAAGAGGGGGGAGGGGGAGAGGGGGGAGGGGAGGGAGGAAGGGAGGGGCCGGGGATATGAGGGAGAGGGAAATACAAGGGGGAGAGTGTGACAAGGGGGAGGAGAGCCAAGATGGAAGAGAAAAGAAGCTCTTCTGGGAACCACAACCCCATTGACAAAAATCAAGTTCACATCCAAGACCATCCTCACGGCTGGTTCCACAAGGGGGGCCTGTGAGAGGCTCTAATACAGAAGGGGTTTTGCCTTTGCCCCTGGACCCAGCGTGGAAACGGAGCGATCTGGGGTGTTTTGTTTTAAATCAACTTCTTATATTAGAAGGTTCTAGAGTTACGTTCAGTCACTCAGTCGTGTCAGACTCTTTGCGACCCCAGGGACTGTGGCTCAGCAGGCTCCTCTGTCCATGGAATTCTCCAGGTAAGAATCCTGGAGTGGGTTACTATTTCCTCCTCGGGGGATCTTCCTGACGCAGGGATCAAACCTGCGTCTCCTGTGTGCAGGTGGGTTCTTTACCTGCTGAACCACCGGGAAGTCTTCTGGGGTTGTAGGAAAGTTGCAGAAACGGTGCTGAGAATCCCTGAAACCGCCGCACCCCAGCCCCGCCACTGTTAGCTGTCTGCGTCCCCACGGTGCATTTGTCAAAGCTAATGAGGCAAGACTGATGATACCATGATAATTAACGAAAGCCCATGCTCCATTCCAGTTTCTTCAGCTTTCCCCTCGAGTTCCTTGGGTACCCCAGGACCCATCCAGGACACCAGGCGACATGGTCCTCACATCCCCCAGGCCCCCCGGGGCTGTGACTGCTTCTCACTGTCTGGGCACCTCACAACCTGGGCAGCTTTGAGAATCTCTGCGCAGGCGTCTGGCAAACAGCCCCTCAGGGAGGATTTGCCGGATGTCTTCTCATGACCGGACAGGGGTCACAGGTTTGGGGGGAAGAGCCCAGAGGGGAGGTGACCTCCCCCCATCATGTCGGGGGCGCTGCCGTCCACGTGACCAGGCACTGCGATTGACCTTGACCCCGTCGCCGAGGTTGTGCTGGCCCAGGATTCTCCACGTCCGGCTCCTCTCCCCCGACTCTGTGCTGTTTGCGGGGAAGCTGCCGGGCACAGCCCCTACCAGATGGTGGGGAGGCGGGCACCCCTCCAGGAGGGTAGAGGGTCCCCGTGAGTCACCGGGGTCTCCACATGGTTTGTCTCTTCCCTGGTCTGCATGTCTCCGAGTTGTCTCTCAGGACGACCAGTCTGTCTGAGCACTAACCCCTCGAGCCCCAGACCAAGGGCTCTGAGTCCCTTCTGATGGGAGGGGAGGGACTGTGGCCAGCCCGCCCACAGGCCTCCGCAATCCGGAGCCACTGGAGGAAGAAGTCGGTCCAGGCTCCCCAGCTGGGCATCACGGCCTCTGGTCACGGTCCCAGCACTGGGGATCCATTCCGATCCTGACATGCTACCTCCCCACCCCACTCTGGCCCGACTGACCACCCTACCTTGCCCCCTAAGTGACCCCCCCTTCCCACCACTGTGCTTCCGCTCCTCCCAGCCCTCCTCTCGCCCCCGCCCCTCTTATAAAACCCTCCCGCTTTCTGCAAGGTCCAGCTGGTGAGGACGGGCCAGCCCACTGCCCCTGCTCATTGTAATGTGAACGTGTTGTTTCCAGGGCTGGAGAAGGCTGGACGCAGCCATGGATTCAGGATGGAACCCTGGGGACGTTGCACCCAGAGCCGCCCCCTGGGGGGGGTTCCTCCTCCCCCCCCCCCCGAAAGGCCTGAGCGTCTGCTAACAAACCTCCGTGGGGAGGACTCCTGGGGATGAGGGACTTGGCTGTGGGAGGCGGGGGACAGGCTGTTCTGGAAAGCTTACAGCGGGGGAGGACCAGGGGACTCCCTGTTTAAATGCTGAACTGCTGCCATGATCCCCACCCAGACCTTTCAGATGCCTCTTGGCCCGGAGAAACCAGGCCTCCTGGGGTGGGGTGCGGAGGTCTTAAGACCAGCCGGGTGAGGAAGGGGCGGAATCCAAGCAGTGCAGGGGGTCCAAGTGGGGTCTCCACCCGGAACACTGGTGTTGACTGGGACCGCCACACCGCCTCCAGAGGCCCCATCTGGACAACAGAGACCAAGCCGCTCGGCCCAGTGATCTGTCTGCTGGGGAGAATTTCCCGTTCGACTGTTTCAAACATTTCAAAACGAAATACAGCAACGATTTCAGACGCCACCCTGGAAGACCCAGGCCGGCTGTGGCTGGGGAAAACCATTTGCTCCCTCAATAAACAGTGGTCCCTGCTTACAACTATCACCCTGGCACTATGAAAAACTTCCACCGAAACAGGAATATTTTTAAAGGGGTGGGTGATAAGGAACACCCTCTTGACCCAGCCCCCCTGCCCCAAGAGCGGACATCTCACTGCAGACATAGGCACTTCTGGCCCTGGGGCTCTGAGCTCTGCCCTGCCCACCCAGGCCCAAACCGTACCCCGTCAAGAATTCCCTCTCTCCCAGCCACGCCCGTCTGCCAGATCTTTGAGCTCGCTGAGGTGCCTGCCACAGGCCCTTGGCTCAGGCAGCAGCCTCCGCCTGGACGACCCTCGCCCCCCTCCCCCGCCCTCCTGCCTCAAGGCCGCCCCCAGCCAGCCCCTCTGTCCCCTCCAGGGTGTGCGTGTGTTAGTCGCTCAGTTGAGTCCCACTCTTTTCGACCCCAAGAACTGTAGCCGACCAGGCTCCTCTGTCCATGGGATTCTCCAGACAAAAATACTGGAGTGGGTTGCCATTCCCTTCATCCAGGGGCCACTCCAGAGTAGCGGTTCTCAAACTCCAGGAGCATCGTCAGCAAGCCCGCCCCTGAGGGCATGAAAACACATCGCCAGGCCGTGCCCTGTGGTTCTGACTCAGCAGGTCTGGGGCCGGGCCGAGAGCTTGCGTTCCCAGCACAATCCCAGTGGATGCTGCTGCGGTGGTGGCTGGTCCAAGGGCCCCCACTCAGAACCACTGTCCTAGCAAGCTCGCCCCACACCCCCACCACGTCTGACCCATAACAGAGGGCCCCCGAGATGGGGCTCAGGGCCACGCACCCCTCCGCTCTACCAGACCATGATGGTAACTCGCCAGTCAGCAGAGAGCGTTGGGCACCCTGGGGGACGTCTCTCTCGGTCACTGCTGGTCTCCCCGGGGCTGGGCACGGCGCTCGGCAGTGGAGGTCAGCACAGATCTACCGAATGGAGCAGAGACCACGACAGATTCTAGGAGGATGCTCCAGAAAGAAGAGTAGGGGTAGAAGAGGCTCCTCACCTCACGTAAGCTTGAGAGGCAGAGGCGTAAGCGGAAGTAAATTGCAGGACTTATCAGGGCCTTTACTGGCAAGGGGACAATGCACCTCTTGAAGAGGCCAAAGGACCAACCTCCACACGTGCAGGACTGAGGATCTCTTTTTACACAGAGCACCTTACGGAGTTCCCATCCCAAGGAACCTGTTGTTCAGAAGGGCTAATGGCACACACTCACACACACACACACAAGTATGACACCAAATTAAACCCACATGAGTGCATCAGCTTCACAGTCACTAACACCCTTTGACGCCGGTTCCCGGGGCAGAGAACCACGCTCTGTATCAATGGCTGCAGAGACACCGTTTCTTTAACCAGTCCCCTGTGGGAAGCCGTTTGGGTCGTTTCCAATTTTTCACCATCACAAACAATTACAAGAAGCATCTTCTTGTCTGTGCACGTCAGGTCACTTGCCCGAGCGTCTGCTTTGCAGAACTTCCTGACACTGTAAAGTTCTGTCCGCTGAATGTGCAGTAGTACTGGACACAATAAACATAGGCGTCCTGGAGCTGCAGGCGTGTCGACAGGCCTTGTGGCAACCCGGGGTTCCTGACACGGAACTCGGTACTGTAGGTGGGAGCCACCGCTTCCAGAGAATTCTCAATGGAATGAGGGGCCCCCAACAGGGAAGGGTCATCCTGGAGCCCACAGACAGCCCCCTCACTTCCTGGTCATGCTCCCACCCGGCCACCACCCAGCCAGCCTGCCCTCTCAGACAAGTGACAGGGGATGATGTCTCAGCCTCCAGGGACCCCAGGTTCCTGAGATGGGCGGCGGGTGCGCCACTGCAGCTCAGAGGACCCAGGCCTGCTCTACCCTCTGGTCCCTGTGCCGGGCATCTTGTGGGGACCCCTCCCAGGGAAGCATCTTGGACAGCACACCCTCCCTCCTCACTCACTTCATCTCTGAAGGGACTCCTGCACGCGACGGGGCCTTTCCCTGATCTGTTCCTCTTCCTCTTCTGGAGTGACCCTGCCCAATCCCACCCCCTCAGCGACTCACCTCGGAAGCAGCCCACAAAGTGACTTCACTGATATACTCAGGGCTGCCAGGGAGCTCTGAAAACGGAGCTCTTGGCAGAGCATGACCCCCAGGCCCCAAGTCGCTGATTAACTGGACTCTGGCTAAACTGAACACACACCCCAGTCCTTCCCCATTGCACAGATGGGGAAACTGAGGTCTGCAGGTTTCCTTCTAGTCAACCTAACCCAGTTAGGTTTCTGGGAAACAATGTACTCAGCTGAAACCCCAGCCTCCTCAGACTCCATGGCTCCAGGGGCGGCTGTATGACCCGGTTCTGAACCACAGGACAGAAATGAAAGTCACTGGGTGGGGCTTCTGAGATAGCTTTTTTAAAAGGTTAGGTTCTCTGAAGTCTTCCCTTTACTCCTCACCTCCCTACCTCCCTCCCTCCTGCTTGGAATACAGACGTGATGCCTGGAGCTATGGCAGTTATCTTGTAAACAGAAGGATAAAGCCACACATCTAGGCCAGCAGAGCAGGAAAGCAAGAGGAGCCTGGGACAGAAGCTGCCATCCCAGCAGAAGCTGGCTTACCCCAGACATTTTCTAGAATGGGACAAACACAGTCTTAACTAGGTAAACCACCAGTGGCCAACTGCCCCCCAGAGCAAGGGGCTAAACTGAATTTGAATCAGATGGACAAGAGGCAGCTGAAAACTGATGCCAAAGGGATCAAGAGAGCTTTGAAGGATAGAGATGTCAGGGAGACAGGTAACATTTGGGAGTGTCTACTACACCCAGGCACCAGTCTATCTCTTCACAACTACCCAGTCAAGACACCAATAGATCATATTCTACCAATCACAGAAAGGAACACCAAGGCTTAGGGAGGAGAGAATTCTCCCACTTGGAGTCAAAGACATTGGGAAAATACCAGAGCAAAACTCAGCAACCTGGTCTTCTTGGTCCAAAACTTTCTTCCCACATAACAGCCTCCCCTCAATCAAAAATAGCATCTCATGACTTAAAGTGAGGCCTCCTGTACCTATGAGATGAGATCCTCCAACAAGGGGACAAGGCAAAATGTAGCCTTACTCCCCTAATCCTTCCTCCATTCTGTTAATACCAATGTGTGTATTTCTTTAAAAAAGAAAAAACAAAAACTCCTGGTTGTTCAGTTCCTTAGGAAAATTTTACGATGACTCCTCACGAAACAAATTCCTCTAAAATTTGTTCCTTCACATCGCAGAGCGCAGAGGCAGAACAAGAAGAAAGGACGGAGCTCAGAAGACACTGTGTAAGTCCCTGAATCAAGTCATACCTGAAGCTAGATTTCTTCCCCTAGAATTCTCCATTACACCAACCCATATACTGCTGGATCAAGTCATACCTGAAGCTAGAGTTCTACCCCTAGAACTGTCCATCACACAAACCCATATGCTCCTCTTGTTTCTTTTTCTTAACTTGAACTGGCCTTCTGTCATCCGCACGTGAAAGGGTATCACCCTCCAGGACCCACTTTGGAGATGAAGAGCCTGAAGTCCAGAGAGTTCTGTCTTAGCCTGAGTCATTCAGCTTTTTGGCGGCAGAGGAGGGACAAGGTCTCTGCTCTAACTCTTGCTCCAGGGTCCTCAAAATCCTTCATACCGCCTGGGTCTGCTCCCCTCAGCAGACCAGCCAGCACCCTGGCACCGTGGTGGTTCAGGCAACGTCTTAACCAAAAGGCCCGGTTCTTTTGGTTTCAGTGAAAGCCTGAGCTTCTCTTATTAGGTGGCAAAGCAAGAGGGAACCCGCTGTTCTTGGCAGACTCACGCCGACTTCTAAACAGCCCCAACTGTGGATGCAAGAGCCCCGCGTGCCCAGATGTTTCTTGCCTGTTTGTACCCAACATCTCACCTTCTCAAGTACATGAAAGACCTCGGGCTGGCCGCATCCCCACTGTTTTTATTTCATACCCAAATATCCTGACATTTGCCTCTCAGCCGGGGAGACCTGCAGACTATCAGGGGATGTTTGGAAGATAATCATTCCATGAGATCCAAAGATATGTCTTGTGGACATAAATCTTAGGAAGTCTCTATGGAAACACACGAAAATGCATGTTGTTTTTATTAATACTCACAACGAAACGTCTCTGGGATACACCACTCGTTTAAACCACACCAGAAGAGCCAACATGTTTCTCGTTACAGAGGATCCATGGGGTTTTTAAAATTACGGATGGATCAACCTACAGAAAAGAAACCGCCCCAGTCCAGGAGGCCCGGGTGATGGGGTAATTGCTAGGTTGAAGCAGACTGTCACCCTTTCTTAAGTAAGACGCAGTCTTGCCTGAGCCTGCGGAGGGCAGGGTCCCGCATGCGGAGCCTCTCAGGGGCCTGAGGATAATGTCCGTGGAGAAACTCAGCTCTTGCTGGAGAAGAAGAATCTGAAGGGCCCAGTCCCTTCCTTGTTGCTGTTCACACACATCTGTGCCGCAGTAGGAGGGGAGCCTGGGTTCAAATCTGGCTCTCCCACATACCCCTGCGAGGCCTTGAACAGGTTACCCCACCACCGACCTTTACTTCTTCATCTATAAAATGGGCATCTCGTAGTACTGGGTTGGCCAAAAAGTTCATCCTGATTTTTCCGTACCATCTTACACGCATTCATGCTGAGTCGCTTCAGTTGCATCCCACTTTGCAAACGTGTGGACTGTCATCTGCCAGGCTCCTCGGCCCATGGGTTTCTCCAGGAAAGAATCCTGGAGTGGGTTGCATGCCCTCCTCCAGGGCTTCCTCCCCACCCAGGGACCGAACCTGTGTCTCTTACGTCTCCTGCGTTGGCGGGGGGGTTCTTTACCACTAGTGCCACTTGAAATGGCAACCTGCTCCAGTATTATTGCCTGGAAAATCCTATGGACACAGGAGCCTGGCGGGCTACAGTCCGTGGGGGTCATGAGAGTTGAACATGACTGAGCAACTAAAACCACTACTACCACTTGAGAAGCTCATAACATCTCACTGAAAAACCCAGAAGAACTTTTTGGCCAACTACATACCTATCTCCTAGGAAACATGGAGGCTTAGATGAGGTGAAAAGCCTTTGTAAACCTTTGGATCTGGTCCAGGGTGGACTCTCCCCGGTGGTGGCCAAGGACGACTAAAGAAGGCTACGGGAGGGAGGGAGGGTAGGATGGGGGACACATGTACGCCCACGGCCCAGTCATGTGAACGTTCGGCCAAACCACCACAATATTGTAAAGTAGTTAGCCTCCAATTAAAATTTTTAAAAGGAAAATAAATGAATAAATAAATAAAATTGGGTAATAAAAGGGAAAAAAATAAAAACATTGAAAAAAAGAAAGAAGACTACAATTGCCCTGGCACCCCTCCTTTCATGAGGGGAAATCTATGAGCACCACCCCCACCTTGAACCTGGGTGGCTCTACAGGGTCTCCAACCAAAGAACACAGTGGAAGAGCCGCCGTGCCCATGTCTGGTTCCAGGTCTTAGGACACCAGCAGCCTCCACGTCTCGCCTTCTGGGATCCTTAACGCTTAGGACCGCCATGGTGTGAGGAAGCCCAATGCATGAAGAGGCCACACAGAGACAGACCAACACCAGCTGGCCCTCCAGCCTGTCCAGGCCGCTCCAGCCCAGGAGAAGAGTGAGGAAGCCCTCGTGCATGTCCAGCCCCATCAAGCCTTCAGATGACTCCAGCCCCACCACCATCTGACCACAGCCAAGCAAGACCCATGCAGGTGGGTCCAGTCAACCCTGATAACCTTTATAATACTAAATGACTGTCTTAAGACACAGAGGCTGGGGGCTGCTTGTCTCTGAAGCATCATTGAAACACCCTGACTGACAAAGCCGTCACCCACGTACCATTGCTAAAGTGACTGAACAAGGGGTAAGGGGCCCGAGAGGCTTCCCCGGTGGCTCAGACAGTAAAGAATCCACCTTCGGTGCAGGAGACCTGGGTTCAGTCCCTGGGTTGGGAAGATCCCCTGAAGAAGGAAACAGCTACCCACTCCAATATTCTTGCCTGGAGACTCTCATGGACAGAGGAGCCTGGCTGGATGTGGTCCACGGAGTTGCAAGGAGTCAGACATGACGGAGCAATTAAGCACAGGCATGCATGCAAGGGGGCCCGAGATAGTTTAGATGATGATGGCTAAGACCCTGCTGGCCTGATCTTCTGGCCCAAGTCCTCATCCCTCCAGCCCCATACACCAGCTGTCAGGGGTCCCGCCCCTGAGCTGTCTCCATGCTCTGGCCTGACACAGAGGCTAATCTTTCCCACTAAGACCATGAGCAGGACGCTTTATCTCTGCAACATCTGGCCTCTTAAGATATTGACGTATTTTCTGCAAAACTCTGAAGAAAGCACGGGTCTTCAAACACTGTAAATACTACTGAAGAATTACATATCTTGAAAGAGAAATGAAATTAAATAAAGGCCAAGAGACCTTTTAAAATCAACTAGTCAAGATAAGAAAACTGAGAATGAGACACGCCAGGCGCCCAGCCAAGGTCACGGAGGATGAGACTGATAGCCATAACCATTTCCAAAATGCTTCCACACACAAGGCAGTTCAGCACGCCGTCTCTACTTCTCATAAGAAACCGACTAGACAAGGCCATCATCCTCTTTTTTTTACAGGCGGGGAACTGGAGGCCCAGAGAGGTCAGGTAACATGCTCAAAGTCACACAACGGAGGTCACACACCTGGGGTCCAGATGTAAAGCCCGACTCCAAGCCATTGTCCTGCACTGCCCTGTACGTCAACAGAAGCAATGCCTGGCCTGTAACCTCAGCTAATGTACACAGAGCATCCTCCAACTGGTCGTCTCTGCTCCACGCACCGCCTCTCCATTCAACCCTACCTGTGGGGTCACGGAATTGTCCCGATTTACAGACGAGCTTTCTGGGCTGGGGAAGGCTCTGCTGCCACTGGCCGCACATGGCAAGAAGCTGAGCCGGCATGTGAGCTCAGGCAGGGTGACTCTTCGCGGAGCCGGGGCCTCCCAGCTGTGTGACTGCTGGGCCCAGGTCTCAGGTCCTGACACCCCGGGATCCCCGTCCTTGGGGCACCTCTGCTTATAACACAGGGAGTTCAGGAGCTGGGCTTTTTTGATGACTAGGGCTGGAGAGGGGTAGGAGATTGGTGCAAGAAGAAATCACGCCCTCCTGGGGCCTGGATTCTGGTTACAGGAAGGGTTTATAAAGCACCTCCCTCCACACCTTCATATATGACCCCTCAACTTGCGCGCCTGGCTGACATCACTGGCGATGGGGGGACAGACAAGCCCTGGGAGAGAAGAACCTTGGCCATGACCCCTTGCTCGTCCTGGGCGAGGCCAGCCTCCCTGGACCTCAGTTTTCATGATCCACAAAGAGAGAGCTGGCAGTGTTCCAGCTCGGTTAAGACTCTGCATTTACACCCCAGAGCCTCCAAACAAAACATATAGCAAACGTCCCCATGAAGACTAATAAATTTGCTTCTTCGTTTTGTTTTACGACGCCGTTTAGGGTTGGCCAAACAGCCAAAACGCTTCAAGTGCTGAAGAAATGGTTTTCATTATATTTTAAAGGAATGTTTGGGTACAAATATTGCATTGTTTATTCATTCCAATAATTTTCTTTTCCAAGTATTCCACCGAAAACCAGATAATGGATTTCATTACTCAGAAACATTAAAGCTTCCAATAAACGCAAAAAAAAAACCATTGAAGACAGCGTCGTCCATCCAGGGTACGTAATCCTCAGTCAGCCACATCAACTCCACTGGAAACAGAGGCTCTGCCCTGAGAGTGCACACCCCTGCTAGCCCAGGATCCGCTGGTGACCAGCGCCCGTGAGGCCTGCACACCGAGTCGGGCCAGGGCAGCACACTGACCCCTCACCCAGTGCCTCCAGCTTTCGGAGAGAGGGTCTCACCTCTGCTTGTTTGGCACCTGCTGTGTGTCCCGTGGAGAAGGCGGGGACGGGGGACATCAGAGCAGACTGCCTGGAGGAGGAAGCCAATGGGTAGCACCGGGCTGGATGGGGACCCTGCCCGTGGAGGAGGCAGGGTGGGAGGTGGACAGCAGGGTCAGGGGAGGGAGGGCTGGGCGCTCATCACCAGCTCTGTGTGGACACTCAGGTAGAAACCCTTCATGCTCAAGATGCAAGGACGGGGTGACTCACCCTGTGGGCACCGCTCACAGGCAAGGCAGGGCACTGCACAGGAGCTCAGAACGGCACCCCCAGACTGATCTCCAGCTCTGACCAGCACACCCCCCGCCCAGGTGCTGCCTGGGGCCTCCACCAGGCCACCCATCCGCAAGCACCAACGCTTTGGCTGGAGGAGAACCCGAGCATTCCTTTTCTAACCAAGCCCTGCAGGGACCCAGACGTATTTGGTGAGGGTGCCGAAGAGAACAGGAAAGAGCCAGGTAGGGGGGTGATGCCCCACGACCTGTAACTTCTGAATCCTGAGATCTACAGATTAGACACGGAGCACAGGTGCCAGTGAAGAAAAAAGGATGAGGGTGCAGAAGCTTCCTGACTGGACGTGATCAGGTACCCGGAATGCAGATTCGGAGGCACGTGTTGGGGGGCGCAGATGACCCAGGCCGTGGAACCCTCCAGCCTTCTCTCCTGGCCTTTTTTGCCTGGCCGTGGTTTCTGATGTCAGCCCAGGACTGAAATATACACAGTGTGGAATTGCTGGTGGGCGGCTCTGTATCCCCTCAAAATGGACTTTCAGGGAACTGCGGGTACCCAGGCCAGCCTTCCGTCTGCTGAGCTGGGGCATCCGAGCCCCTGTGTGTGGAAAACCAGGCAGGCCAGCATCACGGCTGACACTCGGCCGCTAAGCGCAGTGAAAGCCGGGGCTTAAATCAGAGCCCCTCACCCCTTTCGTGTGCCAAGTCGCTAACATGGTGGCTGTGGGTGCAGTTTCCAGAGCAAAGAAAGGGAGCTATCCACCCATGGGAGACTCCACAGTAGGACTTCAAGGGCTCCTGAGTGTCTGGGATTTGAGGACCCCTCAGCAAAGAGGGTTCAAGGGGCCACAGGGCCTGCAGAGTGTGTGCAGATAACAGAGTCACCCCCAAGGCTCCCTGAGCACCTCGAGGGCCCAAAGGCGTCCTCCAACTCAATGATGGGCTGCTTCCGAGCTGCATCCCAGCTCAGGCTGGGACCTGTGACCTCCTCCCCAGCCCCTGCCATCTCCCGGGGCAGAGCCAGCCCTCCCCACCCCATGCTCGGCCCCCAGGCCTTTCTCAACCCACCTGTGAGGTCGTCCCTGCCCAGCAGCCTCCTGTGCATGGGAAACGCTCCAGCCCTCTGTGGGCCAGACACAGGTCTGCGGTTCTGCGGGCTAACAGGGACACGTGGTTCCTAGGGGACAGAGGGGGCCATCCCTGCCACCCTTTGCCTTTATGGACGCAAAGTCAAGTCTGAGCCCAGCTCAGAGGCAGTGCCTTTCGGGGTTCCTAACTACATTGCTTCCTTCCCCCAATCATGGTCACTCAACTCCGTGGGAGTGTCCCTCAGGCGTGCGAGCAATAGCTGTGACAGTCTGCTCCATCATTGACCCAAGATTCCCTGAACACACACTCCTGTGCCAACACTGCGGCCCCACGCATTTAACCCTGAGCTTTGGGACCTCGGTGGGTGGCCCTGCTTGCGTCACTCACTGTTCCCTCGTCTGTAAAGCAGAGTAGTCCAGCCCACCCTTCAGGCCCCTCTAGGGCTGTGCCCAGGCCCCTCACCCCTGGTAGGGACATACGTATCCACACAGCAGAGGGTGAGTCACCTGTTCAGCCCCACGCTGACCGAGCACCTGCCCACCCAGCCTTGCTCTAGCACTGGGCGGGGGGTCAGGAGGAAGTAGAGCGCCCCCACTGCAGTTGAGCCTCATCCAGCCCAAGCCAAGCACCCCCTCAGCACCCTGGGCACATTTGAAACCCTCGACACAGGCTCTGTTCCCATTTTACAGATGAAGAAACTGAGGCTTTGTGTGCAGTGGCCATTCCTTAGCGGCTCAGATGGTAAAGAATCTGCCTGTGATGCAGGAGATGCAGGTTCCATCCCAGGGTCGGGATGATCCCCTGGAGGAGGAAATGGCAACCCCACTCCAGTATTCTTGCCTGGAGAATCCTATGGGCAGAGGAGCCTTGTGGGCCATAGTCCAGGGGGTCGCAAAGAGGCGGACATGACTCAGCCACTGACAATTTCACTTTCACTTCACTTAGGAGAGGGGAGAGGCAGGGTTGAAGCCAGGTCTTTCTGAGCCTAAAGCCCGAGATGCTGCAGGGGGAAAGCAAAGCAGGCATGAGGACTAGTGGGCCGGTCCCGCAGCCAGACCCCTAAGTCCCTGAAGCAGGGGCTTTGAGGAACGCGCAGCCGCGTCCAGCACACAAGGGTGACGGGAGTAAGGATGTTCCCAGGCGCCAGGCGGGCTATGCCGAGTACCCACCCCACCGGCCGCAGGTCACCGACTGGTGCAGCTGGGGTGGTGAGTGGGGAGAAAAGGGCCTCCTTCCAGGCTTGAGGTTGTGGGAGGGGGGCGGCCTGCCCTCCCCTTCTGCTCCCCCTGTTCCTGCCCCTGGCACATCCAGGGCACAAGGGGACCCATGCCCTCCACACCTGCCCACCCTCAGGGGTCGGGGGTGGCCCCTGGGGTTCCCTGCCTGCTTCCTCCCCTCCTCTCCCTGCTTCCTCCCCTCCCCTCCCCGCTTTCCCACACAAGGACGCCCCGGGTGCTGGCTGGCATGCAGGCTCGCATCCTGGCCTTGCTGACTTGCATATTAAGGCACGGGGTTCCCCCCAACCCAACCCCCCAGCATTCTGGAAACCTTCTGCTGGGCAGAACAATACAGTTGGAGGAGCCTCTTTGGCTGCAACTGCCTTTTCCTAATTGCCTGAAAAGGGTTTCCCCTAATTGTTTAAACAAGAGTTTGGGGTGGCGGGGGCAGCAGCTCAGGCCAGTCTGCAAGGGCTCATGGGGGCACGGGGGGCTGGAAGGGGGCCTTGGGTGCTCGGAACCAGGGGGGCTGTGCCAGCGCCCCCCTTGTTCTCGCCTGCTCTCCACACTTTGCATGGCCTCTGAGAACGCACGGGCCCTGAAAAGGCCTTGGCAGGCCTGCCGGGGACCCTGTGCTTAACATGCAGGGCAGACGCTGGGGTGGGCTGGGGGGTGGGGGGTGGGCGGGGGGGGGGATTGGGGAGGAGTGGCAGGGATGTCACTGGCAGGACAGATGTCACCCACGCCTGGGGGAACAACAGCATCTCATTCAACAGCAGGTCAGCAGCGGCCGGGAGAGACGAGCCGCGCAGAGCCTCACCCGTGGATCCTGGGACGGATCTCAGGGATAAATCACCACGTGGGTTAGCGCCTGAGTCTAGGAAAACAACACTCACCTCCCCAAGCTCGGCCTGAGTGGAGGAGCCTCCGCTCTGCGGGTGGCTGAGCTGGGGCTTCAGCCAAGCTGGGCTCTGAGGATGGCGGGAGCCTGACAGGCCTGGAGGGCAGGGGGCAGGGGGCAGGATGCCCCTTTCCCAAAGCCTTCAGAAAGGGGAGCGTCCCTTCTCGGCCCACATGGGAAAGATAGGAGCCGATCAGGGGTGAAGAGAGGCAGGGAGGGACGTGGTGACCCCATGGGGGGTGGGGCATGGCGAGTCACCGCCAAACGGACCGGGGCTTCCCTTCTGGCCGCGGGCCGCCCTCAGCTCCAACAGCACCCCCACATGCAGTCAGGCCCCACTATGTTCCCGTGAAGGGAAGGGCTCACAAGAGCAGGTGTGAGGTCAGGCTCTGCTTCCAGCCCCCTAGAGAGCTCTGCACGCCCAGGTGGGGTCTGAGCACCTGGATGTCCAGAGGGTGCCCCTGCCGCAACTGATGAGTGCAGCTCGAGGGGCCTAAGCTGTTTGTGCAGCGGTGTGGGTCACACTGCATGCCGCCATCCCTCCGGGGGTCTAGGCATTTGGGAAAGTGCCAGGCAAAGGGTGCAGGTGTGACCAGCTCCCAGTAAAAAACCCCGGGCGGGCGGATGGACAACACTTTCCAGCAGTTGTCGTAACTAGACGGGGGGGAACGTGTGTCCTGAGCCATCACACCTGAGATGCCCCCGGAGCTTGTGTCTGATGCTCAGCCTCACCCCACCCAGCTGTGCCCCTGGATCCTGCCCTGCAATATACCAGAGCTTTGAGGAGGGCTCTGTGCCCAGTCCCGTGAGTCCTCCTGTAGGCCACCAAATGTGGGACTGTGCTTGGGAACCCATTTCTCTGAACGCAGTTCTCTGGCAAGGCCTAACAGGCAGAAAGATGGCTAGGGTCTCCTCTCCTAGAGTCCCCACCTTTGCCCCAAACCCAAGACTATGGCCAAGATCCAGCCCCAGCCAATTTCTGTAGCTCAGCGGACAGCCTCAGGGTTGGGGAGATCAGAGTTGGGGAGACTAGACTAGTCCATCTGATAATCAAGAGCATGGTCCCCCAGATTTGTACAGGGACCCACCCACAGTGAAAGAAAATCCCTGGGGAGCAGAGCTGCAAACGCATGGCTTGGGAACCCACCTGACCACCCGTTCAGAGGACCAGATTCAATGTCCCTTCTAAAACTCACCGGGACGTGCCACTGGCCTTCCTGGGAGCGTCCCATTTGAGCAGTGTTTTCCAGGGCTCAGAGCCCTGGGCCAAGTGACGAGTCACAGGCACATGGTCACGTCCACAGCTAAGTCTGCTACAAGGTCAACTCCCTCAAACCCTGGGAGGAACAGCTGGAGGTGGAGTTGGGGCAGAGGGCATTTTGGCCAAGGGACCAGGGAAAGCTGTCCCCAAGAGCTGACATTTGCACTGGGTCCCACAGCATGAGGAGGCTTGTGAAAGCAGAAGGAAGATGGAGACATTTCTTTCCCGAGAGAGAGAGGAAAGGACAGGCGAGTCTAATTGGTTGCTGGTCAAGGTAGAAAGGAAAGCGGGGTTGAGGCCAGCAGGATGGACACTGCACATCCCGCTAAAGGTTTAGGGACTGAATCAGGAGGCAACAGGGCTTCCAAAGCTCCAGCGCCGCGCATCCTCAGCCCCCATCCAGCTGCTTCCACAGGGTGGAGCCTGACTCTGGCCCCCACGGAGGGTGGGTGAGAGAGCCTGGCAGAACCAACATGGCAGCTGGGAGGGGCTAGGAGGCCAAAGCCAACCAAGGTGATGTCATAACCCTGAGAGACACCCCTGCTGGCAACTTCCTCATCAACCCAGGGAGGGCGGCCCCTCCCTGGCGCTGTGTGGGCTCCACCCGTGTCTTGGCATCCCCACCACGTGGCACAGAGAGGGCACACAATGCGGTCAGTTAACGGGCCACACGGCCAAGAAGGGGGCACCCCAAAGCCAACCAGAGCTGTCCGCCCCTCCGTCCACCAGCTCCCCCATTTGTTTGGCAGCCCCATGACATCAGCAAGGAGATCCAGAAGACCTAGAGAGGTGTGTCCAAAACGGCGCGCGAAGGATGAAATACGGACGGCCTGACCGGGGCCCCTCAAGAGTCTGCAGTCGCCAGCGATCAACCAGCCCCAACTCCTGGGCCGGTGTTGTCCAGTCCTTTCTCTGCAGTGCTGACCGAGGTCCAAGAGGGACACGGAGCAGCAAGGCCTGGACAGAGGGGAGAAGCCAGGATCTTACAAAACTGGGCGCTCTTGGTCCAAAGGCCAGGCCCCCATGAGCCTCTCTTAATACCCCAAATGAGATGGGGACCTCTGGAAGGAGCTGTGAGGCTGACAGGGGCTCACGGAGGGCATGGGTGAGCAGGGTGGGCATTTACAGATGTGGCGGGGCCACACTGCCTCACTGCCTCCAGCCCCCTGGGTAGTGAGTGCAGCTGGATTTATCATCCCCGCGTGCAGAAGGGCAGAAGGCCTGGCAGCTATGCAACGTCCCAGGCCGCTAAGGGTAGGTTGCAGATTTATCAGATAAAAATGCAGGACCCACAGTTAAATCTGGATTTCTGAGACAATACAGGTTATTCAAGTAGTTTCTTAGTACAAGCATGACCCTTGCAAACTTTGGATTTGAAGTTCGAGTAAACAACTTTTTTTTAAAAGTATAGATGGTTAGATGGCATCACTGACGCAGTGGACATGAATCTGAGCAAACTCCGGGAGGCAGTGAAGGACAAAGAAACCTAGCGGGCTGCAGTTCACGGGGTCGCAAAGAGTCGGACACGACTGAGCGACTGAACAACAACATCCCAAACAGGACTCAGGAGAACACTTACACTACCAAAGTATTCACTGTCCATTTGATTCAGACTGAACGGAGCGTCCTGTATTTGATGGGGTGCCCCCAAATGAGGATCAAGCTGGGTCTGAAACCCACATCTTCCACTGCAGCCGCTGTCTGTGAACGGGCCCTGGGGTTTGTCGTGTATCACCCACTGCCTCTCCAGGAGAAGGTGATCAGTTACGGCCATGAGACTCTAGCAGGTGCCAGGGCTGAGAAGGCTAAGTCCTCTTGCGAAGACAGTACCTTGCACTCCAGCATGATCCTGCCCGGGGAAACACGAGCGCTACAGAACCGCCCAGAAGCACGGCCTCAGAGCAGGGCCCCGGGCGGCCAAGCTCTGCTCCTCCCCAACCTGGAGAAGCAGGGAGGGGGAAGCGGTTCGGCAGAATCAGGAGCAGATAATCACTCCTAATTACCATCACTGCAGCCTCTGTGCTCCCCAGCAAATTAGAGTTTATCTTTCATTCCAGCTGACACCCTGGATTGGCTCTGCGTTCCGTATCAAACAAATTATGAATCCCCAGGAAGAACTCCTCGCCAGTAATTTGCTGGTAAAACACTTTTTGCAGAAGTAAAACCTGATTAGAACGAAGCTCGCCTGTGAACACTTCTCCTCCTTCCTCCAGAGCGGGTGGAGTGTTGGTACCCACCGTCGGGGCCTGGGTTTCCCAAGTGGCACTAGTGGTAAAGAACTCACTTGCCAATTCAGGAGACGTAAGAGACGCACGTTCGATCCCTGGGTGGGGAAGATCCCCTGGAGGAGGGCATGGCAACCCACTTCTATAGTCCAGGCATGCACACGCCCACCCCCTCACTCCCTAGAGCAACCAAGCTGCCCCGGGCGGACAGTGCCCCTCAGGGGCACTTAGAAGAACTGCCTGCCCTGCAGTCTCTGGGACCCCAGCTGTTCTCCTAGACAGCCACAGTGTGGGGACACGCCTTATTTCTTTGAAAAAGATTGACCCAGCCTGGATTTGGCCTTACACATAGTAAAGAACACGGCTGCAGCATCCAAAGCCCTTCTGGTGCCCAGGGATCCCCTTCCACTCCTCCACAAAGCCGCCCTGCACCTCCACCACCTCTTCTAATTAAATCTGTTCGTCCTCAAGCGCCCGCATCCAAAATTAATGAAATCGCTGTTGGCTCTTGTGGAGTAGTACATCTGGGCCATTGAGCAGTCGTGGTCCAATCATGTCACTTTGCCTCTGCAAACTGCAGCCTCACCTTGCAGACCCACTCTCACCATGAGTCAAATAGACTCTCGTCTCCATTGCCATTGCATCAGAAAGAGCACTGCCTCTGAGAGAAAAACAAATGCACTTCACGTTTCAGACGACAGACTTTCAGTAACACCCCTTGGTCCACCGTCTGTTAGCATCTTTTAAAACTCCTGAGTGTTTCAGCACCGTGTTCCTACAATTGTGTTCTCTAATTCAGGAGCAAAAGAGACACCTCCAGAAAAGTCACATTTCAGGTGGATCGTGGTGCACATCTTAGAGAAATTCAGCTCAGTAAAATGTCCACGACGGAGCGAGGGCAGGAAAAGGAGGACTCAAAATGCCACCTCCTTGGGCCCCATCACACGGCTTCCTGGGAGCTTTCTTACGTGTGATGTGATGTGGATTTGCTCAAAACATCCCCAAGGGGTGTTATTGTTCCCATTCTACAGATGGAACACTAGAGGCTTAGAGACACTGACCAGACACTCCAGGACACAGAATTATGTCTGCTCACCTCACCACAGCATCCGTGGCATCAAGCCCAAGACCCTGGTCTGCAGCAAGAACTCAACAAGATTGCTGAATAAACACGCGAATAAAGGGAAACAGACAACCGGTCCTGCCAGCGTCAGAGCCCCATCCTGGGACTCCCAGGCTCACTCCACCTGCTGCTGGCTCCACTCGACAGAGACGGACGCAGGTGGGGTCCCGTCGGAGGAACAGCCAGGGCCCCTGCAGACGCCTGGGTGTCAATCGGGATCTATTCTCAAGAGGAGCTGATGGGTACAGCAGGACAGCCGTCAGAAGGAAGAGGCCTTTTTCTAACTCAAAAATCGCTTTAAGCAGGAGTTCCCCTGGATGGGGAGCTTTCGCTGGGCATTTTGAAAGGCCATCTATTTTTATTGCAATCAATTTTGTTAACATTGGATTTCCTAAAGAAGAAGAGGGGAATTGCCCACGTTATCTGCTGCTTGTCAGAAACCACATTTCTATTTCCACTCGCGGCTTGACTGGAGGCCCTGGCACACCTCCTCCGGGTACTAAAAATAGTGGCCTGCCACCGAGGGGCCAGCTGCTGAGGGCAGTGTCGCCGATGGCTGAACCAGAGCTAAGGGGGCCCTGCTGGCCCCCCGGGGAGCCATCCGACTCCCCAAGGCTCAGGGTCTCCGTCTAGATCAGGACAGCCACTTCTCACACCTGAGGTGTGAGCCTGTGGCAGGAAGTCAAGACCACAGTTCATGAGCTGCTCACAGTGGGGGCGGGGGTGCTGAGAACACGGCCTCCAGCCCCCTTCACCTCTTGGCCTCGTCTCCCATCACCCTCAGCCCCTCACTCACTGCCCTCCGCGACTGGCACTCCGCTGGTCCATAACACAGAGGGACACACTCCTGCCCCAGGGCCTTTGCACCTCCTCCAGCCCGAGCACTCGGCACCAAACGCCCCCAGGGCTCACCTCCTCCCCTCCCCACAGCGAGGGCGCCCCTGGCTGCCCACCTTGGAGCGTCTCCTGCATTCCCAGATGTTCCCCTCCCCCTGCCCTTTCTCCCCTCCCCCTTACCCCACCCCCAACATTTTATTCTCTCCATTGCACATCACACACTCTCACAGGGGTGAACGTATGTCCATGTGTGACTGGCTTGGGCGTGTGTTTTCTCGTTCCTGTGTGTGCAGCGAGCCCCTGCTGCACAGGGACGCTGGGAGAGGGGGACTTTCAGCTATTTGGTTTCCTCCCTTGCTTTTTTTTCTTCCCCCTCTGTGTTATAATCAGAGAGAAAGTCCTGAGTGATGAGGTTGACCTGAGTTGTGTTAGAGCAGGGAACAGGAGAAGAACAATGTTCCCCTAGAGAATCCCGTGGACAGATGAGCCTGGTGGGCTGTCGTCTCTGGGGTCGCACAAAGTCAGACACGACTGCAGCAGCAGCAGCAGCCGCCATGGTGGGAGCATTGGAACGACGCCTGCCTTGTTGCTCACACCTGGGGCAGCGCCTGCACACAGCTGGAGCTCAGTAAGACTCGTGACGCTTGTGCTAAAGAACCTGCCCACCAGTGCAGGAGACATAAGACACTCAGGTTCGATCCCTGGGTCCAGGAGACCCCCTGGAGAAGGAAATGTCAACCCACTCCAGTACTCTTGCCTGGAGAATCCAGTGGACAGGGGAGCCTGGCAGGTTACCGTCTTTAGAGTTGCAAAGAGTCGGACACGACTGAGGCGACGGAGCGCAAACAAGACTCGTGGGGGTGGACTTGCTCCCCCGGAGCCGGGCGGAACCTATAGCTGATGCTTCCTAGGTGCTCATGCCTGTCTGCAAACCAGACTCCGACACTAGCGATGTGACCCAAAGGGCTTGCGCACGCCGAGAAGCTGCCCCTGGAATTCAGAGAGGTGCCTCATCCTCGCCATGAACTCTAAGAGTCTTTGTCCTGAGTGCTCATCAGCATGGCCCCCATGGACCCCGAGGGACACAGTCAGTCCCAGCACCCAGCCAGGGCCTGGCCTCTCAACAGTCGCTGGGGCGCCAGAGGGGACCCCACCAGGGCCCGGCCAGGGGCTCAAGAGCTGCACCCTTTCCTGGAATCTGTACCCTCACAGCCTGGCTGCCCAAACATTCCCCTCGAATCAGGGAGGGGTTCCCACACACCCACCCTGTGTTCACAGCTCGAGATGTCTCAGTCAGAAACACTCGTGGTCTAGAACCAAGGCACGGAATTCAAGGCCAAGGGAACCCTGGCAAGGCCCTCTGTGTGACCCTGGACGGGTGGCCACAGCTCTCTCAGCCTGCTCTGCCCATCCTATCCTGGGGTGAACTCCCACTCCCCGCTCTGCACGAGCTTCAACCCGTCTCCTCTGCTAGTCTCCCCCAGCCACCAGCCCAGAGCAGCCCTGAGCTCGTCCCCAAACCCGTGGCCACGGCAGGGCCGGGGCGGGGGGCAGGGGGGGCAGAGCAGTGGGGGGCAGCCTGCCTCGCGGCTGGAGCCTGAGCAGCTGCAGGGGCGGTAAGCTCAGCTCCACCTGAGTGCCTGGCACCGTGAGGGATCAGACCCAGGACCCTGCCCCCGAGGGGCCCAGGAGGTGCCTGGGGGGCAGATCACAAAAACAGTGGTGGAGGGCAGCCCCCTGGACCTCGGCGCCCACAGAAGGGGTGAAGCTGGCGTCTCCTCCTGCTCTAGAAACCACCCCCTGCCCCCCGGTAGGTGGTTATCTAACTTCCTGGCTGCACAATGCCACCCAGGGACACTCCAGAGCGGTCAGCACGCGGGGTCACCAGGATGAGCCTCCCGGAAATCCTCAGGCCCACAGCTCTCTAGGAGGCCCAGGATGTAACTCAAAGTCATGTTCTCTTGCTAAACACAGACCAATAAATTGACAGTGGCTGTCGACATCTCAGAGAGCTGGGCGCCTCCCTTTCAGCGGCAGCAGAACAAGCCGCTGATGGACGGAGGGGGGAGGGGACATCCTGCCAGGGCTAAGCTGCCCTCCCCCACCCCCGCCCCAGCTACTCCGAATCAGTTCAGGAGAGCAAAGGAATGGATACGTTCGCGGGTGATGGACAAACCTGCCACTTCGGGGACAGAACACACGTCGGGTCACCTTTCCTGCTGGACACCTGTCACCATCCCAGCACCGTGGTGCTTGGGGGGTTGGGGCTGCAAGGCTGGGGGGCGGGGCTCAGCAGGGTGACCGGCCCAGGATCCTCACGCTCTCGTCCCCAAGCCCAGGACCATCGGAGCCTGGCCTGCCTGTCACAGCACACGACCCATGCAGAGTCTCAAGCAGCCCCCCGCCCACAGCTTCCCACCTGCCCTGCAGGGCCAACTGCCTTACCTACACACAGGGAAACCAGGCCTAAGAAGGGGCCTGGACGGCATATCACATGTCACTCTCAGAATGCTCACAACCACCCTCTGATGTGTGCTCATTGATGGCGCCCATTTTACAGATGGGGAAACTGAGGACAGAGGGGCAGGGCCTCCCTTGAAGCCTCAGCAGGCAGAGCCAGGGCCCGGACTGAAACACAGAAAGGGCGGCCCCGGAGCTGGGCTCTGACTGACCCGGAAGGTGCCTCATGGCACAGAACTGGGGCTGCGGGGAGCCTTGCCAAGACCCCCTGGGGACTTAACGCCCTGTCTGCAAAACACTCACCATGCAGGAACCAGCAGCCTCACCTGGAGCCTCCTTCTGGCCCCGGGGGGAGGGCCCACCCCCGTGGCAGCGGGAACTGCCCTGCTTTGAACCGCAGGGAGCATGCTCCTCCCGAGGTGTAAGCCCACACCTGGCCCCGGGTATGAGCGGGAGGGCTGCAGGGGATGCGGCTGAGGACCTCTGTCCGCCGTGGAGTCGGGGCTCAGCGACAGCCAGGAGGTACAGTCATGGTCACCCTGACCATGCTCATGGGGGCCCCGGCCCACTTCGGGGCTTCTGCAAACCAAGTCCACAGCAGGTGGGCGGCCCCTGGACCATCCCTCCCGCTGTCGGGACTGGCCTGCCCCCTCTCCCGAGTCCAGCAGTTCCCCAGGCCATCATCACCTCCTCACTGTTCCCTCCGCCTGGGGCGCCTCACCTCCTGCGACACGGGGGTGGGACCACACCTGCCCCCCCGACATCCGCCTCCACCAGCGAGTGGGCCGGAGAGTCAGACTCTGGGGTGCAGACCCCAGCCTAGCCACTCTCAGCTGTGTGACTGAGCCCCCCGGCTACCCCACCGCACGCAGGTGGTGATATATAGGTGTGCCGAGCTCACGGGGCGTCATCACAAGAGGAGCTGACCTGAGCCACGGGGACCCCGGACCAGCACCTGGCAGGGCAGCGGAGAGGTTTGGCTTTAATGCTGTTCCTGGCGCCCTGCGGCTGTGTCCCTGTGGGGCCCTGTGGTCCCTGGCCCTGCCCAGCCTTGACCTGGACCCCTGGTGCCTGACAGTCCATTGAGTGGAATTAAACTGAGTGTCCCGGGGCTCCTCCCCAGCATCTCCCATGGATGGGGGCGGGGTGGTCCACAGTGTTGCTCCCCCACCCCCCAGGAGGGAGGAAGCCAGGCAACTACACAGCACGGCACCTCCCCACTGAGACAGCAACAGCTGGCTCGACAGGAGCCCCACATCGTGCAAAGCCCGGCTGCCTGCCGAGGGCCCGATTGAAATGTCGGCACGCCGAAGCCGAGCAGGAGTCTAAAGGTCACGGACCACTAGGCTCAGCAGGGAAGCAAATTAAGAGCTCGGGACCAGAACCCGGGGTGGTGAGGGGTGGGCTTCGGAGATGATGAAAAGAACGGCTCCACTGTCCGGGGCGCCATGGGGACTGGCATAATGAGGCCACACGCCACGCCTCGCTTGCTAACTGGAGCTCTCGGTGGACCGGGTGCCGCGGGCCTGGGGCCCCAGGGCTGGACACCGCGGGGAGAAGGTCGCTGGGAAGGGGCACCACCAGGCCCAAGCACGGCGGCCCCCAGCCCCCAGGCAGAGGCCGTGGCATCACCAGGTGTCCCCACTTCCCTCCTCTCTGCCTGCCCACCCACCCCTCCATCCTCCTCACCTGTTCGCTCCCGGGATGTCAGGGCAGGTGGAGAATCTGGCCCCTCAAGCAGGCCACCAACAGTGGGGCTGGGATCCCGATCTGAGCATGTCACATGGGCTGCCACCAAGCACCCTTGGCCACCTCCCATCAGGAAAGGCCACCATACCCTCAGGCCCCTGAGGTTGCCTAGAGACACTGAACTCTGTGGAGTTTCTCGTCCCAGTTCCGGAGGTGGGAGCAAAGTCAGAGCCACGGATCAGAACCCAGAGCCCACAGTCACCCAGTGCCACGCGCCCAGACAGGCCCAGAAGCCACACGGGTCCAGCCCGCAAGGCGTGGGCTCACTCGGTGGGGTGAGTCCTTCTCCTCTAGAGGTCAGGTGGCAGGAAAGTCACAGCCACCAAACAGCTCACGTCCCAGAGTTGCTCAGACCGTGGGACACTTATCAGAACGCAGGAACTGACCTGAGCCACGGGGACCCCGGAGCAGTGCCTGGCGGGACAGCCAAGAGGTTTGGCTTTAATCCTGCACCTGGCGCTCTGAGCACCCTGCCATGCCGCACCATGGCCAGTGGCCCCGAGTGTGTGTGAGTGTGACGGGCAGTGGGGGCAAGTGTGGACAGCGAGGTCACACTCACCCCAGCTCCGATGCCCGGCCCACGCCCAGCTAGCTACGGCCTCTGAGTCTGAGAACTAACTTGCTTGCAGAGAGCTCTCCGTTCAGCTAAGATGCTCGTGATCTTGGCGATAAGGAGGCTCCGAAGTGAGGAACCAAAAACAGGAAAAGCCCACCCTTGGCATTTCCTGGGGCTCCTCAAAGACATGGAACAGCTGTGCCATCCCCCCACCCCCAGCCCAAAACAGAGCAGGGCCTGGCCATGAACTCTGGACTGGGGAGGTTCCCTCCCATGGCGGAACCGCTCGTTCTTAACCTGAACGGCGACACTGAGCAGGAGGTGGCCTGTGGCAGCAGGGACAGATGGCAGTCCGGATCAGTGAACTCGGGGAGGGGCCGTAGCTTTCTTTATCCTGCCTGGTAGCCAGCAGGCTATCAGGGCTGCATGGCCCTGTGCCCTCCACCCATTAGGAATAAACCGATCATGAATATCCCCTTGCTGGGTCTGTCCTAGACATCAGGACTTAGCCTGCCAGCAAGCAGGATAGCAGCAGCCACACCTGTGGGGCGCGTTGAACGCGGCTCCATCAGCTTCTACTCTGGAGCCCCCCAGAGGCATGCATGCTGTCAGATGGACTCAGGCTCAAATCCAGTCTCTGCTCCTTAGGCTTCGTGACCTCAGGCCAGCTAGGTGGCCTCCTCCAGCCTCGACTGTAAAGGAGGGGAGGGAGGCCACTCTTCGGGATCTGGAGCAAAGACAGCCTCGCAGTCCTGCTCCAGCATGCACGCCTTAAGCAGTGACTCGAGGCTCCTGACCCTCCTGGTGTGACGGGAACCGGAGATCAGAGGCCCCTGGGCTGCAGGGATTGCAGGGGGAGTTCCGGCCCGCCACAGCCACATTTGCTCACCCTCGTGGCTTGAAAATACAGCTCCAAACTCTGATTTACTCCAATCGAGAGGCGTGGCCTGTGTTCCCCTCCCCCTTCCCCAAACCCAGACAGGTTTCTGGCAGGATGGTGGTGGAGGTGACACTTTGCGGCTTCCAAGGCTGAGTCCTGAAAGGCCATGGGGCCTCCGCTTCTCGGCTGGGGCCCTGCGCTGGAGCCCAGGACGTTCCCGTGAGCACCCCTCTGCTCTGAGGCCACAGAGCAGGGAGGAAGCTCAAACTGGTCCACGGGCGTAGCACAGCCGGAGAAGCTGAGAGTTCGTCCAGAGAGGAGCGTCCGCACCGACCCCAAAGGTGGGAGCTCAAGCTAGGGCTGCCGCTTCCCAGGACTGGACCTGACATACACACACGCTCCCACCCCGACAGCTCCTGGGCTGGCTGGACCATGCTGGTTCCAATAGGTAGGGAGGAGAAAGGCGGAAGGGTTCAGGAGGCAGTGACGAGCAGCCGTGCCACGCTCTGCTCTGGCCAAAGGCTGCTGTCAGTATCCTTTCAGGTCAGCAGTTGTTGTAGCCCATTCTTAGCCCAGAGCAGTGTTGCACAAAAATAAAGATACAGTGGTCCCTGCCGTCCAGAGTCGGACACCGAGGAACAGGAATGACGGTTGAGTAGGACCCAGAAGGGCTTCCCAGGAGGTGCTAGTGGTAAAGAACCCGCCTGCCAGTGAGGAGACGCAAGAGACACAGATTCAATCCCTGGGTCGGGAGGATCCCCTCGAGGAGGAAATGGCAGCCCATTCCAGTATTCTTGCCTGGAGAATCCCATGGACAGAGGAGCCTGGCAGGCTACAGCCCATGAGGTCACAAAGAGTTGGAAATGACTGAAGCGATTTAGCCCAGCACCGACAGGACTCCATAATGATAAAAAACCATGTGTGCGGCAAAGCACCAATGTGAGCAACCAGTGTAACTTCATCCAGGGGAATCAGGAAAGGCTTTGAAGAGAAGGTACTACCTGTCAATACCTCAAATATTAGGGTTTTGAAGGTTGAATAGGAGTCTGCCAACATATATATATATATATATAAATATTAATAATTGGAGCATAGCCTCGATCACTCCCTTCCCTCTCTTTAGAGTTTTTGTGGACATAACATTTATACATCACTCCCTATAAGGTGGGCGGAAGCCTGGTCTGGTCGCCATCATGTAGAGGAAACTCAAGGAAAGCCGGCAAGCATCTTCCCTAAATAAAACATGTATGAAGCTCAGGACCCTCGGATTGGCCTCTGTGGCCCCAGCGAGCGGATGGGATGGGTCACAGTTCTCAGGGTTGCCCTGGAGGGAAGGGCAGGGGAGGGGAGGTCGGACAGGACCACTTGCAGCCCCTCCCCCAGCCAGGTGGATCACCAGGATCGGGAGGTGTGGGCAGAAGGAGGTGACCAAAGCACAAACATCGAACGAAAGATGGGGTTTTAAGGCCAGAAAAGACAGCTGTCTGGTGCCTGCAGACAGCTTCCGGGAGGCGAGCCACAGCTCTGCCTCCCGCCCACCCAACCCCCATCACAATTACTAAAAAGCAATTCCACATTTGCTGTTTGGTGCCTTAACGGTGCATTTTCCCCACACTTGAGGATTCGGTTAGAGAAGGCAGATTTAGAAGAGAAAATTAAATGCTGTCAGACCTGCCTTCCCCAGCCTGCTCAGCCATGCTCTGGGGGCTGCCTCTGGGGCTGTAGTCTGCGAGGTTCCTGGACCACCTGGCCAGCACTGAGCTTCTGAGGAGTTTTCATCCTCCCAGAAGATGGTCTGATTCGGCTTCCTTCTCACAGTGCCTCGGGGGCCCACTGCAGACTTCCCCAACCAGCCCAGGGGTTCCTGCCCCTGTGGCCACCATACTCTGCACAGCTCTATCCATTGACAGATAGATTCCCTTAGATAGCAAGGAGACCAAACCAGTCAGTCCTAAAGGAAATCAACCTTGAATAGTCCCTAGAAGGACTGATGCTGAAGCTGAAGCTCCAGTACGTTGACCACCTGATGCGAAGAGCCGATTTATTGGGAAAGGCTCTGACTCTGGGAAAGACTGAAGGCGGGGGGAGAAGCGGGGAGGCAGAGGATGGGATGGTTACAGTTTGAGCAAACTCTGGGAGAGAGTGAAGGACAGGAAAGCCTGGCATGCCGCAGTGCATGGGGTCGCAAACAGTCGGACACGACTGAACAACAGTTAATGAGATCAAAGAGCCATTGAGTGCCTATTTTGCGCCTCCGTAGTATCAGTAACCCCACTGAACAGATGAGAAAACTGAGGCCCAGAGACAGTAAGCACCCACCTCGCAGCTGCTTCAGAGTGTGGAATCTGGAGTGAGGCGGCCATGTTCAAATTCCAGGGCTGACCGCTGAGCTGTGTGCCCTGGTGCAAGCTACCTAACACCTCTGGGCCGTGACTCTCCCACCTGCAAGTGGGGTGACAGGGGTCCCCACAACCCTGGTCTGCCTCCTTCCTTGGGCCCCTCATGCCAGCCCAGCAGCAGCGGCTCAGATCTGAGCCAAGCTCGAGCCAGGGGCTGGCTCCCCCTGCCCTTTGCAAAAGGCCCCTTCTCGGTGGATCCCCACCTTCCCTCCAGCAAGCGTTTCAAGTTGGAGACTCTCAGGTACAGAGCCTGTTCTGTGCGAGGGCACACCTGGAATCAGACACACAGCAGCCTGGGCCACCCACCCGGCTGCCGCTGCCTCCCACCGGCCATGCCCCTCACCCAGCAGCCAACATAGGTTGGCTTCCCCAGGGGCATCTATTCCGCGCCCAACATCAGTCCATCTGGGAGGGCATGGGGAGGACTTCTGACACTACTCTGGGTGTCACACGGGGCCTCTGGTCCCTTACCAACCATCAGATCAATAGTTCTCTGTGGAAACCAGGGGCCCACGCAGGGGACCTCCATCTTCCCAGGACTCTAGAGTGACGGATGCCCGCTGGAGCAGCTGCTGAGGGCCCCGACCCTGAGCGCTCAGGGTGAGTCCCTTGGTGGTGCTCGTCCAGGGGCCCCCTGGAGCCCTCTCGGAAAGCTCATGTCCTCTGGGGATGAGCACGCTCGATGGACCAGGCCCGACCAACGAATGACCCTGGAATGCAGGTCACTCCCGAATAGAACCAGGCGGCCCCGCCCACCGCCCCGCACTCAGAACACTTGAGAATCAAAAGAAAGAATTTGAAGGCTCAGCTCTGCAAGCCATAACAGCCGTAATTAAGTAAAGATTCCTGGATCTCTTTTTTAATCTTTCAATAAAACTGCAGTAAAGACTTGGGCGGAGGGGACCGAGGGAGCAGGGTAACCACAGTCGCTCTGAGATCACAGGAGAAACACTTCAGGGCTTGCTTCGCTTCCCACAAGAACAGCCTCTAATAAACATAGGCCAACCCAACGGGCTTCTCCCACGTGCGAAAATGACTGTGTGGACCCAGGCTCGGCGGGAGACCAAAGCTCAGCATTTACCTTCACAAGAGGTAGAGGTCATGTCGGGGGGCTGTGTACGGAGACGAGAGCAGTCAGCTCCCTGCTCTGTCCATCCCTGGGGGACCACTCAGCTCTGGACCCTCAGTTCCCTTACCCACCCGCCCGCCACCCTGTCCCCAGATGAAGGTGCTTGTTCCAGCCATGGAGACTTTGTACAAGTCGGTCCTCCCTGCAGGGCCTCCCAGAGTGGACCTTGCCTGACCATGCCTCCTCCAAGAAGCCCTTCCCAAGCCCTGCACTTCACAGGAAGGGCCAGAGGCTCTGTGGGACAGCTGGACTTGGAGCCACGCTGTGATTCTGGGACACACCAGCAGATCCTTCCAGAAGACGTGAATACGACTAGGCAGCTGGTGTGTTCCAGGTTCGCAGTCTTTGACTGATGACCTTTCAGCAAATCTGTCCTAGGAAACTCAGACGCGTGGATAAAGAGTTGCATGCCAGGGTGTCGATTCGGTGAATGATGTCAGTACAACTGTTCATAATGAAATACGAGCTTCCTTCCAAGAATACGACGATGGGAAAACAATGAAGAGGTGATGGGTCTCCAGATGTGCACACTCTCGGTCACAAAACAAGTCAGCCGCGGGCCTGGAAGCGCAGCGTGGGGGACACAGGCAGCAATTGCATAACGTCTCTGTATGGTGTCAGGTCACATCTAGTTTTATCACAGTGATGATTCTGACTTGTATAGAAATATCGAACCTCTGTGCTGTGTAACAGGAACTAACACTGTGTTGTAGGTCAATTATATTGATACTTCAAAAACAAACCCGTAGAAAAAGAGAACAGGTTTGTGGTTACCAGAGGCAGAAAAGTGTGGAGAGGGGCAGTTGGATAAAGACAGTCAAAAGGTACAAACTTCTAGGTGTAAATAAATAAGTACCATGGATATAAAGTATAGCGTGATAAATGCAATTGGCACTGCTGTGTGTTACGTACGAAAGTTGTCAAGAGACTAAATCCTAAGAATTCTCACCACCAGAAAAAAGAAGAGCCTTTCCCCCCCCCTTTTTTTTTCCAGCCAGGCTCCTCTGTCCATGGAATTCTCCAGGCAAGAATACTGGAGTGGATTGCCAATTATTTCTCCAGGGGAACTTCCTGACCCAGGGATCGAAACCGTGTCTCCTATGTTGGCAGGCAGATTCTTTTACCACTGAGCCACCCGGGAAGTCCTAAGAGTTCTCACCACAAGAAAAAAAAAAGAGAGAGAGAGCTTTTTTCCTATTCCTTTAATGTTGTATCTATTTACAAGATGATGGATGTTCGCTAAACCTATTGCGGTCATCATTTCAAGAAGGATGTCAGACAGACCATCAGGCTGTACACCTCAAACTTATACAATGCTGTGTATCATTACATCTCAATAAAACTGGAAGAAAAAACTTTAATAACGCTCTAGAACAACAACACAAGAATTCAGTCACGGTCATTTTCAAACGATTTCCACTGATGGACGAAAATGCTGACAAGATAATGGTAACATGCAGAGAATTCCAAACCATATCACAGGGTTCTAATCTTGGCTCAGAAAGGAAATGGTCATTAATGGGGCTAGTGACGCAGTGGATAACGCATCTTACTACACATCAGAAAGGGAATGATCAAGAGGTTGGACACTGTTATCTCTGAAGGATTACTAGTAATTTCAGGCTTCTTCTTCCTCAGACATTTCCTCTCGCAACATCTAAAATGAGCCTGGGTTACATCCTTAAATCAACTGTAACATGAGTCTGGCTGTTCTGCCGATGGTTGATTGTTGGTGTTTAATGAGCTACACACCTTGGCCAATTCAGGGCTCCGGAGGACTGTGATTTCAGGCCCCCTGCCCACTTAAGGAGCAGAACCAAGCAGAGGAGACCCCCACTGCCCTGGCAGGGATCTGCCCCGAGAGGAGACAGAAGTCCCTGCAGGGTGTTTTTATTGTTTAGCTGCTCAGCCGTGTCCGACTCTTTAAGACCCTATGAACTGTAGCCTGCCAGGCTCCTCTGTGCATGGGATTTCCCAGGCAAAAATACTGGAGTGGGTTGCCATTTCCACCTTCATAGGAGCTTCCTGACCCAGGGATCGAACCCCAGTCTCCTGCTTGGCAGGCGGATTCTTTACCACAGAGCCCCCAGGAAAGTCCCGCTGCAGGGTAACTAGTGGATTAACGGAGGCAGAGCGGTGCAAGGAGAGGAATAGTTTCCCAGCTGCCGTCTGGTCCCCCTGCAAGAAATCCGTCCAGGCCTGCCGGTCAGTGAGTGCCCTCAGGGATGCCCAGACCTGCTGTGCCTGGCCCCGCCCACCGGTGCACTTCCACACCCAGCTCTGCCATCCAGAGCCTCGCCAGCCATTTCCGGGCCCTCCAGCTCCCTACAGCCACTGCCCACTGAGCCCTTTCCCAGCCCTGCCTGTCCCCCTGCCTAAGCACAGCCCCTGGCCCCCATCCCTCTGCTGCAGCAGCACCACCCGCTTTCTACAACAACTTTGCTGAGATGAAATTCACACACCGTATGATATGTCTGTTTCAAGGGTACACGTCAATGAAGCTTGGTGCATTCACAGACTTGCACGAACATTGCCATATTCGTTTAGAATATTTTCGTCATCTGGAGAGGAGACCCTGTACCTTTCACTCCCAAGTCCCCATCCCTCCATCCCTCCATTCCCTCTGCCTGGCCCCTGGCAACCACGTTCCTTCCTTCTATCTCCACGGATCCACCTGTTCTAGACATTTCACACGGACGGGCCCACACGATACGTGCTCTTCTGTGTCTGGTTTTCTTCCCTCAGCATCATGTTCCCAAAGTTCATCCATTCTGCAGGGTGAATCAGCACATCCTTTTCTTTTTAACGGCCAAATAACATTCCACTGTATGGACTTGCTCACGCTCAGTTGCCAAGTCACATCCTACTCTTTGTGACCTCGTGGACCACAGCTTCACAAGGTTCCTCTGTCTGTGGGATTTCCCAGACGAGAATACTGCACTGGGTTGCCATTTCCTTCTCCAGGGGATCCTCCCGACCCAGGGGTTGAACCTGCTTCTTCTGCATTGCAGGCAGATTCTTTGCCGCTGAGCTGCTGGGGAAAGCCTGGCATGGATACAGTGCATTGCTTACCCATCATCCGTTGGTGGACATCTGGGTTGTTTCCACTTTGGGCTGTTGTGAATAACGATACAATGAATATTCATACATGCTTCTTTGTAGACACAGGTTTTTACTTCTCTTGATTATTCAGTTCCGTTCAGTTGTGTCCGACTCTTTGCAAGTCATGGACTGCATCACGCCAGGCTTCCCTGTCCATCACCAACTCCTAGAGCTTTTTCAAATTCATGTCCATCAAGTCAGTGATGCCATCCAACCATCTCATCCTCTGTCATCTCCTTCTCCTCCCACCTTCAGTCTTTCCCAGCATCAGGGTCTTTTTCAACGAGTCAGTTCTTCGCATCAGGTGGCCAAAGTATTGGAGTTTCAGCTTCAGCATCAGTCCTTCCAGTGAATATTCAGGACTGATTTCCTTTAGGATGGACTGGTTGGCTCTCCTTGCAGTCCAAGGGACTCTCAAGAGTCTTCTCCAGCACCACAGTTCAAAAGAAATCAAAAAAGCAACTCAACACATGCATGTACATATATTTAAGGGATGAGACTGCTGAGTCATGAGGCACTGCCCTTCTGTCTGTCCCTCAAGCCTGCCAAGCCCATTCCCAGCTCAGACCCCCTGCATGCAGGCTCCTAAGCCATCCATGACCGCCCTGCCCCCTGCAGATCATTGTCAGTTTGATTTTCCCTGTGGCATTTACCACCATCGGAACGGACTCCACTAGGTTTTGGTTCTGTGTCCTTCCTCCTGCTAAAATACAAGCTCCACGAAGGCCCACTCCCACTCGGGACAACTAAGTGATATGTCTTTACCACAAGTGCCCCCCAGGAGAGTCTGATGCACACCAGTTTGGAAAGAAGTCTTCAAGGACATCACTTCAGCAACCCGGGGAAAAACAGAAAGGAAAGAAGGTGATACTATTTGCCCATCAGAACTCAGGGACATCTGGTCAACCCTAGGGGTGGGCAGTTAGCATGCCAGCACAAAGGAGAAAGTCAATGTGATTAGATGTCTAATTGGGCGCCTCCATGAGCTGGCGCATTTGCCCACGTAAGTAATTATGATTTATTAAACAGCATCCTGCTTATTAAAGCCTTCTTTCCTCTCTCTGACAAATCAGTGGAGCATTGCTTTGTTTGGGAAAATCATTCCTTTTTTAAGAAGCTGTGTGGGTGCCGCTTAATTAATCATTTACTTCCTATAGCAACACGGAAACAAACTAAATGTGAAGACTGCTGAAATCATTTCTGAAAGTTTCACATAAGCTCACCCCCTGAAATCCTTCCCACTGCACAGGACCCAGCAAGCACCTGGAGAAGGACTGAAAACAGCTGCCTCTGAGCACCAGCCCAGGAAGACCACCCCAAGTGCTGGACCCAGTGTAGGGAAGGGGTCTCCAACCTCTGGGATCTAATGCCTGGTGATCAGAGGCAGAGCTGATGCAATAATAATAGAAATAAAGTGCACGATAACTGGGAATATGCTCGAATCATCCTGAAACCATTCCTTGACCCCTGGTCCATGGAAAAACTGTCTACCATGAAATCAGTCCCAAAAAGGTTGGGGTGCCAAAAAGGTTGGGGACCGCTGGCATAAGGCACCTCCCCCCGAGTCAGGCTGCAGCCCTGGTCCTTGCTTGAATCGATCCCACCCTCACCGAAGTGAACACTGAGTGGATATTTTCAGAAAATCGGTTTGAAGGGGGCACCAACATCTTCACTTGCCTGGGACCCACCCATGCCCCTCACGGGTTTGAACCAGTGAACCAGTGAAGTTGCTCAGTCGTGTTCGACTCTGCTGTCCCATTGACTGTAGTCTACAAGACTCCTCCATCCATGGAATTTTCCAGGCAAGAGTACTGGAGTGGGTTGCCATTTCCTTCTCCAGGGGATCTTCCCAACCCAGGGACCGAACCCAGGTCTCCCACATTGCAGGCAGATGCTTTACCATCTGAGCCACCAGGGAAGCCCAGGAATCAGGAAAACCAGCCCTTCCCTCTCCTTTTTCCTCTCCCACATCCATGTATCTCTACACTCCAATTATTCCCTGAGGTCCTACTATGCACCAAGCTTTAACTGAGGGTGCAGAGTGAAACCTGTTCCAACACTGCCCCCTCCAGCAGTGGGAGGTCACGCCAACACCGACGCGTACCACAGAGCAGGAGAGTGGCCCTGTGCCCCGTCATCCCTGAGCCTCAGTCTCTGCTTCAGGAGCTGGGAAAACACCGTGGAGCTGGCCTCCTCACTCCAGGGCAGCCTCCCCACATCAGGCCTGCAGCCAAGCCAGGGCTTGATGACAAAGCCAGGCTCGCAATCTGCAGCCTCAGCCCAGCCCCGGGGACACTAAGCCGGCTGGGCTGGGTGGCCAGCACTGGGTACTGTTTAAATGCTATGAATGCTTTTCATGGAGCTAGTACTCAAATCCATTCCACAAATCGGCTTCTTCCACCGAGTGAGCCAAACACTCCTCGACTTTTACACGGATAGGGAGGCATGACTCTGAGGCTTCGTGGTGGCCCCCGAGGGGCTGAGTTGGGGTCCCATCTGCCCTGCAAGGCCTCCTGCATTTCCTTCAAATTCCTAGCTCAGGACAGCTGCAGATTAGAATCATCCAGGTGCCAGGCCTCTGCCCAGATCCACTAAACCAGGCTCCCTGGGGGAGCTGCCGGGGCTGCAGATACCGTAAGGCAAGTTAGGGACTCCCAGACCTGCAGGGCTTCAGCACCCAGCTGTCCCATGCATCATCTCAACCTCAACGTGGCCCCCAAATCTAAAACCATCTCTGTAGTCAGGAAATGACGATTTCTGGTGGAGACGGAGAAACAGATAGACAAGCAGACAAAAAGATAAACCAAATACGGGTTGCCTGGTGTAATTAAAGAAACAGGTGGAGACTAGAAATACGAGTTTAAGGAGACTGATGGGAGGTCTTCGCTGCAAAGATCCTCAAAATGCGATGGAGACAGCATACATTCCAGGCAGAGGGAATCACAGGGACTCGGGCAATAATGTGGGGAGGGCCTGACACGTCCAGAAGCTGGAAGAACACAGCTCTGCAGAGGGCAGAGGGCAGGGCGAGTGGAGGCCAGGCAAGGAGTCTGGATTTTACGTCAAGAGCTCTGGGAAGCCCCATGGCGGTCCTCTGCATGTGAACACGGCTGGATGGATACATATTAGAAATGAGCCACGACAGTCCCATGAGGATCTGTCAACAGAACATTAAAGGGTCGCCTTCTAGACCTTTGCCATCAATTCCCACCAGCTTCAGTGAAAACATACACGGAGTATGGAATCCACCATGAGTTAAATACAGAAAAGGTATCAAGTCATTTTTAAATTCCCCAGTCTCCTATTTCCACCCCATATGCCGAGCAGAAATAGAGAAAAAGAATATGCACTGTGTTTAACAAGGCATAGCGTTTTACATGTCTTTAATCTCTTGAGAGAGGAATTACTTCAGTGTGCTGAAGCCAATATCTATAATGAGTATCTACAAAAAGTTGAACCCAAGAAAAAAACTTTGGGGGGCTAAAAATTTTCATGGGATTTCTAGGTAATTAACAGTTTGGTCTTCACCATGGCAAAAATAGGCTTTCACCTGAAACTAATTTCCTTTTTGGCTACCAAGGCCATTCTTTGAGTGATAGAGGAGAAGAAAGCTATTAGAATCCATTTATGCAGCGCAAATAGGAGGTGACACCCGGCCGAATGGGAGGTGAGCCGGCCAAGTGCAATTAGGAACACAGAACCTCCTTGTTTGGGTTTCTCCCGCTGTTTAACCCAATCCTCTACTTCAGCCAAGTCTGACGGCTCACAAACCTCCAAAGGTGAGCTTCTGCTTCTGCAGGGGGCTGGCCCGGACTCCTGGCCGGTCCAGAGCCTCAGCCCACCCTGGCCACCCGCTGGTCTGTGGGGAGAGTCCCATACCATGTGTGTGATGGTTCACCCAAGGTCACAGCTAATCAGCAGGAGGCGCAGGCCTGGGACCTTATTCCCCACGGGCGATGTGACCCCGGCCTGGCTTAGCTCCCCTCTCCAGGGCTCTCAGCCTTCCCCCAGAACCCCAGCCATCACCATCCTAACACCCGAGCCTCTATTCAAGACCCCAGCCTCCCAGGGGAAGTTGCTCACCAGTCACCCCTCAAGCCTTCCTTTCCTGCTCATTCAAACCACCGGCTGTTTCCCCGTTTCATCCATTTGCACGCTGTTGTCACATACAAGTGCGTGCGTGCTCACTCGCTCAGTCGTGTCCGACTCTTTGAGACCCTGTGGACAGCAGCCCGCCAGGCTCCCCTGCCCACAGGATTCTCCAGGCAAGAATACTGGAGTGGGGTGCCACGCCCTCCTCCAGGAGACCTTCCCGACCCAGGGATCAAGCCCGCGTCTCTTACGTCTCCTGCACTGGCAAGCGGGTTCTATATCACTGGTGCACCTGGGAAGCCGTCACGCACACACTCACCCACAAAACTAAATAAGTAACCTGAGAGAAGTCACAGGCCTTGGGCATTTCTATCGTGGGTTTGGGGGCCGCTCCCTTCTACCCACCCCGGGGGATCTGCCTTCCATTCATAAACGTTCAATATTTGCGATTTGCTATCATTCGGAGTTGCCCATAGGACTTCCCTGGCTGCCCAGTGGTTAGGACTCCAAGCTTTCACTGCCGCGGGCACTGGTTCCCTGGTTAGGGAACTAAGATCCTGCAAGCCAGACACCACGGCCAAAACAAGCTGGCCAAATTTTACCTCCAAGAGACTTAAAAACGTTCGTCTTCAGTAAAAGCACACAGACTCGGGCTTAGGACAGGGGACTGTCTGTTCCGTGGACACTCAAGCAGGTCCAACAGACGGAAGAATTTGGACACAAGAGGCCAAGTGCCACGCACGTTGGTTAAATGCACTTTAAAAACAGCTTTCATTTATCTGCAGCTCACTACAGACACTTCCACTCACCTGGTCCTTCCACATTCACTGAGAGCAACTATGCCCAAGGGCTCTGGCACCTGTAAGGCCACAGGGTCCTCAGGCCCTATGTGGGGACAGCAGTGTCCCAGAGAGACGACCAAGGGCAGAACATTCTCCAGTATGGGCGATGGTAGGGGCAAAGCAGAGGAGGCCAGCGGTCAGGAACCCAGGCTGGAAGGTTCCAGACCAGACAGAGGGGGTCAGAGGCACAGGGACCAAGACCAAAGTGCAGGAGCGGCCAGAGGACAGTCCGTGGCAGCCGCAGTGTAGAGCCAGGGCAAGGCCGGCGAGAGAAGAGAGGGCTGGCAGGCTGACGCCAGTCCCCAAAGATGCCACATTGTCATGCCCAGAGCCACCGCCTGCATGACCTTGTGAGGCACCCTGCAGCTGTGATGAGGGATCTCGAGGTGGGGACATGGTCCTGAATCGTCCAGGTGGGCCCAGCATATGCACACGGGCCCTCGAAAGAGGGAGGCAGAGAGAGATTTGACACAGGGCAAGGGGACGTGGGCATGGAGGCAGAGCTCACGGGGTCCAGGGGCCTGGAGCTGAGGACTGTGGGGAGGAGGCGGCGAGGAGGCCGAGAAGTGAAGGCAGCCCAGCGATCGAGGTCATGCAAGGAAGGGCTGCAAGCCAAGGAATGCTGGTGCCTCCAGAAGCTGCAGGAGGCAGGGGGAGGGCGGGGGAGGCCCAGGAGGAACCAGCTCTGCCCACGCCTTGACTCCAGCCCAGAGAGAACGACTCTGGACTTCTGACCTCCAGAAGCGTACGAAAATACGTCCGTGCTGTTCTCAGCCACCAAGCTTGGGTCGTGTGTTACAGCAGCCAGGAAGGAACCAGAGCTCGTAGACACGACCCTGGGAGAGCGACGGCAGCCCCCACCCCTCTGCCCAGCACTGCTGGCCCCAGGCGGACCAGTCCAGGGCTGGGCTTCCACTCGGGGCCAGCGCTCACCATTCACAGAGACAAGGCCACCTGGTCTCACCTTCGGCTAATGTATGCCGTCACGTGGAGGCAAGACTGGGGTCATTCAGCAGCGCTGGGCATCACTCTACTTTCCTCTTTAAAAAAAAAAAATATTTATTTATTTGGCGGTGCTAGGTCTTAGTTTCAACCAGGGATTGAACCCAGGGCCCCCTGCATTAGGAGCACAGAGTCTCAGCCACTGGATCGCCTGGGAAGTCCCCACCTTGCTTTCCGTGAGGCTCCTGAGTTGGACAGATTCACAGCCTGGAAACCCAACCAGCCAAGATAGGTCCCCTTCAGGTCCATCCAGACAACACGCCCTGCTTTCTTTAGCATCACCTTCTCAGGCGCCCTCGACTCGGTGCTGACCTCAGCTGCTCTCAGCGAGACCAGACACCCTGGAATGTGCTGTCTCAGGAAGGGGGTGAGCCTCCCGTCCCTGGAAAGATACCCAGCTGGGACTCGGTGACCTCCGAGCACCCTGGAGATGCTGAGAGCTCTGAGTCCACCCTGGACTCCTCCTGGACAGCCAGCCTGTGCACAGTAGGTGCCCACGTGGCGTCTGCTGAATGATTCTGCCCCATCGGAGCCTTCCCACCCAACAGCTGTCTTTTTGGCAGAAGAAGCCGTGAGCGCAGGCTGGCTTCCTTCTCGAAGACAAGACCCATCTGTGATTCACCTTCTCCTATGACTCCTGTCAGACACCCCGGGCTGGAGACTGGAGGCAAAGACACCAAAACAAAGATTCGTAGCCGACTTCCTGGCAGAAGGAATCTCAGCACTGCCCACATTTCACTCCCGACGGGGAACTCTGTAGCTCAGGGGAGAGACATGAAATAAAAGCCCAGGAAGATTGCTGCAATGGCCCCAAGCCCTGGAGACTCAGCCAGGGTGGGCTCGGGAGTCCAAGAGCCTTTCCTGGGGCCTCCCCCACCCCCAGGCCCTCTGGATCACCATCTGGAAGGGGCCCAGGTCTGGGATCCTGCAGTCCTGGTCTAGCTCTGCTCTACCACCCGCAGCTCTGGACTCTGTTCAAACCACTGGACTTCCCAGCGCCTCAGTTTTCTCATCTGGAACACAAGGCCAAGAGGCTCTAAGATGCCTGACAACACCCATCTTCCCTGGTTTAACTCAGGGGCCCTGGGCTTCTTTGGGTTGAGATCTTGGCAACACGGGGGCAGAATGAGGGGAAGCACGGACCCCACCCCCAGCCCCAGGCTAGGGTGACCACACCGTCCCAGCCCTGCCTTCCATCTATGACACAACCCACAAGGGCTGCCTCCAGCCCTAACCGGGATGGTCCACGTCCAGGGTGCAAAGCCTCGAGTGTCCCAGGAAACACCCACTCCTACTGGAGTGACATCAGCTGCCCCTGCACTTCACCCCAGACAGTCCCCACAAAGCGCCAGTGGCCCGCTGCGTGTATGATGACCAACAGACAGCCCAGGCCACCTCGAAGGAGCCGCCACGCCAGTGAGAGGCAGGGAGGGCCACCCAGGCAGGGCCCTCCTCTACTCTGAGCTTGGTGCATGGGGGCGTGACTCCTTGCAGATCCGGGGGGGCCCTGCAGACAGGCTGGGGGGCCTCACCACTCAGCATGCTGTCAAAAGCAGAAGTGAGCGGCAGTGCTGGCTTTGACCATGTGGAAATCACGCAGCCCGTAACTGACCCGTCTGGGAGTGCAGGGCCCCGTGGGGGGTGGGGGTGGGGGCGTCATGGACGGCCACAGGATTTCTCCCAGCGTGGGAGGCTGAGTGGTCAGTGAAATGCTGGCAGGGGCTCCGGGCTGCTTGCGGCTGGACTCCGTCACTCACCACAGAGCCCTCTGCACGGTCCCACCCAGAACTGTGTGTTCAGTCTCCTCTGCAGGGTGGGGGTGAAGCGGGGAGGAGTCCAGGGTCAACGCCCTGGCCTGGCAATCAGCACTTCACCTGGCAATCAGCAATTCAGTCTTGAATATTCACTGGAAGGACTGATGCTGAAGCTGAAACTCCAATACTTTGGCCATCTGATGGGAAGAGCTAACTCATTGGAAAAGACCCTGATGCTGGGAAAGATTAAAGGTGGGAGGAGAAGGGGATGACAGAGGATGAGATGGTTGGATGGCATCACTGACTCGATGGACATGAGTTTGAGCAAGCTCCAGGAGTTGGTGATGGACAGGGAAGCCTGGCGTCCTGCAGTCCATGAGGTCGGAAAGAGTCAGACACAACTGAGCAACTGAACTGAACTGAACTGGCCAAGATGATGGGTTCAGGGTGACACGTTCCCCGTGCCGGCCAGCAGGTCCCTGTCTGGACTTCTGTTGGGAAGCGCTGTGGGAGGCAGCGTTCTTCAGCCTCGGGTGCTCAGGCAGCCATGACCAGATGGGCTGTCGGAGATGGGGGCCAGCGCACAAGGACACAGAGTGCAGAGGCAGAGGCCGAGAGGCAGTACCTGGGGCCCCTGGGGCCAGCCACGCCTGAAGCCAGCACCCTTGACGTTCAGGACCTGGGAGCTGACGAGTCCATTTCTTCGCTCAGGCGAGCTGGGTTTGGGTGTCTGTGACTTGTGACCAAGAATCTTGCTTGACACACCCGCCTCTGCACAAAGAGTTGCAGGAACCACGGGCGCAGCAGGAAGTGAGAGCACACCCTCCCTCTCCAGGAGCCGTCGGCTCAACCAGGGAGATCCCACCAGTCGGCCCAGACACACCAGGCGGGGAGACGGGCTGTGACCAACACCGTCTGCTCCAGGCGGGGAGGAGAGGCAGACCCCGGAGCGCCAAGGGACGGGAGCCAGCCCTCATCCTGGGCCCCCTGCACTCTGCCCCTTGTCTTCCCTCCCTCGGGAATTCCTCCCCCGACACAGGCTTGCGGGGGGTGGGGGTGGGTGGACAGGAAGTCCGCCAGGGCACCCACGGGGATGCAAGGCTCAGAAGAGATTTGCACACACATCCGGCTGGGCACGTTCTTGACAGAATTAGGCAGAGACGGACATCAGGTACCACTCTTCATTGACCTGCGGCTGCTGCTGCTGCTAAGTCGCTTCAGTCGTGCCCGACTCTGTGCGACCCCAAAGCCGGCAGCCCACCAGGCTCCTGCACTACTAGGGAAAATGGCCTTGTATTTTCTTCCAGGTGGAGCAAGAATAAGAGGGATTAAGGATTAGTGGACAAACTCTTAGCTACCCGCCCAGCGTCACACCCACTTCCCTCTTAATGAGCTGGGGGCCTGCATGCGCTTGGTGGAGTCTCAGGTGGACGATCCACGCCCTTCAAAAGGTCCCGTGACAAATGTTAGGGTGGTGACTGTCCAGTCTCACTGCCTGGCTCCTCCCGGGGACGCTCCCTCCTGGTTCTCCCTTCTCCCAGCCCACCCTCGATTCCCAAACTCACCACACTACAGCCCTGCTGTTGCACCACCTCGATGCCCTCCGACCCTCCCCCCACCCTCCTTCACCCCACCACCACCTCTGGGAAGCCCTCCCAGGTTTCTCCAGATGGGGAGGCGCTGGAGGAAGCTACATTCCCTTCAGGAGGGTTAAGACCAAAAGTCAGAATCTACCGACTTAGGAAAGCAAGGCAGACCCATGAGATGTCTTGGACGGTGGGTGAGTCTGTGGCCCTGACTCAGCTCTGCTATAAATGTCAGCACCTTCTGAGGATAGCAGGAGCTTCAGGAAGAGCCCGGTGGGCATCGAGATGCTGGCAGCTGGTTGCCCACCACCCCCTCCTCCTTCCCCGAAACGCCTCTCGCGTTGCAGGTCAAGTGGCGGTGGGTCCTCGGACCCCCTTCCTGGGATAAGAGGGGAGCCAGGTGGCAGATGGGGCCACCCTCCAGACTCCTCCCCTTTCAAGCTGGGCCGGGGGGGGGGAGGTGGCGGCAGGGAAACAGGCAGCTCGGCAGCCCCTTCTCACGCTGAGGACACCCAGACCCAGGCTCGGCCACCAGCTCATCTAAGGGACTAGACATGTCATATCCCCTGCCGTCCCCCGGGACCCTGAGACAGGCAGAGAGGTAAGCCCAGCCCTGAGGCCTGATAGGGCCCCAACCAAGGCAGACAGGAGACAGACTCACAGTCTCTCATCCTTCACTATTGAGGGGTCCAGGCCCTGCACACGGTGCCTCAGGACAGGCAGGGCTGGGACCCCATCATGCGACAGGCGCCTGGACCACAGCCCCGCCTCCCGTCCCATCCCACCCAGACCCCTCCACCCCCGGCGATAATTCCCCGTCACTCCAGTGGGCAGTGCCGCTTGGAAACGCTCCTGAAAGCAGGAGTCTCACGAACCCCGGGGAACAGAGGGCGGTCCGCTTCCTGCCCCCACATGCTGCGTGGACAGTCCCCCCACCCCCACGCTTCTCCCAGGTCAGAGGTCAAGGTGGCCAGCAGCAAAGTCAGCCAGACCTGCACATCCCGGAAGGGTGAGGTGGGGGTGCTGGCCAAGCAGCATGAGGCGAGGTCACCCCAGCATCCAGGGCCCGTCTGGCAGGCTCCTCGTCAGGAGGGCACTGGTGACCACAGGCCCAGCTCCCCTCCCTGGGGCCGGCAGTGCTGGGCGGGGGAGAGATGCTGGAAAAGCGTGTCCCAAAGCACCCCTCCCACTAGACCCCCCCTCCCCAGAAGGCCACGGATTTCAGGTTTCCCCATGGCTGCCGGGCCTCTGTTTGGTGAGATAAAAAGAAAGTCTGATCGGACCTTAGGAGGTGAGCATTTCAGGCCATAATTCATATCAGGAAATTTACCAGAAACCAGACGTCAAGGAGAAATACTCCCTTTAAAAGTGGGCTCTCAGAGCCGACATTGCTGGACTTTGCTTGGTTTCAGCAAGCCCCTCAGGAAATGGGACAACAATGGAACCACGTCAAACTCCCTGTGGATGCCACCCCCGGCACATTAGCACAGCCCTGGCCAGATGCTGGGGTGAGCTCCAAGCACCCCCTCAACCCCCAGGGGTGCTGGTGTAAGGGGAGGGTGCGAGCACATAGCCACGGCCTCCAGAGGTGACAACTTCTCAACCTCTTAAAAAGATGGCCCGCTGATGCAACTTGGAAGAAAAGACGTAGGCAGATTTTCAGAGGCTCCCTCCCTCCCCAGGGCTGACTCAGAACCTGGTTAGCCTTGTGAGCTTCAGTTCAGTTCAGGCGCTCAGTCGTGTCCGACTCTTTGTGACCCCATGGGCTGCAGCATGCCAGGCCTTCCTGTCCATCGCCAACTCCTGGAGTTTACCCAGACTCATGTCCATTGAGTTGGTGATGCCATCCAACCCTCTCATCCTCTGTCATCCCCTTCTCCTCCTGCCCTCAATCTTTCCCAGCATCAGGGTCTTTTCAAATGAGTCAGCTCTTCACATCAAGTGGCCAAAGTATTGGAGTTTTAGCTTTAGCATCAGTCCTTCCAATGAACACCCAGGACTGATCTCCTTTAGGATGGACTGATTGGATCTCCTTGCAGTCCAAGGGACTCTCAAGAGTCTTCTCCAACACCACAGTTCAAAAGCATCAATTCTTCAGTGCTCAGCTTTCTTTATAGTCCAACTCTCACATCCATCCATGACTAATGGAAAAACCATAGCCTTGACAAGACGGACCTTTGTTGGCAAAGTGATGTTTCCGCTTGTGAGCTTGGCCTGGAAGAAACGTTTAGCCCAGATAGACGAATGAACAAGTGACCCCACGGAGACACTTGTTGAAAGACACCCATCAGGGTCGACCTTCCAAGTCCCACATGCCGCCCCTCCAGGAAAGCTCCTCCGTGTTTAAAGCCTGTCCCCTGAAGTCACTTATTTTTGTTGAAAAGCTGAGCCAACTATCTGCCGGGTGCTGGGTTCTGTTTTATGTGAATGTACGACACTCGGGCCCAGAGAAGCCCCAGCTGAACTGGGGACTGCTGCTGTCTCCTTGCTGAGTGTCCTGGCTCTCAGCTGACACCCCCCAGCCAGAGGGCAGAGGCACCATGACCTGGCTGCCTGGCCACTGCTGCCAATTGAAGGTTCTCGATCGTCTCCTTCTGCCTCCTCCCGTCTCTCCATCTGCCCCCACCAAAGAGCTCATCTCCACCGGGAAGGCTCAGGACCCTCGCTGCACACAGGCAGAGATCAACTAAGGCCTTGCAGAGCTTCAGAGGTCTCGTGAGGGGCAGGCAGCTGGACAGGGAGGCCAGCTCCGTCATTCAACAGCCGTGCGGTCATGCCCAGACACTCAACAGGGGAGAAGGCGGGCCAGGCCTCCCAGCTGGCCACGCTTCAGGACCAGTGAGCTTCTCCTAGCCTCCTCATGGTGCCATTTACTGAGCATCTGCTAAGCACCAGGTGCTGGGGGACAGCAGAGAACAGACAGACCAAAGGTCTACCCTCCTGGAGTCCACACCCTGAGGGGCTGGTGAGGACCAAGGAAAGGGCTGGGGGCCTGGGGGACACAGGACACTAGGGCAAGAAGCTGGGGTGGCGAGGGGTGGGGAATAATTTCCACGGGGTCCGTCTGTCCTCTCTCTTTCCCACCAGCCACACCCTAAGTAAGTGTTAGTTGCTCAGTCGTGCCCGACTTTTTACGACCCCGTAGACTGCAGCCCACCAGGCTCCTCTCTCCATTAGATTTTCCAGGCAAGGATATTGGAGTGGGTTGCCATTTCCTTCTCCAGGGGATCTTCCCAACCCAGGGATTGAACCTGGGTCTCCTGCACTGCAGGCAGATTCTTTACTGACTGAGCTACAAGGGAAGCCCATACCTGGCATTAACTTCACTTCTACTCACCTGTGATTCCCCCACCGCCAGTTCCAGGATCACAGGATCCAGGGACCCATGAACTGGGATGGAGAAATAATGACCTCTTAATATTATTTTAAAGACACTCCTTGGAAGGAAAATTATGACCAACCTAGAGCATATTGAAAAGCAGAGACAATACTTTGCCAACAAAGGTCCGTCTAGTCAAGGCTATGGTTTTTCCTGTGGTCATGTATGGATGGGAGAGTTGGACTGTGAAGAAAGCTGAGCACCGAAGAATTGATGCTTTTGAACTGTGGTGTTGGAGAAGACTCTTGAGAGTCCCTTGGACTGCAAGGAGATCCAATCAGTCCATTCTAAAGGAGATCAGCCCTGGGTGTTCATTGGAAGGACTGATGCTAAAGCTGAAGCTCCAGTACTTTGGCCACCTCATGCGAAGAGTTCACTCACTGGAAAAGAATGATGCTGGGAGGGGTTGGGGGCAGGAGGAGAAGGGGACGACCAAGGATGAGATGGCTGGATGGTATCACCGACTCAATGGACATGAGTTTGAGTGAACTCCGGGAGTTGGTGATGGACAGGGAGGCCTGGCGTGCTGCGATTCATGGGGTCGCAAAGAGTCGGACACGATTAAGCGACTGAACTGAACTGAATATTATTTTCAGTATTTATTTATTTTATTGGCTGCAGCAGGTCTTAGCTGCGGCATGCGGGATCTAGTTCCCCGAGCAGGAATTAAACCCAGGCCCCCTGCCCTGGTCGTGAGGAGTTTTAGCCACTGGACCTGCCAGGGAAGTCGCGGCAATGACCTCATTATGTTCATCGACTCCAGCTGCAGTTGGGCACTTCTCTCAGCCTGAGGCAGGCAACAAGTCACAAGGGTGTCATTGGCACCTGGGGCTTTGTTACCAACCACAGGTGCTTCCCAGGGCGTGTAGACAGGTGCTGCTGGCCGCGAACTATCATTAACGCTCACCACAACGGCAGAGTTGTAGGAGTTATCACGCTTGCTGCTAACTCTCATCGATCTGTGACTACAGGAAGTTAGTTTTAACATGTTGGTGACTTTATGACCACAGTACGTATTTCCTTTCAGTCCTCTCTATTTTAATATTGCGCTGGTTATAAAACCCACATTCTGAGAAAGTTCTCTGGGGGAGTCTATGACACACCAAGAGCTGAGGACGCCTGTGCCAGGATGCAGGGGTGGTCCTCGGAGCTGGGAAGCCCCTCCGCGTGCGTCCCCGGCCAGCCCCGCAGCTCCCTCCAATCACTGATGAAGAGCGGCTGCAGGGATGAATAAAAACCCTAAAGCCCGTCTACGGTCAAGTATAGAACATCAAGTTGTACCGATGGGAATAAATTGAGAAAAACATAAGATTTTGTTACTGAATGCTTTATTTTTACGGAGTGAAAATTGAATTATTTAGCTAGTCAACGAGGTAGTCGATAGGGAAAGGGCCTAGGGAGGAAAGGGAGGAAGTGAAGCGCGTGTGAACTTGAAATGCAAAAGGTTAACCTTAGGGAGGCGTCAGCTCCCAGCCACGCCCCTCTGGGCCACCCACCTCCCACCCTCGCCCCTGGCCAGTCAGCCTACTCCAGACTTTCCCAGGAGACAGATCTGGATCTCCTGGGCTCCAAGTAACAGCCCCCTCCCCTCAGGGGTCAAAGGGCAGGATGGGGGTTGTGGGAGGAAGGCAGAAACAGGGGCACTGCCGTCTCCCCGCCGAGTGATCCCAGGTACGGGGTGCCGCTGAGCACTGTGACGGCTTCTCTTCCAAAACCACAGGCCGCGGGTTTCTTTAGGGATTGCAGCCTTGACAAGCGGGCAAAGCTCAAGGCAGACGCAGGCGTCAGACCACAGGCTCAAGCCAAAAACTAACACCAAATTACCATAGGGCCCAGCAATCCCACTTCCAGGCACATACCCAGAAGAAGTGAAAACGGGAGTTTCAATAGCCGTTTATACCCCCGTGTCCATAGCAGCATTGTTCCCAATAGCCCAGAGGTGGGAGCACCCAAGTGTCCATGGATGGATGAACAGGTAAGCAAGTGCGGTCCATCCACACAGTGGACTATGATTCAGCCTTGAAATAGAAGGACATTCTAACGCATGCTACAGCACGGGTGACCCTTCAGGACAGTACACCCAGTGAAATCGGCCAGGTACAAGAAGGATAAATGGTGCATGCCTCCGCTTATACAAGGTCCTCAGGATAAACAGACTCACAGAAGCAGAATGCTGGTTTACAGAGACAGCGGCAGGTGGGAACAGACGGGCGTTGCTGTTTCCTGGGGACGGAGTTTCAGTTTGGGAAGAAGACAAAGTTCTGGAGATGACGGTGGGGATGGGCGCACAGCCATGTGAATGGACTTCATGCCACTGAATGTCCACTTAAAAACGGTTCAGAGGGTAAATTCTAAGTTATCTGTGATTTACCACCACTGCCAACAACGGTCCATCTAGTCAAAACCATGGTTTTTCCAGTAGTCGTGTATGGATGTGAGAGTTGTACCATAAAGAAAGCTGAGCACTGAGGAATTGATGCTTTTGAACTATGCTGTTGAAGAAGACTCTTGAGAGCCCCTTGGACTGCAAGGAGATCCAACCAGTCCATCCTAAAGGAAATCAGTCCTGAATATTTATTGGAAGGATTGATGCTAAAGTTGAAGCTCCAATACTTTGGCCACCTGATGCAAAGAGCTGACTCAATGGAAAAGACCCTGATGCTGGGAAAGATTGAGGGCAGGAGAAGAAGGGGACGACAGAGGATGAGATGGTTGGATGGCATCACCAACTCAATGAACATGAGTTTGAGTAAACTCTGGGAGTTGGTGGTGGACAGGGAGGCCTGGCGTGCTGCAGTCCATGGGGTGGCAAAGAGTCGGACACGACTGAGCAACTGAACTGAACTGAACCATCGCTGAGAAACAATAGAGAAGAAAAAAGCATAAAAATTTTTTTTGCCCTAAAAAGGAGAGCTCAGGCTCAAGAGTGAAGAGTGAAATCACCTCTGGGGCCTGTATTAGCTCTGTGACTCTGGGCAAGTCCCCTGGAGGCTGCGAACCTTGCTTTCCTTGTCTGTAAAATGAGTGCAATAGTTATATCCACTTCTTAGGACTATTTGCAGAAGTAAATGAGATGATGCTTGTGATGTGCTTGGCACAGCCACGGGCACATAACAGGGGGCTGTGATTATTAACTTCATGATTACTAATCAGAAGCAATATGTAAATGATGAGAAATTGTTATTCTAAGATAGAATTACCTCCGAAGCAGAAGTATGGAGGCCATCCTAAATGCCCCCTCTCCCGCTAAGGCCCAGGAGATGGTATCTCTGACGCCTCAGAAATACACGCGGCACAGACACTCATAAAGAACCCTTTCTGAATTAAAAGTCATTTGAAAAGAAGCAGCCACACTCAGCCTGGCTCTTTTCTTCCTTTAATTTGAACTTAATTCATCTCCGAGCATCAGGACATGGCATCATGCAAGAGATGCGCCCTGTTGGAGTCAAGACGAACTCGGCATTGAAGGGAAGGATCGGCTTTTGCAAGAAAATCACGAAGGAAGGAGGGTGCTGTTATTTTAAGATCTTCGAGCTGGTGTGAAAAGAAATCAATTAAATGATCATAATTTTCTGGACGAATGCAGTAACTGACTGCTGCAGAGATGCAAAATTAAGAAGCACCTTTTCCACCTCAAAAGAACAGCAGAGTTTTCATTCTCTCTCTCTCTTTTTCTCCCCCCACCCCGCCCCGGCCCCAGTTCTCCAGTGAGAGCTTCCATTCCAGGATTCCCATTAAATGTTTAAAACAACAAACAGAGCTTAGTTGGGATACAGAAGATACAACGCTGTGTGTCCTGGAATCCCGGAGCTGCAGCAGGAGGGGTTTCCCTGCTACCCTCCGAGGGCTGTCCATCCGTCATCACCAGCTCCCGGAGGGCTGGGAATGGGTTGAACGGGTCTGTGTTTTACAACCAGCGGAGCATGAGTCAGGGGTGGTCGCACCCTGGGAGCCCGCGTGGAGGCGGCGCGGGGCATGCGCCTTGCCCGCCGTCCACTGGGCACTCCCGGAAGAGCCACAGGCACGTTTTCATGGCACTTCTGTGCCCTGCATCCACACTCACACCAAGGATGAGGCTTTCTGAGGATTCCCACGGCAAGAGCAGGCTGGGGATAGACCCCCCACGTGGGCTTCACCCTCCAGACCCTGGGGACGGAGACCTCACCGTGACCACAACAGCCAGGGTTCCCCCAGTTCCCTGAGCTTCCAAGCCTGGGCACGGGCTGGCCAGGAACAGGGCTGCAGACGCAGCTGGCTCCGAGGCTCACCAGCACTGCCCCGCGCTCCATAAAGCACCCGTGCCAACTCGGGAATTAGTAGGGCGAGGGTGAAACGGGCCACTGGGAAGCGTCTGTAAATAACTCACTCTTTGGATGCTAAGAAAAGAAAAATGAGGAAGCCCTCCCCCCAAACAGAAGGCAGTTTACAAGCTCCCACTCCGGGTCCTCCTGAACTGGGGGATCGCCGTGGGAGTGCCTGGCGTGTTGCCCGCGCGTGATCTCACGGCTCCAGCCCCACACTTCCCGGTGTCATCCTCGGGGGGCTGAGCCTGCCTCTGACCAACTATGCTAAAACCAAATGTTAAAACAACTGTAATTCTAAAGGAGGCCAGCAAGTGCTGGACTGCCTTCTAATCTGAAGGGGCGTGCAGAAGAATGAAGCTAATTTATGATCTCCTTAAAACACTCTCAGGAACCCTCATGCAACTACAAATTAAATAGCCACTTCATTAAAATAAAAGTAGATTTGTGCAATGTGTCCAGGAACCTTATTAACAGAGCTGTTTTTGTGCCTTTGAGCCAAGCTTCCTGATTGACAGACCTGTTCTTTCTCTGCCTGGTGCACCAGGCTTTTCCAGGACTCCATACTTCACCATCAGCCTGCACCCTCTCACCCTCCCAACCTCCTCCTCAGCCCCGGTGACGGCGACTCTACCCACCTTCAGAGCTGCTCGAGCATCACCTCCTCCAGGAAGTCCTCGGTGACCTCCCCAGCATAGATCCTTAGGGCACGAGAATTCTGTAATAAATTCCTGTCCAGTCCCAGTGTCCCACCAGGACAGGAGTCGTGACTGATTTTGCTCATCACTGCACCCCAGCACCTAACAGGGCCTCTTTTTAACTTTTTATTTTATGTTGGAATCTAGCCAATTCACATGCTGTGACAGTTGCAAGGGCACAGAAGAATGACTCAGCTTCATATACACATGTATCCACTCTCCCCAAACTGCCGTCCTGTTCAGGGGCCACGTCACACTGAGCAGAGCTCCCTGTGCTGTATAGTAGGTCCCTGTTAGTTATCCACCTTTAATACAGCCATGCAGACACGTCGATCCCCAGCTCCCTAGCTATCTCCTCCCTCCACCCTCCCCACCCCCCCCACCCCCCCCCCCCCCAACCATAAACTCAATCTCTGAGTCCTAAAAAAACCCCCTAAAAAAAAACCGGGTTGAAGGCTAACGTGAGGTCTCTTCTCACCTGGGACTCTCAAACTTTGAGTGAGTTCTCCAGGCACAGAAGAATGCCAAAGACCCCAGGTGGTCCTGCGTCCAAGACAGGCACCCCCCGACTACCACACTGCCAGCTTGCATGCCAAGACTCTCCTAGACCCGGCCACCCATGAATCCACTGACCACCACCTGCCTCACAGCACCAGCTGCCCTCACTCTCATCATTTTTGGTCCAGCCACCAGGCCCAGGCTGGCACAGCTGGCTTCCTGACAGCTGCTCAGTGCTGGTCACCGCGTCCCTCGACCTCTGTCTGCTTCTGTCTGTGTCGAGGTGGCCACTGGCTGCCCTTGGTAAAGGCTGTGAGACAGCGAAGCTGCCCTGCATCTGGGAAGACGCCCACCGGCCAAGCAGAGACCAGCCACAGCTCAGCCACTGCGAACGAAACCTCTCTCTCCAATCCAGTCCCCACCCCACAATGCTGCAGGCCGGCACTCTGGTGGCCTGGAATTCCGAAATATCTCACAGAGGGTTCTGTAGACTTAAATGGAAGGCTCTGGAGCCACAAAGCCCGCCCACAAGAGTGGACCACAGCTGTCACCACGAAGCCCCCGTCATCAGATGCCAGGCTACAAATCAGCTTTGTCACCGGATCCATTCAAGAACCTGAAGGGCTTTCCATGAAGGCCCTTATGGTGCTCTGGACGTTGAAGGCTGGCCACGAGCCAGGAGGCCAGTGCCGCTCTAGGAAAGACAGAGGCGTGCGGGGGGGACAGGGAAGCCAGAGCCGAGGCGGGCAGCCACGCCCTGCCCATCCTCACCGGAGCCTGCTCTCAGACCCACTCTCCCCTCCCTTTGCCCCCTCCAGGGCCTGGGCCAGGTCTCAGCACCGCAGCAGCCTCCTCCCTGAGCCTCTGTACAGGATTTCTCCAAGCCCACCCTGCACACTGCCTCCGCGGTGGTGGCTGAAACTCAGCCCAGCCCCTGCAGTCACTCCCCGAGTCCCCGCTTCAGGCCGCGCCCTGTCAGAGCACTTTACACAGACGATCCGGTACTGCAGACAGACCTTCGAGCCGTCACTTCCCCCAGATCTAAGACACTGAGGTCTCGAGAGCTCAGTCCATCCACCACAAACCTCAGAGCCAGAAAGAGGCAGGGCCAGTGCAAACCCAGGCAAGCGGATGCTCAAGCACCCATAACCCACACTGCCATGCTGGGCCCTTGGGCCTCGTGTTTGGGACCCATTAGGAGGTGACTTCAACCAGTTTTTTGTTTTCAAACTTCTTTCCTCTGGTTTCTCTTCATGCACAATGCGCTCACTGTCTCCTTAGATGGTACATAGCGCGCCTTCACATCCCCTCCCCGCAGATCTTGCTCAAGTAGCCCCTCCCCCAGAATGCCCCTCTCTGTCTCCCATGTCCCCCCTCCCATTCAACCTGTAAGTTCACCCTGATAGTGACTCTTCCAGGCAGTCTTCCCTGATTTCCCCATTGGGGAAGATGGTGCTCAGCCCCCATATCTTAACTGTGCATGTCCGTCCCTTCTTTCCCCACAGGACTACTCTGAGCTCCCCTGCGTGAAGCTCAAGGGACACAAAAGTAAATGAGGCCCCTTCCCAACTGTTATGAGTTAAAGTGTGCCCCCCCCTCACAAATCATATGTTTAGCTCCTAACCACCAGGACCTCAGGATGTGACTATATTTGGAGATAAGGTCTTTAAAGAGGGGATTAAGGTAAAACGGGGCTTCCTTCGTGGCTCAGATGGTAAAGAATCTACCTGCAATGCAGGAGACTCAGGTTCAATTCCTAGTTCAAGAAGATCTCCTGAAGAAGGGAATGGCAACCCACTCCAGTATTCTTGCCTGGAGAATCCCACGGACAGAGGAGCCTGATGGGCTACAGTCTGTGGGGTCACAAAGAGTCAGACACAACTGAGTGACTAACACGACTTAAAATGAAGCCACTGGAGTGGGCCCTGATTCCATATGACTGGTGTCCTTGTAGGAAGAGATTAGGACGCAGACCCAAAGATGGCCAGTCCTAAAGGAAATCAACACTGGAAGGACTGAAGCTGAAGCTCCAATACTTTGGCCACCTGATGCGAAGATCTGACTCATTGGAAAAGACCCTGATGCTGGGAAAGATTGAAGGCAGGAGGAGAAGGGGACGACAGACGATGAGATGGTTGGATGGCATCACCGACTCAATGGACATGAGTTTGAGCAAGCTCCGGGAGTTGGTGATGGACAGGAAAGGCTGGCGTGCTGCAGTCCGTGGGGTCACAAAGAGTCGGACCCCAGCTGAGAGACTGAACAACACGAAGAGGGCCATCGACAAGCCAGAGGGAGAGGCCTTGGTAGGTACCAGCCCTGCTGCCCCCTTGATCTCCCTTGAAAGTGAAAGTGAAAGTCGCTCAGTCGTGTCCGACTCTTTGCAACCCCCATGGACTATACAGTCCAGGGATTTCTCCAGGCCAGTATACTGAAGTGGGCAGCCATTCCCTTCTCCAGGGGATCTTCCCAACCCAGGGATTGAACCCAGGTCTCCCGCATTGCAGGCAGATTCTTTACCAGCTGAGACACAAGGGAAGCCCTTGGATGACCAGCCTCCAAAACCCTGAGAGAAGCCCTGCTGTTTGAGGCATCCGGCCTGTGGCTCTTTGTTGTGGCGGCCCTGGGAGGCTAACACAACTGCCCTGAAGGAACTTGACCTCTCGCAGGTGTGTCGGGTGTGACCCATTTCACACCTTCAGAAGCTCCATGCTCCCTTTTGGAGCTCTGAGTCTCTGGGTATAAAACATGCACAAATGTTAGGTTCCCGAAGATCCCCCAGCAGAGAGCAGGGATGGTCAGGGCAGAATTATCTCTGCTCCCCTAGACGTCTCCAACCCAGCCCTGCAAACGCGACACAGAGCAGAAGCAGAAAAGGGAGGGGGCAGGGCAGGCCAATCCGTGGCCCAGCAGTAACAAAGCCAAGCAAACTGGGCCTGGCTTCAGGAAGCTCACCTTCCAGTCCATTAACATACCAAAGCTACAGTTCCACTGCCCCAAAGAAAGGCATGCCTATGAGCTGCACTTAAATATATAACCGTGGGATTTCCCAGAAGCGGGAAAATTGGGACAGGGCACAGCACCGTCCCGTTGGGATAGCATCAAACCCTGAGCCTGGAGGCAGAGACCTGCATCCTGTCATGCGTGTGTGTGTGTGTGTGTGTGTGTGTGTGTGTGTGAGTTGCTCAGTCATGTCCAACTCTTTACAATCCCATGGATTTTAGTTCTTCAGGCTCTCGCCTCTGCCCATGGAATTCTCCAGGCAAGAATACTGGAGTAGGTTGCCATTCACCTTTCCCAGGGGATCTTCTCTACCCAGGGATGTAACCTGGGTCTCCTGCATTGCAGGTGGATTCTTGACTGTCTGAGCCACCTGGGAAGCCTTCATTCTTGTCATATTTGCCTCCAAATCACCCCTCTGCCTCTGAGGGTAGCTAGCGAGACTCACAACCTGGAGCCTCTGTGCACCACCCCGTCTGGAAGCATCAAAGGTAACACCGGTTGGTTGCAATGAAACATTCATTTCACACCTAACAATTCATTTCTATGGCTAAACGGCAGACCGAAAGGCAGTGTCTGAACTTCCAAGCAAGTCCCCTTGTGCATCTCCATGGGAGTGGGAAGAAACCAAGCCTTTGGAAGGAAAAAGCACATATGTTCGCAGCGCTACAGCCACGGGGCCTGTCCTGGAGCCAGCTCACATCCTGAGATTCGCCATTCCTTTCTGCAGATGCTCTAAAATGCTGTTTTAAGCAGCTACCCCTCTCAGCAAATGCTTTTCCTATTACCTTGGAAAAACACCTGACACGGTGAAGCAAACACTTTCTCTGCTCACACGAAGCACCTGGACAGAGCCCAGCTCCTTGGGGCCGGATACCTGCGCAAACGAAGTGAAACGAAATTTTGAAAAGACTCTGCTCGGCAAATCAGCCTCGAGTCAGTTTCTTTCCTGTTGCCGCTTTCAAAGATGGGGCTTTCAAGCAGAGGAGCGGAGGTGATCCAAGTGTAGAATCCTGGCTAAAATCCTTGGCCCTGTGGCTGCCAGAGGGGCTTGGAGCACATTTCTGAGAGCGGAGAAAATAACGTAACGCATGCGCGGAGTGCTAAGAAACCAGAGACTAGGAAGAAAAAAAAAAAATGGCTTTCCTCTGCACTTGGTTACAGCTTTCACTCCTCTTGAGTTTTCCCCAGGCAAGTGAAACTCAGGCATCACCTGCTGCCAAAGCCAAAGAATGATGTGCTTTTCCAGAGAGGACTCCAGTCTCCCATTCCAGAGAATGGGTGAGCTGGGGATGGGGGGAGTAGGCAGTGTTGACAAGCGAGGTGGGAGGTGCTTGAGCCAAACGCCTGGTCAGCATCTCCAGGCTGCTCGCCCGCCTTCTCACCCACAGACACTAACGGCCATGAGTACTTGGGCTTCTGCCTCCTGAGTGTTTTGCTAAGTGCCAGGCCACGCCGGGCTCTGCACAGTCACCCCTGCCCGCCCCCTTTCCTAGCTCCAGGGGAGCAAGGCATCTCTCAAAGCTCCTCTCCAAATCTGGACTTCCTGCCCCCCACTAAAGAGAAACCAGCACCCCCTTCCCACTTCCCACACCCAACCTCCCCCTTGCAGGCATTCACCTGCCAGCAGCCAGGAAACAGTCATAAAGGACCCACTCAACTCAGCCACTGTCCCCAAGGAGCAAAGCCAGGTGGGCTCCTCTGCCAGGCCCTGCCCCCTCGTCTTTCAAGGAAACTCTGCACTCAATGGGGGTGGGCAGGCTGGCCCTCAGTGAGTCCTGAAGGTGCTGGTCCCGTCTGGGAGGCTGGTCTCCACCGCTCTGTGTCTCTCCCTAACTTCTTTCACTCCCACTGGCCACCCCCCACAAAGCTAAAATGAATTAGCTGCTAGATGAACCTGGGGGGTGGGAGCAGGGGGAGAAGGAGGCTTGGTTTGAATGTTCTGGCTCCACAGAGTTGACTTAACAGTCAATATTTGTTTCCTTGAGTTTCTGGTGTCCAGGTTTTACCCTGCAGTCCCAAAGGTACAGCTTAGGCTACACAAGACAAGGTTTAGGAATGAAACGGGCATGAGGGAAGGGCAGGGCCTGGCTGCACATCTGGGGTCCGACCCCTTTCTCCAGACGGGTGCGGGTTTGGACCTCCAGGCACTTTCCTGGTGGCTCAGATGGTAAAGAAACCGTCTGCAATGCAGGAGACCCAGGCTCGATCCCTAGGCCAGGAAGATCCTCTGGAGGAGGAAATGGTAACCCACTCAAGCATTCGTGCCTGGAGAATCCCATGGACAGAAGACCCTGGTGGGTTACAGTCCATGTGGTCGCAAAGGGTCAGACATGACTGATCAGAGCAGGGCACTGAGCTCTGGACCAAGCAGCCCATCCCGTGCTGCCCCTGCACCAACAGGCTCCCAACACCCCGCCCAGGGTGCTCACTTCCCCCCATCACCCCCCTCCAGGGTGGCCAGCACACGGGGCTAGGCAGGAGCTGAGTATCAGTACCACCCAGCCCAGGCTACACTGCTGCCCTGCCTGGGGGAGCGCCTGGACCCCCACCTCTCCACACCCGATGGACTGATGCACACAGGGCCTGGCCCTATGCTGCCTCTCCAGAAGTTTGGGGAGCAGTGGTCAGGGAGAAGTGTTGGGGGCAGCCCCTGGGCAATGAGCAGACATGGATGCAAGGGACTGAGGAGGGGTTCCCTTCTCCTCTCCCCATAACCAGCCCCTCCCACACACACAGCTGCTGGCTGTGCTTCCCCCGGCCCAGCCCCACCCAGGGGAAGAAGGTGAGGGTTAGCCCCATACTCCTGACACACCACCCAGAGGAAGAACGGGTAGGACCCACAGGGCTGGTGGAAGGAGGCGCCAGAGGACCCTAACAGAAGTGTCTTTGCTGGGCAAGGGTGTCCAACTTCCAGCTGGAGCCAGGCCAAAGTAGCGGCGAAGGTGGGGGAGGGCGGGGAGTGCAGGAAGCTGGCCCGAAGCGCGGCGCGGAGCCCAACTCCCCGGGTTAGTAGATGCCCGCACATCCAGGTGCGTCCGGCGGCGGGTCCTCTGGACCGGGAGAGGGGCTGCCCCAGAACCGGACGCCGGGCTGACCGCGGAGGTCCTGGAGCCCATGGAGGTGCCAAGAGCGGGTACCGGGTAGACCAGGGTGGAGAGGGTCCTGGAACCAGAAAAATCCCAAAGCAGCGCTGGGCGGACCCGGCGGAGCATGAAGGCGATCGAGGCGCAGCACCGAGTTGGGAGTGATCTTAAAAGGCCTGGGGGCGCCCCAAGGTGGCCGGGGTCCCGAAACCTCCAGAGACACCCCCAACCTGCGGTCCGGAGGCCAGTGGGGGCGCCCCCGAGACGGCTCAGGGTCCTGGAAATCAGTGGAAATGTCCCCCGAGGTGAGGCAGGGGTGCTCACGGATCTGGAGACCTCTTCCCAAGTGGCCCAGGGCCAGCAGGGGCGCCGCCGGGGTAACTCCCGTCCCCATGTCTCCGAGAATAGCGGGGTGGCTGCGGGGCCGTCCAGAAGTGGAGGCTCCGAGGCGTCCGGGTCAGGGCCCGCGGGGGCGCGCGGGGGTCACTTACACTGCTGTTCTCGCCCGTCCAGTGCACCATCGCCTGATTGTGCGTCGCGTCCCCCTTGAGCACGAACGACGTGCTGATGAGCGAGACTTGCGCCCGCGAAGCCGCTCCGGCCATCGGCGCTGCCCGTGCCCAGCGCCCCTGGCCCGCGGCGGGGGCGCCGTCCTCGCCGGGACCCGGAGCCTGACCGGGACCCGGGGTACCGGGCTCCTCGTCGCGCGCCTGCCGATCCTCGCCACTGCCGGGCAGCGCGCGCTCCGCAGGCGGGTTCGGCGGCGCCCGGGTCAGCCGGGCGCGGGGACCCAGGCGCCCGGGCTCCGGGGAGCGCCCCGCCGCCCCGCAGGCGGCCAGCAACAGCAGC